>NC_090807.1:12066125-12384041 GCF_036512215.1 Solanum lycopersicum
TCATCAAATTTTGGAAAAAAAATTATTCATCTCATATGTTAAAAGTTTGGCAAATCTATACAATTTTTAAAGGTTCATGCACGTCATTATTATTAACGTGAAATGATATAATAATCAATTTTTCAACGAATGACATGGAATTTAGGGATGTACATCCCAAACTAAACTCGTAAAATTTAGATTTTCAACTTCGGTTTTTCGCGGTTTCTCAGATTTGCTGATTTTTTCAGGTTCTTTCGATTAATATACTTTTAGACATATAATTGTCTTGTGTTTTAAATATTTCTTTAATCTACCAAAATATATTTTACTAATGTATTTTTTAAGAAAATGACGCAAAATATAATATGAGTGGTGACATGAAATATTCAACAAAAATAATAATGAAATTACATAAAATAAATATTACACATAAATAAGTTAAAATAAAAATGACCATAATTTTAAAGCACTAAATCATGCAAAAATAAGTCTAATAAATATTAATCATATGATTAAATATTAAATAAGACAAAGTAAGTTTATGTATTTTAATGAAGTTAAGGATCCGACTCCTCTTCATTTTTCTTCTCTTCATTTTTTTCAAATTCTAGCTTGGATTGGAGACATGTGTCATATTTTAGAATTAATGGTTCAGATTTAATGTCACGACCCAAAATCGAGCCGCGACTGGCACCCACACTTACCCTCCTATGTGAGCGAACCAACCAATCTAAACCTTAACATTTCAATGTAATATCAACATAAAGTAATGCGGAAGACTTAAACTCATTAATAAAAACCGATTCAATAACTATTATTTTCCAAAATCTGGAAGTCATCACCACAAGAACATCTATGATCAAATTACTAACTAAAAATGTCCAAGAAGCTAAAAATACATAAGAAGCTAGTCCATGCCGGAAGTTCAAGGCATTAAGACATGAAGAAGAAGATCCAGTCCAAGCTAGAAGCATTAGCTCACCCTGAATTTCCGATGTAGTAAAGACTGGCTTGAATTACTGTTGAGTCGAAGACGACGGCACGTTTGCTGCACCCCACAAATAACAAAGAAGAAAATATAAAAGTAGGGGTCAGTACAAAACACGAGCACTGAGTAGATATCATCGGCCAACTCGAAATAGAAAACAATATATATTAAGCAATATCATAAAATCAACTATGATACTCAACATGTAGCAACAACAAGTACTATATCATTAACAATTATTGTCAAGTTCACACATGAGGACTCAAGCCTCAATACCATACTCATTTGGGAATTAGATTCATTAAATTGAGTATATTAGCATCTTGCAAGATTCATTATATTTATTCCTTTCGTGTCGGTACGTGACACTCCGCTCCATATACTATCCTGGTGTCGGAACGTGACACTCCGATCCTCATTCTATCCTGGTACCGGAACGTGGCACCCGATCCATATACTATCCTGGTGTCGGAACGTGACACTCCGATCCTCATTCTATCCTGGTACCGGAACGTGGCACCCGATCCATATACTATCCTGGTGTCGGAACATGACACTCCGATCCTCATTCTATCCTGTACCAGAACGTGGCACCCGATCCTCTATCTCTATCCTGGTACCGGAACGTGGCACCCGATCCCCTGATCTCACCACTTTCGTTCGTCAAGCCTTCTTTTATACCAAGGTATCATCATTAACAAAGTAGATTAGGGTTTCTTTTCAAGATTTGGGATTCAATAGCTTCATCATGCTTATTTATTCACAATTTCATAATCATATTCATGCAAGCATACAATTAAGCATATAGAAGGGTTTACAATACTACTAACACATATCATTCGCTATTAAGAGTTTACTACGAATAGTGTGAAAACCATAACCTACCTCCACCGAAGAATTTTGATCAAGCAAGCAATTTCCCAAAGCTTTCTTCTTCTTCTCGTTCGATCGATCCCCTCTCTCTCTCTCTTGTTCTTTCTATTTTCTTTATTCAAACCCTCTTTCTTTTACCCTAATTAGCATATAATTAGAATGAAAGATGACAATAATAACCCACTAATTAACTTAAGGTTACCTCTTTTAACCCCCAAGTAATTAGACTTATTAACCTTAACCCTCTAACTTTATAATTAAAGTAGGAATAGTCCAAAACGACCCTTAAAACGTGTAAAGAAATCCGACCCAAACTGGGATTACGCAACCTGCGACGGCCCGTCGTGCCTGCGACGGTCCGTCCTGCAGGTCGTCGCAAGGTTCAGAGACTCAATTTCCACCAAAGAGTCTGTGATGGTCCGTCCCGCCATTCCGTTACAAAGTTCAGAGAGTTGATTTTCAGTACCCAATTTCAGATCTTCTAAGTGTTTTGAAACGAGACCCTGCGACGGTCTGTCGTGACCATGACGGTCCATCGTGGGGTCCGTCGTCTCAGCCAATTTTGCAGAAATAAAATCTGCTGCTCAAAACGACTAAATAGGTCGTTACATTTAATTGATTAAAATAAAGTCCTAATCATAGTTATTTACTTCCATATATTAATATATTTTCTTCTTAATATTTTTACAATCTAACAATTGTAGATTTATATTATATTTTTTTCAATAAATATATTTAAAAGAATTTCTTTCTTAATTACTTAACTAATTTTTTGCTATTTTTTACTTTTGAACTGACTCTATAGATTATAATTTTGTATCGCCAATTTCTTATATGTCACATTAATAATCATATAAATAAAGGGTTATTAATGGCCACAACTTATAAATATAATTAAGAAAAGTTCAGTCGACTCAAACTATTTCAAAGCTGAAGAAAAAAAATATATTTAACTATGATTTTTTTTAGTGGTGATCACTTATATGTTTAATATTATTTATATGATGGGTTTTTTTTATCAATCCATATAATGTGAACCGTTTCATTTTAGGATTTATGTTATTATATTATATAAAAAAATCAACAAAAAATTACCTAAGTCTACGAAAAGAAATTCTTTGAAATATATTTAGAAAAACTATAATGTAAATCTAGAATTGTTGGATTGTAAAAATATTTACGAAGCAAATATATAAATATATGGAAGTAAATAACTATGGTTAGGACTTTATTTTAATCAATCGGATCTTAACTATTAATTCTAAACTATGACATGTGTCTCCAATCCAGACTAGAACTTGGGAAAAATGGAGAGGAGTCGGATTCTGAAGTAAAGGTATGCAGATATTCGAAACAAGAGTTCGATATCTGCAAAGTAAAAAATATCAAGAGTTGTGAATTATGAATGTTTTTGGTTTCAACGACTAAAGTTGTCACAAAAGTAGTATTTGCCGTCTCTTAGAGTTTCGAGTGCCAAAATAGAATACTATCGATTTCATCACTCCCGAAATGCGTTAATTGGTGGAGAGTTTTCGGTTTCAAATTTGGAGTCTTTTGAGGATTCAAGGTCCTAATTAAGTTGAAAATTTGTGAAACTTTAACATTTGGGTTGACTTTGGTCAATATTCGAGGTTCGAATGGTTGGATTGGATGACTATTTAAATTTTTTAGGTTTATTAGAGTAGTTTAAAATGAATTTGGATGATTATTTTTATTTTTGAGATTATTTTCAAACAGATTTTATAAAATAGTGAAAGAAGAGGGGAATTAATCAATGTATAAAGTATTCCACTGAATATTACTTAGTTATTAGTTTTTCTAGGTTGATCAAATTGTATATTTTCAAGACTAATTAACTAGTCTATCAAAGGTATAATAAGAATAATACCATAATTTATGCAATGATTTTATAAAATGATAAGTATTATGGTTCAATTATTTATCAAAAAGAATGACATATAAAAAGAAACGGATGAAGTACTATTCTTTTGCAATATTTAGATGACTTATATTTAATAATAATTATTTGATAAAATTATTCGTAATGCTTCTCAATCTCTATATCAAAGTTGTAATATGGACAATTATTATTGACAAAGTAAGTAAAATACACATTTTCATATCTGTTCCTACTCCTGGTCGAATATAAATCTCTCATTATTGAGCATTATAAAGTCAACAATTCTTTTTTAAAAAAATATTGTTAAAGCAATGATATAATATAAAATTTGAGTTTGGCCGTACCATAATTTGTTTTCTCCATCAGTATTGAAAGCAATTAATTTGTTCGTACGTATTTTATTTCCCTTTGAAAGAGTAAATAGGAACTTAACAGAAAGAAATAGGTAATTTTGGTACATCGGCCTTATAATACAATTGTTTCCTTGTTTTTAATCATCAAGTAAAAATGACTAACAAGTAGGTAGTTAATTATATTGTCTAGAATAATTCTAATTTCGTAAGTGAAAAGTGAAATAAATAATTTGCTTCAAATTATTACCAACTATATTATATGGCAAGAAATTTCCAACACCTCAACCGACTAAAAGTAATATATTATATCTTCTCTTTTCGAGTTTAAACTATATAGAACAAAAAAAATAGACTGACGATACTAACCTATGTACGTATGTAATCCTTTTAATAATGTCAATTGTCAACTATTATTCTTAGGAAATTGGAGGGTCACAATGTCAAAAATGGAGACAAGTGAGGCTTACACGTATGTAACTATATTAATTAATTACTAACATGGTACATTGATAGGAGTGTGTCACCCTCAACAAGAGGTCTCGGGTTTGAGACTTGGTGATGGAGAGAATTCTAATGGGAGCGTCATCCCGAAATGGGATCTGCAAATTGCGATTCGAATTTAGCCAGTGTTCAAATTTGAGCTCCAAAAACTGGATGAAAAACAAAAAAAAAAACTACATTAATTAATTAATTACTGCATAAAATACTACTAATAATGTAACTATAATAATGCATAAATAAAATACTAATACTAATGGAACTACATTAATTCTTAAAATATTACTAATAATGTAATTGAATAAACATTATGAATTAGAAAGAGCATCTATTATTAGTTGGTATTACGTAAGATGACTAATTGCACGAAATCATTTACCTAATAATGAATCTTACTTTTCCACTATCAAAAGGTTTTTTTCTTAAAAAAAAAATAGATAGTGAAGACATCATCAGAAGACACATTTTATTTTAAGATTGTACATAAGGACTTGATTCATCACTGAATAAACCTCAAATAAGCGCTAATATTCACATCCAAGAGGTTAGTTCATTTCTTCTTATCTCTCGCAGTCTTTGTTCTTCTTTCTAGCTTCTTAATCATTATGGGTATTTGTTTGTGTTACAAATATTTCTATAATCATGGTATCATCTAGGTCACCTTCTGAGTATTTGTTTGTGTTACTATTTGTTTGTTGTTGCCAGTCTTTCGAGCATAGAAACTTTCAAGATGTTCTCGTAGAGTTTGAGTGTGTCTTTCGAGAAATATAGTTCAACACATTATCGTCGATCCATTGCCTAATGAATACACAAACTTGTCTGTGCAACAGATTCCACTCTTCATCTGTTTTATTATCAGGCTTTACAGTGGTAAATACTGGTTTGTAAAATTTTTTAACATAAAACAGATCTTCCATTTTCCCTTTTCAAATGACATGATTAACACCATTCAAAGTAATCGTTCTACCTGTGTTGGTTTCATCGTTTTGCCCAAAAAAATATTGTTATCGCAAATCAAAGTTAATCTTTTATGACGTGGAAGTTCAGACTATGTTGCAACCACATAACATACTCAGATAAAATCTTGGCTCTGATACCAGTTTGTTAAGAAAACGCAGATAAACACAAAAATATATATGGTAAAAGTAATGGAAATAAAATGGGAAAAATGACGACCCCAAGTCAGAGAGAAAAATCATTTTGAGAGCAAACTGAAGTATTCCATAGACTATACAGGAAAAATAGTCTGTGAAGAAAAATAGAGTGTGAACAATATCTTAGTAAGATGGAACCAAAAGAGTTTTGTCTATTTTGAGTGTGGAGTAGTCATTTTGAGTATTATATACATGACTACACAGTGTAAAATTCCTTACTATAGTGATATCAGTTGCTCCTCTTGGCCCGTAATTTTTTCCTTATTTAGACGGGTTTCCACGTAAAATTCTTGGTGTCATTATTTTTTCCCATTTTATTTTCATTACTTTTACCATATATATATTTGTATTACAAATACTTTTATAATCATGGTATCATCTAGGTCAGCTTTTGAATATAACTCTAATAATTTTATACATACACTTTTTATCTAGCTTACAGATACAAGTAATTTATTTTCTACTTTCATGTTTGTGCGTTTGTGCGATTCTACTATATTCCCTTAAATATCCTGTTTGAATTAGTTTTTGGCTTATCACTTATAGGCCAAAAGTTATATGTTATAACTTTTGAATTATTTTTATTATTTTCGTGTAGAATCAAATGTTGTTCAAAAATACTCTACCTCTATGAGGTAATAACAAAGTTTGAGTATACTCTATTCTTCACATAGAGAAACCCCTAGTACGGAGCTCTTCTCCCTTAGGTCACACATAGTGCATATCCAAATTAGTTGGGAGAGTGGATATCGGATGCCTTATGATTATACCAAAAAAAAAGGATATGGAAGCATCAATATTTAACTTTTTTCCCGTTGCATAATTGTGACAGGTGTGGTTCTTTTTAGTCCTCAACTGGATTATGCATTCTCTTAAGGACTGTTTTTGTTTGAAGAAAAGTAGACATCTGCTTGAGACCCATGATACTCTTGCTTCTGAAACTTGTTGTGAGTTAAGAAGGCCCTCTATAAATCTGAATTAGTGTTAGATATTTTTTAAATAATGATGAGTATATATAATGGAGAATATATATATATATATATATATATATATATATATTGATATCTATGGTATTGTGTTATGCTTTACTCGAGACTATGGTGTCTCTCTACCTTCACTAGGTAGGGACCCCATTTGTGAGATTACATTACATTCCCTACCCCATTTGTGAGATTACATTACATTGTTGGATATGTTATTGTAGTTGTTTATTTTAAGGTGTAATATTGGATGCAGTTAGTGTGAATGATGTGGAGGCCTTATATATTCTATACAAGAGAGTAAGCAGATCAATAATTGATGATGTTCTTATTCATAAGGTATGAAAATAATTAATTAAGAAGTAAGCACAAGTTTTGAGATGCAATTAATAAGTAATGTAGTTGAAATATATGCAGGAAGAGTTTGTGCATGTACTTTTCAGCTGCAGCCACAGGCAGAATCATTTTGCAGATAGAGTAAGTAATTCATAGTGGCTTCATCACCCTCTACCCAACCCTACCCAACCCCCGGATATATAACTCATTCCTTATTGTTGCAGTTGTTTGACGTATTTGATGTTAAGCGTAATGGAATTATTGAATTTTGAGAATTTGTTCGATCACTTAGCATATTCCATCCAAAGGCTCCTCAACAAGACAAAATCACATGTACGAAGTACGATATATTGCTACATGTCTAAAACATACAGTTTTCCCTGCTAACATTAAAATAAATTCTTGTGGAATGTATGCAGTTGCATTTAAAGTGTATGACTTGAAGAACACCGGATACATAGAACGCGATGAGGTAAACAATTGTCTATACTCTGAACTATCATGTCACTTTTGTTTCTTTAATCTGAGTTCACATTCTTCGTGTACTACATAATAGACGGGTTTAACATAAAAGAAATTAGATCGATAAGTGTTGCTTAATGTGTGGTATATATATATATATATACACATATATGTAATTAGAATTCAGAAAAGGGTAAAAGTTGTCCTTGAACTTAGTAAAATGGTTTTAATTTACTTTACTTTGAGATTTACCCTTGCCATCATCAAATGGATTAGATTTGCCCATATTTTGACTAAACACGTAGAGAAAAAAAGGTCAAAACTATCGTTCAACTAATGTAAAATGGACGTGTATATAATGTTGTAGGTGAAGGACATGGTATTGGCTATCCTCGAAGAGTCAAAATTGACACTAGCAAATGACACCATTGAAGCAATGGTCCATAAGGTAAACAAAAAAAATACTCTTATGCATTTCATCGATTGCTATATATAGTATGATTAGTGCAGACATGGGGGTGTATGGGTTCGGACGAACCTGATAGCTTTTATGTAGACCCTCCTCATATTTGTAGTAGAAAATTAAGTAATAACTTTTGAACTCCTAAAAAAACTGATTGACAACAACTCAATGATAAGGAAGGGGAAGGCAAAATTAGAACCTCTAAACTCACTACGCTTCTGTGCAGACTATTGAAGAAGCAGATCTAAATGGTGATGGACGGATTGATCCGAAGGAGTGGAAGGAATTAGTAAGGAGATATCCTTCTTTGATAAAGAATATGACCCTCCCATACTTAGAGTGAGTGAGTTATATTTTTAGGAGTAATTCTCAAGTTCTAATAATTTGGATGATGAACGTACTCTAATTAATACTCTTTATCTAATTCAATGGCCGGCAGGGAAGTAACTGTACTATTTCCATGCTTTTTCATGACAAGTAAAGTTCGAGACTCACAATTGGTATTTGGAAACTGATGCATCGCTACAAACAATTATCGATCATCAACAAATTTAGAGATTGTTCTTCTTTCTGATATTATATGGTTGTTTGATAAACTCATAATCCTGTCATTATATCTATTTTATTTTACCATTCTGACAAAATATTTTGGCGTTAGAGTCTTAAAACATGTGAATCTGGAATGGCTCATTGTTTATGTATTAATTGCTAAGTTTAATCCAATATAACGTATTGATTTCATTTTAATTTTCATCCAAATAGGTTGTTTATAAACTATTTGGTTTATTATAGTGAAAATTATGTTGAAGTATTCAAGTACTTATAGCTTAGATTGGTTAATTATGTAATTTGTATAGTAGTCCGCTCATGTGAGTTGTTAGTCGGTTAGAATATTATCAGCTTGTTAGGAGCAGTTACAGATTTAGCTTCATATTACATGTACATATATATACTCCACTTGCGGTAGATAATTCAATACAGTTTTCATTTTTTTCAAATTGCATCTTCATTCTCCCAATAATGGAGTCGATTACTCCATTGAAGCTCAACATTGAGTTGGTTTGAATTTGATAAATTACACGAGTCGACAAACATTACTCATTTATTATTCAACAATGTTACAATTTGAATTAGTCACCGTGTTTAGCTATAGCTTAATATAGTTTATTATTAATTACGAAACCACGAAAAGAATTTATACGAAGAGGGAAAAAAAGCATTTCCAAATTCACATGTCCATTTATACAAATCTAATTTTTTTCTCCCCTTTCTTCATTCTCTGATTCTCTCCTAAAATAACTCATTTTTATTTATTTTGAAGTTGATGGCAGGCTAATACCTATTGCCATTAAGCAAAATCAAGTTACAAAGCAGTTTAATTTGCTTAATTTTTGCCTAATTTTAGTGTAAGGTTGGCATGTATGGAATGTCTACTGTCATCTAAAAGTTGCTCAGATTTTCTAAAAACACCACTGTATTCATATCAAATTCTTCAAATATGCATAATATGTTTGAACTTTGAAGGATCAAATAACAAATGCGATAGACGTTTTCATATAAAATTCCATGTTAGTCTGTTTGAGAAAACATGATCTATTTCTTTTTTTGGGTAACATTTTAAATCAACTTTTCTTTAAAGTCATAAGATTAAATGACAGTTTCGTACATTTCACATAATTTTAATTTAAAACCACAAGATTAATAATCTTCTTTATTTTCTTAAACTTCGTGTCAAGACGGGGTTAATGGTTGAAGAATGGAAAAAGAGGAAATACAAGAGAATATTTGTTACTAGACTATGGTTAAGTAAAAAGTGTGGAAAACACAGTATAACAATTTTTAATCTGGTGTCAATTATATACAAAGTAGATAAAACAACGTAAAGAGGATCATCAGTCAAATAGAGTAGCCCTAAACTTCATTTCATTTTGCTTGTCACAACCAAATTTACTAAAAAGAAGCTTTTACATGTCTCATTTTTACTTAATCTTCATTTTTAACATATGCTACAATCACTGGTTGCAAAGTGAATGGAACCCAAGGTTGAAGATTCAGAGAAAGCAATGAGTATTCTACTACCATCAGGATCCCAAGCTGCTCCCATGACAAAACCATTAGTTGAGGACCATGGTTCTGATGTCCATGTATTAGTCTCCCAGAGATAGAATGTCCCATCAAATTTTGCAGAGAAGAAATAATCTCCTGATGGGGACCATCTCAATAAGGAGATGCCCCCTAAGCCACGTCGAATAGGTGTTCCCACTCCTTGAGCAACATCCCAATTGATGAATGAAGAGCTCTCAAATGAAGCTGACGCCAAATACTTCCCGTTTGGGCTCCAGGAAAGGGCAGTAATTTGTTCTTGTTCAGGACTTAGAAGGAAGTCTACAAGAGTCCATTTAGTTCCTGAGCCTCTAGAAAGAGTACCCAATGTGACATCTGATCTCACTGAAGCTGTATTGCCCGGAAATGAAGCAGCCCAAATGCAAATGCCGCCCTTGCAGGCCACAGCAAGTGCCCTCCCACCATTTGGCCGCCATGAAAGACTTCTAACATCTTTTTGGGAGTCATTGATCAAAACGCAAGGACTCCCTCCCTCAGAATCTTCATAATCACGTATTCTCACCTGATGTTGTCCGGAAATAAAGGCTAATATATGCTTGTGCTGGTGCCAATCAAGAACATGGAAATCAACATCTTGTAACAATTTTACATCAATGGGGTGAAAAAAGTGCCTCAGCAAACTAGTAGAGACTGCCTACAATGCTACCCAAAGTAGGCCACTCTTCCTCTGATCGGCACCTTGTTCAGAGCTCAGTGTACTCAACAAATTTTCTGATTGAAAAGGAACTGGATTGAATATAATTCCAAGAACCTTGCCATAGGTTTCCTTAGCTGCATCATCAGAGAGTTCATCTGCAGTAATGAGGTCTCGATTGATTTCACAGATGGTAACTTCACCTGGTTGAGGAATTGACGGCATGCTTTTCAAGCAACAGAGAGAGAGACAGGGTTTATGGTTTCTATTTTGGGTTGATTTCTGCCAGCTCTTCACCTTCTCTAAACATGCCTTGCAGAAGGGACAACTGAAAAAAATTCATCAGAGCTTTAAACACAAACACCATGCTAACTCAAAAGGCAGACCATAGAAACCCCAGAGATCAGGGTTAACCAATTAAAGAAAAAGATAAAGAAAGAAAAAAATCCAAGAGAAAAAGATTGAATGGACAAAGTATAAAGAAAAAAAACAAAGGAAGAGAACAATCCAAGAGAAAAAATTTGTATGGCCAAAGTATATCTTGCCAGCTATGTCGTGACCAAGAATGGGAATTATTTAGATGAAGGAGACTAGAGTGGTGGCCTTAGATCAATATAAATGGAGAAACATGGACAGTGAGGAAATAAACCTTACAATAAGGCAACAACACAGAGAGCAGCTAACATCAGAACCAGGTTTACTGATCACACCAGCAGAAAGTATTAACATTAAGAAGCAGGGAACCAACAAAAGTCTACTGCACAGAAGCCTTCAGAGTTACAACAAAATATATAACAGAAGTCAAAGGAACAGACACTGAACCTTTTTACGCGATGGAACTTCTGAAAGTCACTCAAAACTCTCAACATTACCCAAAGATGAAGCTAAAAGAAATTATACCCAGATTCAAAAGACAATATACAAGAGTGAAGCCCCAACCTTATTCAACTATAGCAATCCAGATGCAGTGCACCATGACAAGGTATGTTATTATGCAATACACAAAATTACAGGACATACACTAGTTCCAAATGTCTCCAATGCTCAGTATGCTCTAGAGAGTTAGCTCATATGCCATCCTCAAGAATTTCAGAAGCCGGTCAAGTTAGTTCAGTTACTCCCGAAGAGAATACGCTTTAGTGGATTTATATGTGCTAAACCTAGAATTATATTGAAAACAATGGCACAGTCGATGACAATTTTCACTGTCTCAATTAGAGTTAAAAGCAGATGATTGCAACAACCATGAGAAATTCATCCCATTATACATTAGGGGGAGTATGTAGGTAATTCACACATTGAGATGTATTGCAATTCAAAGGACAAGTATGCACAATATATCAAAGAAGACTATATGTGTTCCATTAAACACACATCAGCACTTCCATATTACACCTTCAAGAAATTCTTAAGCTATTAAACGAAGATGCCCCGGAGAGTGTGAGGGCGAGTAGCTTGCCTTGACACAACAATAAACATTGTCCTTTGACGACTTGTAGTCACGGATTTGAGGTGTGGATTAACCTATTTGTAGAAGTATGTATAGTAGGTATAAAATAACTCTACTTATACCCCCACATTATCTAAGATACCCAAACGTGACTACAAGGCCTTCTTTCATTAAGAATGTATCAGACATGAAGGGATAGTACTAGAACAACACAATGTCAAGAAAACAGACACCTATTAAGCACTGGCCAACTGATTAAACCCACAATGCAAAGTGCTATGTATGGGTCTAGCTAGTATTCAATGAGCATTGATGCAAAACCTATTTGTAATCCAAAATACGAAGCAGAGTTGAAGTGAGCATTTTTCTGGCAATTCAAAAAACTCGGAAAACACAAATAATGTAAACATTATGTATGCCTAAACACGAGGATAAAAAAGATATCACAAATAATGATCAGGATAAGAGGAACACCAAAAAAAAGATACATGAAACCTTAACTAAATTACAAACAGCTTATTGCACTCCTACAATTATGCAACTTGTTATTAAGAAGAAAAATGTGTTATATGTACTAATACATCAATACATAGCTGGTAAGAAGCTATTTTTGGTTAACGCCAACAAGACTTAGGACGAACACAAGGTTGTACCAAAAGTAAAGTGAATGGTACCAAGAGGGTTGATTTGGTAATTTGACTCCTGGCTTTCTAACTAATATGTATATACATCTGTGAAACACGTGTTCTAGATACGTTATATATACGGTTCCTTTTCATCCATTCTCTGTCCCAAGAAAAAAATGCTCTACAAAATGGAAGGGTTTTGCAAGCCCCTCTATGAAATTCTCAGTTAAACAAGGTATGCAGTGTTAATTCCTAGGATTAGAAAATCAGAAAAATAATAAAAGATGAAAGAAAAACACAATGAACTATCTGAAATCACTGTGTGTTTTTAAGAAATTTAATCCCCTTAAGTACCCGAGGTTGCAAATTCCAGATTAACCATTAAAGAAGTAGCACTACCTCAAACTTCAATAATTTAAACGAACTCAAAATGACAACAACGAATTACACACACAGACACGATCGATCGATTTTATTTTGTAAGAAATATATATGCAAAAGAATGGAAGAATTCAATGCTGAAAAATGAGAGACAACCTCTCTATTTATAGTCAACAAAGGGTAAAGGTCACAACTCATAGGAAAGAAGACAACCTTCCAGAAAGGTCACAACACTCTGGAAAAGATGCAACATTTCAAAAAGTCACAACCCTTTAGAAAGGACACAACCTTTCATAAAGGTCACAACCCTTCGGCAAAGTGACAACACTTCAGGAGTCATAACCCTTCATTTTTCGTTCACACCTTTAAAACCCAACAAACCCCCACATAAATAGGGAATGACTATTTTTTTAAAACATATGCATGAAAAACCGTGTGATCATAATTAAGGGTTATTCGCATTTGGATAAGTATGTTTCTCTTCAAATTTTCCGTAGCAAAACATATATCGGATATACTCGGTAAATCTGTAGATTTGATATCTTTGAACCATCGATCTTTGGTGTATACCTAGACAACATAAGTCACACAATCAACCGTTGAACTGTTCTTGGTTCTCATGGTTTTGTTCATTTCAGCCACGAACACATCTCGAATAATAAGTGCTTAGAGAATTGGCCTTACCGGATTCTCCTTGAAGCGGCTTACACTTCACACTTAAATAGGTAATTTCTATATATGTTATCCCGTAGAATACACCATTTGATATACCTTATGTCAAACTTAGAAACCATTAAAAGTTCTAATGCATTTATCCTTGTTACTAAACATTGTTTTATCATGAGAATGTACCATAAAAAATAATACTTTGAAAATGTTGAACCATCATTAATGACTTTGTTTGATCTCCTTTAATCAGGATCTTGGGATCTTTAGTCTTCTAGGTAGAGTTACCGCTACAATGACTTGTTCTCGGCGATAGTACCATTCCCTTTGATAATCTATCAAGTTAGGCCTTTTATAAGTTGACCCGACATATTATCTTTTGACTTTCATAGTCAATTATGATAATTCCACTAGAGCAAAGTTTTCTAACGATATTATGTCTACGTCATTTATGAAGAGACCTTCCGTTATACATCATATTCCATGCCAACCTATTGCAAATTAACTCTCACGGTGTATGCATACTGGAGCTCAAGGTTTAGACCGAAAACCTTTCAATAAACTTTGGAGTCATTCAACTTCTTCACTGCCTTATCTAGAGTGATAACGTCAGATGTCATATTAGAGTGAGTGATACATTTTTGTTTGAAAGATTTTCAAGAGACTTCTCCTCCATCAAAAGTAAATACACATCCACTCGTGGATTTTATTTCATTTGACTTGGTTATTCAATTTGAATCACTATATTCTTCCAATACTTTTGAGTACTAGTTATAATGCAAAATAATAATTTGTTAAGTATGTTTTTACATACTCAAAATTCTTTTCATTGTCATCCAATGAGTTTGATCGAGATTACATGTGAACAGACTTAGTTTACTAATAATACATGCTATATCTGATCGTGTATACTTCATGACATATATCATACTTCTCAATACTCTAGTCAAATCATATACTAGTAAAGAGAGACTCAACGACCACAATATCAAATATACTCCAAGAATTTGGTGGGTCTAACATAATACAAGAATGTCATCAAATTTCATATCTTATACTTTCAAATTTAAATTAGATAGCAAGTCTAATTTTGTATTTATCACAAGTAAAGAATCCCCACATTTTAAATATGTTCTCAAAAATATTTTTCAAGTATTTGAAATTATTTTTCACATATTTTTCCCATGCTTTTAAATTGTATAGCATCAAAATACATATTGACAATACAAAGCCTTCTTTAGGAGATTTAATACATAAAAACACCCTTTGCAAACACAAAAATCACTAATTTTTTTGTCACTAGTGCTTTTTTCCCTTTCTGTCACAAGTAAACAGACCACTTAGTAATTAGAATACTAACAATAAAGATTCAATATTTATACAACTTGTTTCTAGTTTAACGATGAAGTTCTTATATTTTTGTAATCGTTAATCGAATGAACCTTGAATTCTGATCAAGTTTTTATACTCTTCGAATCAGTTTCACATTCAAACAAAGTAGTAAACCAAAAAAGCTTTAATCTCCAGAAATCTCAAATACAACACTATTTCTAGGTAACTTTGAAGATTTTATGTTTTTCAAATCTTTTAGTCTTAATATTCGTGACAAAGATTTTGTACTCTTAAAATTAGAATATTCATTCAAACAGAGTAACTAACAAATTGGTGAAGTTTTCATATTCTTCAAACCAATGCACAATCTGATTTGTTCGTGAAGTTCTTATATCCTTCAAACAAAAGAAGTAAAAAAAATAAGAAGATTTTAGTCTCCAAAAGTCAAACACAATCAAATTTCACATGAAGTATAAAACTACAAAAGTTTTTCCCTCTTAACAGAATACATATTAGTAATAATCATCAAATAATGATCATCTATCGTAACATTTATGAGATAAATCTCATAAATTATAAAGGATAGGAAATAAAAATAGAAATTGATTCTTACTCTCATTGAATCATATTTTATCTATCAGCAATGAAACCATGCAAATCACTTTCCTCGCTATTTTGTTTTCCTCATTTTTTTCAGTTTTCATCTTATTCCTATTTTTTACTAAAAGACATTTAATTTCAAGAAGAAACTAAACTCAACTTGAAATATTGTTAGAAGACAATATTTGTTTATCTTCTTCTCATAGTTATGTAAAACCAAGAATATAGAAAAAGAATTAAAGCGCATATCTTAACCTTTTTGCACAAAATAACTGTTCTTATTGAAAATAAGACTACAGGGGTACAATGCTTTGATGCACTTGGGAAGAAAATAAAAATAATCTTATCCATTAAAGGAAAACTTATTACAGAAGATATACTCAAACATATTATGGAAGTATCAATTCATCCCAAAACTCTTTTATCATATGATAAATAATTTTCTTTTCTACTTTTTCTTTCCAATAAAAAGAACAGAAAATAAAAGTGATTTCCATATCACAGAAAAATACCATTAATATATATTTCTTAAGCTTGTTAATTCTTGTACTCAGATTAGCAAACCAGAAAAATAATAAAAGATGAAAGAAAAATACAAAAAACTATCCGAATCCACATAATCCACTGTGTATCCTTAAGAAATTTAATCCCCTCAAGTACCCGAGGTTGCAGATTAATTCCTCCCAAGATAAAATAAATTAGCCATTAAAGAAGTAGCGGTACATCAAACTTCAATAATTTCAACGAACTCAAAAATGACAACAACGAATCACACACACAGACACGATCAATCGATTATATTTTGTAAGAAATTTATGCAAAAGAATGGAAGAATTCAATGCTGAGTATGAGAGACAACTTCTCTATTTATAGCCAACAAAGGATAAAGGTCACAAATCTTAGGAAAGAAGACAACCTTCCAGAAAGGTCACAACAATTTGGAAAAGACACAACCTTTCAAACTATCACAACCCTTTAGAAAGAAGACAACCTTTCATGAAGGTCACAACCCTTCCACAAAGTGACAATCCTTCAGGAGAGTCACAACCCTTTATTTCCTGTTTTCACCTTTAAAACCCATCATGCACTGCTTCAACCCTTCCTTCTTTCTTCTTATTTTTGTTTTTCCTTTTCATTTTACATTTGTTTTGTCAATTTTTCATTTGATGAGTTTTAACTTTTTTTAATTTATCAATTTTGGTGTTTAGGCCGTGGTAATGTTGCATGAACTCAATCTAAACATGAATTTTGATGTTTTTGTTATTGTCGTTTACTTTCTTATTCTTCGTGTCACTATTTATAGCTTTGTTGTTCAATTTTTTATGTTTTTGATTTTTGAAATGTAGTGTTTCTTCCGCTTTTGTTCTTGATGTGGGTGTTTTCTCAATTTTTTATTTTTTCATAAATAGGACTTTAAAGGTACTTGGAGAACTTTGAACATTATCAGGTACACCGAAATTAATTTTGAACCTGAATAGAGCTGAAGGAGTAGTTGATTGGTAGCATAACATGGAAATTACATCTTTTTCCTGTTAATAATAACTATTTTTTGAGAACATAGTCTGCTTTTTTGAAAGTGATAATTACCGTGGAACACTTTATTGTTTATGTATTGGTTGATGAATGTGTCTTTTTAAGCATAAGAGTGGAATAAGAGAAAACAGAATTGGACATTCTAGTAATTTTTATTGATGGAGATCCATGCCCATGACCTAACAGTTTGGCATGGTAGATGACTCAGTTTGAGTTTCGTGGTAAATTGTGGATTTGTTGCTCAACTTTATGGTTACAATTTTATATGTGATTGAAAGCATTACTAGCACATTTGATCTGCTTTTGATAATCCAACACATCAAAACGAAAATAAAATAATATTATTTATATATATATATATATATATATATATATATATATATATATATATATATATATATATGTCCATCATTTCTCTCTCTTTAGTTGATTTAATTTTCTAGTTGGGTATGCAGTTGGATTATAATGTTGAATACAAATATATGTGTGTGTAGATAATAAACATAAACTAGAATGTGCTTATATTACAAGGGAGACTTTCTTTCAACATGAGGAATTTTTTGTAAGATAAGTTATTTATTTTTCATAAAGTGCAAGTTTTGATATATAAATAGCAAACAATCTCTAATTTTAACATATATTATTCATTAAACTCTGCCTTCATTGTACTACGTCTTTGCTTCTTAAAGCACCTACTTGAGAAAATCAAAATAGACGAGTCTCAAGAGTTGTACATGTTCATGAAAAGAAGTAATAAACTTAATTTAATTTCTTTAACATGTGATGCACACATTGTATGACTTCAGAAATAGTGAATAGTTGGTGGATTTACATAATATCTCTTTACTTACTGTTAATCTACTATAGATTGAAAGACCATAGCGTGAGATTGTTATCTTCTGTATTCTAATTAGTAAGCCAGAAGAAATAAAAGATAAAAAGAAAAACATAAAGAACTATCCGAGTCCACAAACTCACTGTGCGTCATTAAGAAATTTAATCCCCTCAAGTACCCGAGGTTACAAATTAATTCCTCCCAAGATAAAGTGGATTAATCATGAAAGAAGTAGCGGTACCTCAAACTTCAATAATTTCAATGAACTCAAAATGACAACAATGAATCAAACACACAGACATGATCAATCGATTTTATTTGTAAGAACTATATGCATAAGTAGGAAAGAATTAGATGCAGAAAAATGAGAGAAAATCTCTCTATTTATAGACATCAAAGGGTAAAAGTTGCATCTCTTTATAAATAAGACAACCTTTCAAAAAAGTCCACAACCCTTTGGAAAAGGCAAAACCTCCCAAACAGTCACAACCCTTTAGAAAAAAACACAACTTTTCATAAAGGTCGCAACCTTTCGGCAAAGTCACAATCCTTCATTTCTTACTCACGCCTTTAGAACCCAACAATCCCCCAAATGAATAGAGAATGTCTATTCTTAAAATATATGCATGAAAAATAATGTGATTCATAAATAAGGATTGATCGCATTTGGATAAGTGGGTTTTCATTTTCGGATATACTCGGTCAATCTGTAGATTTGATATCTTTGAATTGTCAAGCTTTGGTGTGTACCTAGACAAAATAAGTCACATAATCAACCCTTGAACTGGTTTTGGTTCTGCTTGTCTTGTTCATTGAAGCCATGAACACGTCTCGATTTATAAGTGCGTAGAGAAACGGCCATACCAGATTCCCCTTGAAGCGACTTACACTTGAGACTTACAAGGTGATTTCTAAATGTGTTTTGCCATAGATAAATTATTTGATATACTGTGTATCAAACTTACAAACCATTAAAAAGTCTCAATTGCTTTATCCTTGTTACTTAACATTGTCTTATCATGAGAATGAACCATAAAAAATATTTTGACAATGTTGAACCATCATTAATGACTTTGTTTGATCTCCTTGAACCTAGATCTTGGGATCTCAAGTCTTCTAGGTAGAGTTACCGCCGCAATGACTTTCCCTCGGCCATAGTCTCATTCCGTTCGATAATTTATCAACTCTCTCTCTAGTTAAGCCTTTTATAAGTGGACACAACACTTTATCCTTTGACTTAACATAGTTTGGTCAAACTTGTATGTCATTCATTTGCCGATATAGTTTGGTCAAACTTCACATGTCATTATTTGAGTGCTTGTTTTTAGTCCATAAAGTAATTAACATGTTTACACCCTTTTTACCAGGAACCACAAAATCCTTTGGTTGTTCGCTGTAAATTTCTTTTTCCCAAAAAAATATTCGTACATCAATTTTGTCAAATTTGCAACTAGGGAAATTAACATCCGAAATGATGTAATCCTAGTTAAAGGCTATTATATGTCAAAATAATTAAGAATTTGTTATTGTCTTAAGCCTATGATAACAATCTTGCTTTGTATTTGTGAATAGTTTCATCAACTTTCGTTTCCTTTTGTAGATCTACTTTCAACCCAAAAATTTATTTCTAGGATGAAGATCAACCAACTCTCAAGTATGGTTACTCAATATTGAATCTATCTTACTATTGTCAGACTCTTTCCAAAAAGGATGAATAAACAAAAGACATCTTCTTCGACTATATGGACTCATTTTCAAGAAGAAATATTAAAAAATAAAATTTTAAGGAAGTAAATTGTCCATTGACATTTACCACACCTTTTAATATCCTTATTAATTACATTTTCTTTGGTTCTTTCCAAGGTAATTTAGACCATTTCCTTTGTTATCCGATGGTTAGGACTTACGAACCATAAATCAACATGCTTTACTAATTGTAGCATATCCAATGAACATATAATTCATTATCTTAGGTCCTATTTTGACCTATTTAGGAATAGTTCCTTTATTTCTATTTCTCATGTAGAATAGACTGTACTTGGAAATTGTTAGATCACTACCTTTCAAGAGTTATTGCTTGTGTAAACATTAAGCGACGACAAACAATTTTCTATTAGGATACAACAAAGTCTGATAAAATTTTTTGTTTCCCCCTTGCTTAACAAACAAAAGTTTTCTATTTGTTGCTCCCTTTATTGACAAATAAAGCTTTTTGTTTCTCTCTTTCTGAACATTTAACTTTTTTTTTGTTTTCTTTTGGTATAATAATAATATTCGCCCACAAATTTTGTGGTAAACCTGAACTTATAAGTAGGACATTCAACACTTCCTTCAAAGTTTATTTTTTTCTTGTCAACAATTTCATTAGATTGAGGTGAGTATATGTAGTAATTTAGTGGATGATTCCATTTCCAAATATATTTTTGCAAAAGAATATTCATATTCTCCACATCTACCACTTCTAATCATGACAATCTTTTTATCCAACTGATTTTCAACATCAGTTTTATATTACCTATATGTTTCTATTGCTTCATCCTTATTTTTCAACAAATAGACACAACAATATATAGTGCTATTGTCAATAAAATCTATGAAATATTTTTTTCACTACGAGATGGTGTTAACTTCATATCATAAATGCCAACGTAAATCAATTTTAGGGGATTTGAATTGCCTTTCAACAACACATACTTGATATTTTGATTTATTGCGCTAGAAGTTAGCAAATACTTCTAAGTTGATCAGTTTTTGCAAGTCTTTGTAATTGAAATGTCTCAGGCGTTCAAGTCACAAACACTTTGATTCAAGAAAGTAAGAACACACAAAAATATTGAGTTTTGAAAAGACCTTCATGAGGTAAATTTTTCTTACAAATATTTTATTCTTTACTTTTTATATCTTTGTCAAATACAGACATTGTTTCAAAATCAACATCTTGCAAGATGTCCTTTTCAGAAGGACCTTTCCCAGATGCAGTTCCAAAATTTAGAGTCTGTGGGTGCCAACTAGACTCATCGCCTAAATTAACTTTGTGTTTGATTCGAATTACTCATCTTTTTAATTTATAGGATAAATCAATCAATAAAATATGAATAAACAAGTATAAAAACTTTTAAAAGTGTTTGTATGCTATTTACAAAAGTTTATGGTGGTTTATAATCTTCATTTTTCAAAAATCAAATGAAGATAAATATATTAATATTTTTTTGATTTAAGGTCAATTAATTACATATTTAAAAAAGAGTTAAACTAACATAAACTAAGATATATGTTTTAACATGGTACAAAAACAATGGTATTATTTTTATGATAAACCTAAATAGTTATTTGAAATTAATTGTCAATCAACAAAACAAACATATAATTAACCAATTTTTGCTTTTTCATTTTACTCTCTCCATTAATTGAGTGGTCAATTTTTGTTCTCGAAATTCAAGCTACAGGGGGCATTTTTTTCCCTTTTTCAAAATTATAAACCTGATAAGAATTACAACTAATAATGTTTTTGGTTGAATTTCAAATTAGCGAGAAAGTAATATTTATGAACAAACATAAGTTGCAATTCTTATCATGTTAATGTAATAATAATAATTTTTTTTAGAATATTAGTTAAATTTAACGTAGCTTGAATTTCAAGAATAAAAATATATCATATAAATTGAGAGAATATGTACAAAGTTTATGAATTGTTATCGATTTAGGGTTACATGAAAATAATACGGAAACTTATATAATTATTGATTAAAATTAGTAATGACCTTTCTGTTATATTTTCTAGTCAGAGAATTTTTGATGAATTTAAGTGTTTAAGAAATTATTGAGAAGATAAGAAAAAATATACGTCCATTTCTTTATTTAAGAAATTATAGTTTACTATTCTTTAATTTTGTTAATTAACAAATAATTTTCAATAATTATTTTTAGTAAAATATAAATAATTAATATAGAATAGAAAAATAATATCTAATTTCAGATGTAGGATAAATTAAGCTAAATTTCATGCTTATAAAATTATTTAAAGATAAAGAAAGTAGCAAATAATTTGAAACAATGATAAAAAAAGAATGAAGCCGAAAAGCTATTAATACGATCATTGAGAGGAGCCAGCAGTTGCTTAAAAAAAAGGAGCCAGCAGTTTTAAAAAAGAAAATAAAAATAAAAATGCGTCTGCCAGTTTTCAATCTCACGACCCGAGGCTTAAACATTTAGCCTTTTACCACAGGCACCACAGAGTGCTTCTGTACCGGGGTGACGAGTTTATTATTAATACATAGATTTTGTATATTTATACCTATACACATAAAGTTTTCGTCGAAGCTCATCGGTGGCATGGTACCCCCAACCACTTGAATAGATCCGTCCCTAACCTTTTCATAACATTCAATTTATTAAAAAAATTATCCATGACCGTTTTATAGGTCTAATAAGGGAAATATGATCTAAATGTTTGTTTTACAATACAAACATAAAAAGATCACTTTTCACCAATGTTCATTTCTATACAAATAAATTTATTGTATTAAGCATATCTTTTCATAAAAAATTGCAATATTTAAGTGACACTTTTTCATCAAAGATTACAATTGTTTCGAATGAGTAATATAATTTTGTGGTTATAGTCATATCATATATACTAGTAAAGAAAACTCAATGACTACAATATCAAATATACTCCAAGAATTTTGTGGATCTAACATATTACTAGAATGTCATTATATTTCATATCTTGTCTTTCAAACTTAATTAGATAGTAAGTCTAATTTTGTCTTTATCACAAGTGAAGAACCCCAACATTTTGAATAAGTTCTCAAAAATATTTTCAAATAATTGAAATTATTTGTCACATATTTTTTTCCATGCTTTCAAATTGTATAACATCAAATACACATTGGCAACACGAAACCTTCTTTTGGAGATTTAATCTATAGAAACACTCATTACAAAATTATTACAAGCTTTTTGCCACTAGTGTTTTTCCCCTTTCTGTTACAATTAGACAAATCACTTAATATTTAGAATATTAACAATAAAAATTTAATCTTTATATAACTTGTTTCTAGTTTAAAGATGAAATTTTTATATTATTCTAATCGTCAACTGGAGGAATTTTGAATTCTGATGAAGTTTTTATATTCTTTTAATTAGTTTCATATCAAACAGAGTAGTAAACCAAAAAGGTTTCAATCTCTAGAAACCTTAAATATAACACTGCTCCTAGATAATGAAGAAGACTTAATATTTTTCGAATCCTTTAGCCTTGATATTCTTGACGAAGTCCTTTAATCTTCAAGTTGGAATATTCATTCAAACAGAGTATTTAATAGATGGTGAAGTTTCTATATTCTTCAAACTAATGCACAATATGATTTGTTCATGAAGTTGTTATATTCTTCATACCAATGGAGTAAAAAAATAGAAAATTTTAGTCTCCAAAAGTAAGACACAATCAAATTTCACATGACAAAAAACTTTTTTTCCATCTCCTCTAAACAAAATACATATTAGTAATGTTAAAGATATATTCTGAGATCATCACATAATGACAATCTATCTTAACATTTATGAAGAAATCTCATAACTTAATAAAGGATAGAAAAAATAATACTCAAGGGAAACAAAAATAGAACCTGATTTTTCCTCTCATTAAATCATATTTTATCTGTCAAAAATGATTCCATTCAAGTCACTTTTCTAGTAAATTATTTTTTTCTTTTCAATTTTCATCATATTCAAATTTTCCTTAGAAGATATTGAATTTCAACGATAAACTAAACTCATGTTCATTAAGGTGCTCATTTTAGCCTCTATGAACAAAATAACTTTCTCATTGAAAAGAAAACTGAAGGGGCGCGATGCTTAAGTGCACTTGGAAAGAAAATAAGATTAATCTTATCCATCCAAGAAAAATTTACTACAGAAAATATACTCTAATATATTAAAGTAGTACTAGTTCATCTCAAATATCTTTTATCATATGATAAAATAATTTTCTTCTTCTTCTTCTTTCCAACAAAAAGAACACAAAAAATAGAAGTAGTTACCTCACCACAGAAAATACCATAAATATTAAATTTCTTAAGCTTGTTATCTTATGTATTCATATTAGCAAACCAAAAGAAATAAAAGATGAAAATAAAAACATAAAGAACTGTTCAAGTCCATAGAACCAACTGTGCATCCTTAAGAAATTTAATCCTCTCAAGCACCCGAGGTTACAGATTAATCATCCCAAGATGAAACGGATTAACCATTAAAGAAGCAGCGATACCTTAAACTTCAATAATTTCAACGAACTTAAAATGACAACAACAAATCACACACGCAGACACGATTGGTCGATTTTATTTCTGAGAAATATATGCGTAAGAAGGGAAGAATTCAATGCAGAAAAATGAGAGAAAATCTCTCTATTAATAGGTATCAAAGGGTAAAGGTCGCAACTTTTTGGAAATAAGACAAACTTTAAGAAAGTCACAACCCTTTGAAAAAGACACAACCTTTCAAACGATCACAACCCTTTAGAAAAGACACAACTATTCATAAAGGTCACAACCTTTCGACAAAGTCACATCCCTTCGAGAGAGTCACAACCCTTCATTTCCTGTTCACACATTAAAAACCCAACATAGATTGTATTCATTTTTTTCCATATATAAGATGACATAGTATATGTTAGTTATTGTCTCCTAACTCATTGGAGAATAGATGTTCCATTTTATATTGGATAGTCAAGGGATGGGATTATGGGCGTTGTGATCCAGCAAAACATAATGGGATGGATGGGTGTGGATTTAGGGGTAGCTGGTGTAGGATAGTCCAGGGATGGGACGGGGGTTGGATGCAATGGCAAATTTGGAATTTTCACTAAGGTTGTTCACTAATTTTTTTTAAAATAGTGCTTGGCATTTAAAGGCAACCAAAAGACTTTCTAGGATTAAAGAAGTTGTTGTTGATGTTTTGAATAACAAAGCTCAAGTTATTTTTTACCCCACTTTTGTCAATGTGAGTAATCTGATTCTTTATTTTTTAAATTTTTAGTTTCCGAATAAATGAAGGAATTTGATCTTTGTGGAAGTTTTAGTGGATTCTGGTAATGATTTAGGCTTATTATCTAGAAATTCTATAAGGGGTTTATCCAACTTTTAAGATTTTTTAATTTTGATGATTGTGGTGTTTGAGCTTGATAGAATGGACCTCGACTAATTTTGTGGATACTTGCTAACTCTCACGAGCATAGACATCTAATAACTCTATCCCTCAAAGGCTGTGAATCGAGGTTTAAGATTCTTGAAAAACAGAGTTTAAGTTATCTTTTGTCTTAGCTATTTTACCTAAGTGAGGTTTGAGGAAGTGGAGTGCACCTAGACCCTTACCCCTACTATGTGGAGATATAAAGGTTGTTTCCAAAAGACAAACTTATTTCTGTAAGAGAGTACACATTTGTTTGTTTTCTCAAGTTTTTCTGGATTTTGCTGATCATATGAACTTATTATCTAGAGTTAGAAGCTTTCCTTATATTCTATTTATGATTTTTATAGAAGTGTAAGCCACATTGAATATGTTATGTATATTCTAAGCATATTGTTGATCATATGAACTTATCTAGAGTTTGAAGATTTCCTTATATTCTATATATGATTTTTATTGAAGTGTAAGCCACATTGAATATGTTATGTATATTCTTAGCATCTTGGTTGTTTATATAGAAATGAGCTATATAAATTAAAGTGTTAAACGAGATATAGTAAAAAATCATTTGATTCCTAATTCACGGTCAACTCAACAAGGAGTGGAGTAAAGGTGCAGTGAAGGTTACTAGCTTTCATGTTGAGACTTCCACTGCACAACTATTCAATTGAGTACATGTTCTTCACTAGAGAAGAGGAATACATCATCCAAGATTAAATTTTAGATTAATACAAAATGCTTATGCTATACTATTTTTGCTACCACATTATTGTTGCTCTAAGTTAATGGAATCTGTCTTTGTCGGAGTATGATGCAATAACATTATGCTATATCATTTTGAGCTTCACACTTTCTGTACAAAAGGTTTCTTGACACTTAGATTATAGCTATTGGTTTTATCTCCTTGAGTTAAGTTATGAGTTGTAACTCTATAGATGTTTGTTATCATTTTCAGCCAAATAGGTTACCTATTGAGCTCATACCAAGCTTTAAATTAACTAAATGTTTTATTGTTGTTAACTCTTTTTACTTCTACACAAAACAGCAAAAAATTGAGCAGTTTTTGGTAGTAAAGCCACATACGGTTTATTTATGCACACTCAAATCAAAGAACATACATATCAAATGAGACCAAATCGATTGATACGTACGTATATACATTATGCCTAAATAAAAACTTTCCCACTTGGCTTATGAAAGTTATAAATACTTTCCTACTTGGCTTATGAAAGTTTTCACGTCCACTTTGCTTCCATAGTACCATTAGTAATGGAAATTTGGACAGTAACAATAAGCCCACGATGGAGGAATCAGATGTGTGAAAAAAAAGATTTTTCAGTCTAATTAAGTTTCTTAGGTTTCTTACAAAATGTCGATGTCACGACGTAAACCGTCGTGAGTGGCACCAACACTAACCCTCTGGTGGGATAACCATAACTATTGATCAACTAACCTCAATCTAAGTATTTAAAGGTACAGAAGCAAGTTTAAACGCAGAAAACTGAAGTTCCCACAAAGTTCCAGAAGATCTAACATCAACTAACAAACCAATGCGGAAATAAACCCCTAGAACCTGAAAGTCTTTGTACCAAAACTCTAACAAGGAACCAAAAGTCTAAAGGAAATGGGTACAACCCAACTAAACATACGAAAATATGAAGTACTAGTCTACGTTTGAATAACAATGGACTAAACATAATGAAAAGTCACGGCAGCCTGAAAGAGCTGGTTCACCGTTGAATTCAAATCGATCACCGGTCTTTTAAACGAGGTTTGTCAATAGCCGCCTAAAGATGCCCTGTACTTTAAAAAGAAGGAGCAAGTGCAGTATCAATACACAACCATAATGTACTGGTAGGATCACACGGCTATCCCAATAAGTGCAATATAAAAAAGTGATTATCACATTATAAAACATGCATACACCGAACATACACAATATTAATATCATTTTGGATCAATGCACAATTCCACATTATGAATGTTCAACATATATGAAAATTCATTGGTCCTCTCATGGAACCTGTACTCAAACACTCAGTGTGCCGGATCGTGACACCCATTTCAAGTTAGTGTGCCAATTCGTGACACCAAATACAGATTTTATGGCGGTATGTGAAAACCAAGCCCATTTAGTGTGCTGGTTCATGTTACCCGATCCATTCAATATACCACAATCATAATCACAATCACAATCACAATGTACATTCTCAAAATCATATAATCAAGAGGTGATTTGTATGGCATATAGTTATTCGTTCATACAATTAGTGTGATCAATAATGCAATATAATGAAGCAAGTACAAACATATATCACACATATGAAATAACATACATCATCTACCTCTAACAAAACCTGAATCGCCTAAGAAACTTGATTCTTCCCTTTCCAGATTCTTTCTATTTTCTTTAGGTCTACAAACAAACAATTAAATGCGAGGATCAACAACTAAGGTCTAATATATACGGATTACAAATAACCCAATAAACCAATACCCAAATTATGATCCTAAGGTGCATTTAGGGTTTTCCCCACCATCCAAACCCCCCCAACGATATCCATCACAATTTTACGTTCTACGAATCAAAAACCAAAATATGGACCGAAAAGCCTTACCTTTAGCATCAAATTTAGTGGTAAACTGTTAAGAACTCGTATGGGGTCGTCTCATAGCTCTCAAAAATAGATATTGCAGAATAATGGCCTTTTTGAGGTTTATTACGGACTTATTTTGCGACTGTCTCGCTGTGGCGACCCTTACCCCTGACAACGCCCCCGTGGAAACACTAATTCCTCCATAGCGGCTTGCACGGAGACAAAAAGTCAATTTTGTTGACATCCAATTTTGGACCTTTACAATAATATAGATATTAATACGTGAGCTTCTTAAATTCCAAATGATTTGAAAAAATTAGTTTTTATAAAGTGCAAAATATTTTTCAAGTTACTTTTAATAGGTTTATCATTTTTTATAATTTGTAAATAATATATATTTTTTAATATAATTAGTATATTTTTATGAATATTTTAAAACCGTTTAAAAAGATTTTAGTTTTACTTAATATTTTATTACATTAATAGTTCATATTTTGAGACATTAGTTTATTGAGTTAATTATTTTATTTAGTTGAGATTAAGAAGTTCCTTAATTAATTTATATAAATTCCACTGACTAAATTCTAATTGGAATTGAATGGGCTATTATGTCAATTTTAGCTAATTTCCCTTTGACCCTTTGCAAGACCCGAAATTGGGCCAAGATTTCTAGCGCAAATCCAAGTTTTATTCAATTTAATGCATTCAACAGTTTCCTTTTCATTTTCCAGTTCAAAACAACAACACCAAACCGACCCTGACCTCGACCCAGATACTCGCCGGGCTCGCTGAGCAACGCACAACCCTACCCAACTTAAGAGATCACCATCATTGCAACGTTAAAATACACAACAATTTAATAATTTCCCCCCTCCAACGTTCATAAGCAGATGGAAAAATCAACAGACACGTACAACGTACACACTACTACTGTTATTTTCTCTTCGTCTTCTTCCTAGTACTGTTTCATACTGTTCCAACAGCGGAATTGTCCTTTCTCGCGTGGATTGACGCTACGTCCAGTTCAAGAACCTAGAAAAATTTTCATATTAAAAAGGATTCTTTTGAATATATGGTTTAATTGGGTCATATTTCCTCTAACATCACCCTACTTAAATGGACATTTTGGATTATAACTTTTGAGTGTCAAACGTATGAATTTTAGATGCTATTTAACTGGTGATTATTTCTCCTAGTTTATTTTGCTTAGTTTACTATTTTTTGCCTTTGTCTTGTCTATATGCCCTTCTGTCGCTTCAGGTGTTAGCCTTTTCTATTGTTTGTCACCTTTTTTTTTATTATATTAATATGATATTATTTTCAATTGTTTTCTTATACTGTTGATTATTATGAAGCCTCTTGCCAATTATTCGTCCTCTCTTTTAATATAGTTTTTTTTGAAAGTGTTATATATATATATATATATATATATATATATATATGTCCTGATGTAGGTTCAGGTACTCAATATCTAGATCAAGCTTAGATCGATTCTCAGTCCGACATCAACATCTTCAGTGGAGATTCCTCATACTTTGAGGACAATAGACGTGTTTTTCATTTTAGTATTTTTATTCATCTTTTAGTTTTGTTAGCTTTAGCTGAGGGCATGTCCCAACAACTCAACTTTATAAGAGGCTTTTCAGACATAGTAGTAGATTCAACTTGACATGTTAAGCTATTGTTTCAATTATCACTAAAACTTAGTATGCTTTATATATTCAGACTAGTTAAGTTTTTCCCCACTTTCAGTTAATCATTGTTTTAGCTTTCACATAGTACATGTCTTATTCAGTTATTCTCAGTATGCTTGATGTATGTCAGACATAGGGTTTTCTTAGGGTCACTCGTTATCTTGGTCCCGTGTTACATCTAGGGGGTAGGCTTGGGGCGTGCAAACTTGATATAAGAGCATTAGATTTAAGAGTCCTAGGATGTATGAAAGCCTTTCTAGGTAAAATCTCTTTCATAGGTAAGACGTGCACTACATCTATGAGAGGGAGGCTACAAAATGTTTTAAGAAAACATCACTTTATTTGTTATTCTTATCGTGCGTGGGTATGATCAAACATCTCCTTTCTAATCTCATTAACGTTTCAGATCATACCTCCTTTTAGAGCTAACACACGAAATGCTAATGTACGTAATGCTAACAAAGTTCCTTCTTCTCGAACCATGATGTTATGAATGCAGAATTCGAACTGTGATCCATCTCTTGGTTCAAAGTGTAGCCAATCAAAGCAATCACTACGCCAGAGAACCTGTAAACAATAATAGTAGATCAGCTGCAGCTAGTGTTTGAGATTTTTTCCAGATGAATTTCAAGTTTTCTTAGGGTCAAAGGTTGGTGAGGACCCACAAAACATTATTGATAAGGTTAAGAAGATTCTTGGAGTAATGCAAGTGCTGGTTCTGAGAGTGTTGAGTTAGCCTCCTATCAACTTAACGATGTGGCTAATATTTGTTCACTCATTGGAAACACAACACGGGTGTAGATGCAACACCTGTGACTTGGGATCATTTCAATGGATCTTTTCTAGAGAGGTTCTTTCCAAGGAAGTTAAGAGAAGCTAAGGCACAAAAATTAATGAACTTGAAGCAGAATTTAATGTCGATGAGAGTATGAATTGAAGTTTAGCCAACTCTCCGGCCATGCTCCACACACGGTTGCTAATTCAAGGTCACAAATGTGTAAGTTTCCTATTTGGTATACGATCTGGTGAAGACCGGGTGTAGAAGTGCTATGCTATTAGGGGATATGAATATATCTAGGCCTATGACTCATGCTAATCAGGTTAAGGAAGATAAGCTTAGTACAATGACTAAGGACAACAAGAAGACCGAATAGGGAATTATGAATATTCTCAACAAAAGTCGAGTGGTGGGAATCAATCATAGTTTCAGCAAAGGTCTACTACCCCAACACCTTCATTAGATAGTACTCCATTCCCCAGGTTTTTATAGGATAAAAAAGGTAGGGTATTAGGATCTATGTCTTAAGGGAGTGCTTCAGGTAATATGACCTTGTTGAAAGTGTGGTAAGAACCATTCGGGCGACTATCGTGCAGGTAAGGAAAGGTGCTTTGGGGGTTGTCAGTCATTACATAGGTTGAAGGATTTCCCATATGTTAGGCACGGTAAAGGATGTAACAACAATAGGGATCATTCTATAGCTCCCGCAACACCAACAAGTCTCCTAACTCAGCAGGGTGCTTCATATTGTACTGGTGGCGATCAACACAAGAACATGTAGTATGATCTCTAGGGTAGCCAATATAATTATCATGATTTTGTCACTTGTAGGTTATAAATATTTCATCTAGATGTTTATGCATAGTTAGATCCGGGGGCTACACTGTCTTTCCTAAAAATAAAAGTTAGTGTCAGCCCATAAACTATCTCAGAACCCTTCTGAGTCTCTACACTAGTTAGTGACCCAATTATAGATAAACAGGTATACAAAAATTTCCATATCACAACCTCTTAGAAAGTTATCTGCGCAGATCTTGTAAAGTTAGAAATGGTAGATGTTAATATTACTCTAGGTTTGGATTGGTTACATTCCTGTTATGCCTCAGTTAGTTGTAGAACTTAGAATCACATGGTTTCAATTTCCAAATGAGCTAGCCTTAGAATAGAAGGGTAATAGCTCACTGCTTATGGGTCGATCCATCTATTAACATAAGGCTATAAAAATGATTTACAAAGGCTATATCTATAATCTTGTTCAGGTTAAGGATACAAACTACAAAATCCCTACTCTTAGGTCAATCTAGTAGTAAATGAGTTTCCAATAGTCTTTCATAAAGATTTTACCGGAGTTCCTTATGAAAGGGAAACTGACTTCCAAACAGGTAAATGGCTCCACCCAAGCTAAAGGAATTGAATAAGAAGTTGAAAGACCTTCTATATAAGGGCTTCATCAGACCTAGTATCTCTCTATGGGGTGCTCCAGTGTTGTTCATTAAAATGAAATATGGTTCTCTAAAAATGTTTATTGACTATTGTTAGTTTAAAAAAGTCACCATCAAGAATAAGTATCTTGTCACTAGGATTAATGACTTTTTCATCCAAATTTAGAGTGCTAGTTGATTTTTTAAGATAGACCTCAGACCCGACTATCATCAACTCAAAGCGAAGATAGTGATATTCTGAGGACAATCTTTAGGATATGCTATGGTAACTATGAATATGTAGTTATGTCTTTTGGACGAAAACATTCTCCTGCATCTTTCACGGACTTAATGAACAGGATTTTCAAACAGTATTTGGACTTGTTTGTCATCATCTTTATCGTTGATATACTCATTTATTCTTGGAGTCTCAAAGATCGCCACTTATTTGCTAAGTTCAACAAAAGTCAGTTCTTGTTAAAGTTGGTCACTTTCTTGGTCATGTGGTATCTAGAGAAGGGATTCGAGTGGATTTTTAGAAAATTGAGGTAGTGAAACACTAGCCTAGACCCACCTCTCCAACAAATATTAGAAATTTCTTGGGGTTCGCCGGTTATTTAAGGAGATATTTTGAAGGATTTTCATCCATAGCTTCCCCATTGACCAAGTTTACTCATAGGAAGGTTAAATGTTAGCGTGAGAAAAGCTTCTCAAAATTGAAGATTAGGTTGATTAAACTCTTGTCCTTACTCTACCATATTGTTCAGACGGCTATGTGATTTATTCTGATGCTTCCATGGACCTAGGTTATGTGTTAATGCTACGAGGTAAGGTCATAACTTATGATTCTAGAAAACTTAAGGTCCATGAGAAACACTACCCGACTCATGACCTCGAGCTTGCAGTCGTAGTATTTTTTCTAAATATTCGAAGACATTACTCATATAATTTTTGTGTTAATGTGTTCAACAATCATTAAAGACTCCGATATGTATTCACCCATAAAGAGTTGAATCTTCATCAGAGGTGATGTCTTTAATTCCTTAATAACTATGACATGAATGTGTTTTACCATCCTTTAAGGCCAATGTAATGGTTGATGCTCTCAGCAGACTGTCTATGGGTAGTGTAGAACATGTTGACAAAGAAAATAAAGAGTTAGCCAAAGATGTTCCCCACCTTGCTCACTTAGGAGTTCTCCTTACTGACACATCAGGTAGTGGTGTGATAGTTCATAATGGTTCTTAATCATCATTGGTAGTTGAGGTTAAGGAAAAACAACATAGTGATCCTATATTATTATAGGTTAAGGGTACAATTTATCACTAGAAAATTGAGGTTTTCTCCCAAGGGGGGATGGTATGCTTCACTACCAAGGTCACTTATGTGTTCCTAATGAGGGTGAGTTGAGGAAGCAAATCCTTGTAGAAGATTATAACTCCAAGTTTCCATTCATCCAAGTGCCACTAAGATGTACCATGATCTACGAGAAGTCTTTTGGTGGAATGACAGAAGAGAGACATCACAAACTTTATGGCTCAGTGTCTTCACTATACATTGGTGAAGGTAGAACATAAAAAACCAGGAGGTATGACTCAAGAGATTAACATTCCAACATGGAAGTGGGAAGTTTAAATGTGGGCTTCATTACGGGTTTACCTTGTACTCGCAGACAACATGACTCTATTTGGGTGATAGTGAACTTAGTCACTAAGTACGCTCACTTATTGGATGTCAAGACCATAAATTCAGTGGAGGACTATGCCAAACTCTACATCAATGAGTTAGTCAGGCTGGATAGGATTACCTTGTCTGTTATATCGGACAAAGGTCCTCAAATCACCTCTCATTTCTGGAAATCATTTCAAAAAGGTCTGGTACTCAGGTATATCTTAGTACAACATTTTATCCATACACATATGGTCAGGTAGAACGTACCCTTCAGACCTTAGATTATATGTTAAGAGCTTGTGTTACTGATTTCAAGGGTAGTTAAGATGATTACCTACCTCTCACAGAGTTCTGCTATAATAATAACTTTCATTCAAGTATTCAGATGGCCCTGTATGAGGCACTATATTGGTTTGGATTCAAGTCCCTGATTAGTTGGTTTGAATTAGGTGAAGTAGCCTTGATTAGGTCATATTTGGTTCATGAGGCTAAGGAGAAAGTTCAACTCATCAAAGATAAACTAAAGATAGCCGAGAGTCGTGAGAAGTCCTATGCAGATGTGAGGAGAAGGTACTTTGAGTTCGAAATTGATGATTGGGTTTTCGTGAGTGTATCGTCTATGAAGGGGGTGATGAGATTTTGCAAGAAAGGGAAGCTCAGTCCTAGATATGCAGGTCTGTATAGATTCCTTAAAAGGGTTTGTAATGTGTCTTATGAGTTAGAGTTTCCAAAAAAACTAGCAACAGTTCATCTAGTCTTTAACATTTCCTTGATGAAGAAGTGTGTGGGAGATCCAACATCAATTGTACCATTTGAGAGAGGCTGTAAAAGATAGTCTCACCTATGAGGAAGTTCAAGTTGTAATTCTTGACCGTCAGTTTCGAAAGTTGATAAATAACGAAGTTACTTCAGTAATGGTTTTGTGGAGAAGTAAGTCACTAAAGGGAGTTACTTTGGAAGCAGAAGCAACCATAATGGTAAATTATCCTATTCTCCTTCCTTCCAATTCTGTTTCAGCTTCGGCTAATATTTCCTCTCCAGTCTCTAAGTTTGCTATGCATAAATTCAACATTAGTATCTTGTTCCTTCAGTTATTCTTGCATTTCTTCATATTTGCATGTTCTTTGACCTTAGTTTAGTTAGATTTAAGTTTCTTTTCCTTAGTTGTTAGGTATTGTAGCTCCTTTCCTCCATTATCAACGTGTTTAGACCTAATTTGCAAACAAAATTTCCCAAGGGAGAGATATTGTTACAGCTCAGATTTGAGAAAATAGAAAAAATACAACTTTCCAGGACCCGGTAGAAGAACCATGGAAGTACAGATGGTCCATGGTATGACACACGGTGTTTAGGTGGGGTCTGTCATTATGAACCAAATTTTTATGGTCTCTTTGCCATCCACGGTTGACCAGGATTGGAGGGAAATGGTTTTTGGTTCAACTTCAAATGGTCATATATTTTAGCAAAAAATTAATTAGGCGATCCATGACCTATCAAATGAAAGTAAATTGAATCCTCTTTCCAACGCCACCAAGTTTTCTAAAATCCCACCTCGGAGTAAAAAATTATGCTTATATAGTGAAACCTATTGGGTAGAGCTTGATTGACGACCCCTACTGATGATTGGTAGGTCAAATGACGACTTGTCAGTCCTATAGTAGGTGGAAGTCGTGTGATTTAATTCTGGGTATTTTTGGTCCTTTTCCTATGTTGTTGGGCACCCAAACCACATCATTTAATGACTTACGTACATCATTTTAAGTTTAAGACTAATAACTTAGTCGGACATACACATAACCTATATTAAGCAAAAATTATAAATCTAAGAGAAAAAAGGAGAAGAAAAAGGCATCAGTTTCCCAAGAATAACTAAAAGGTTTGTTTCAAGTTTCAACTCAGAAATCGAAGGATTTCTCTATATATTTCATCAAAAGGTATGTCGGATTTCACTAGTGGGTTACTTTCATCCACTAGGTCCATAGAAATTAGTCAGTTGTTTGGTTCTCCATATCGTGTTTAGATTGAGGAATTCTAAAACCATGGATATATACTGTATTTTTACCTATTGTAGTCCTTGTATGAAACTCAGAACCCAAGTTGTCTAGATTCTTTGCTTCATGAATTACACTTGATAGGTCAGTTTAATAGGTAATATGCTCCATATATCGAATATTACATTATCAGAAATAAATGTTGCATTCTCAGATCACGCTTAGATCGATTCTCGGCCAACTTCAGCAGCTTCAGTGGGGAGTCGTCATACTTCAAGTAGAATAAAAAAGTTCAAGTACTTCAACTTAGCATAAGATACTTACTAATGCTACCTCCTTGGTTCTCAGGTTGCGAACCTAACAATCCAAAATCTGCACGTGAATATCTTCATAGTATGGGATATCCTTAATACCAATATTTTCAGTCGGTATTATCAATGAAGGATCGCCCATACACTTATTCAACATCGATATGTGAAATATTGGATGAACCGCTACTAACTTTGATGGTATCTGTAATTCATAGGCTACATGCCAATCGTCTTGGATGTCTTGTAAGGACTAATGTAGCGAAGACTAAGTTTCCCCTTCTTATCGAATCTCATGAAGCCCTTCATGGATGAAACCGTAAATTAAACTCAATCCATGTCAAACTCTAAGTGTCTTCTTCAACATCAATATAGGATTTTTGACAACTCTGCTGTTTCCAAACTTTCCTAATTTGTCTTCACTTTGTATATAGCTTGATAAACCAAGTCTTGTCCTATCAACTCAACCCCACCCACCTCAAACCGTTCAATAGGATATCTACATTATCTATCATAAAGAGCCTTATTGGGATCCATTTAGATGCTAAAGTGGTAACTGTTGTTGTAACCAAACTCAATGAGCGGTATGTGATTATCCTAATTACCCTTGAAATTGATAACACACACCCTCAACATATCCTCTAAATTCTAAATCATACGCTTTGCTTGACCATTAGTCACTCAAATTCACCTTTGAACCAAAACCTTTTTGGAAAGGCTTCCAGAATTGTACAGTGAAATGTGCACCTCTATAAAAAATAATTGACACCAAAACTCTATGAAATATAAATACGTATTAAATATATTTCTTAGTATAGTCCTCTGCTGAATATATAGTTTTTACTTGTAAGAAATTGGTCGATTTGGTGATTCGATCTAGAATCCCAAAATTGAATCTTGTTGCTTGCGAGAATACAGTAAACTAGTAATGAAATCTATATTGATTATCTACCACTTCCATTCTAGAATTTCTATGTTTTGATCAATTCCACTGGGCATCTTGTGTCCTACCTTCAAATATTGGAAAGTCGGGCACTTAGCAACAAGTTTTGCATTACACTATTTCATACCACTTCACCAATAGAATTGTCTCAATTCACGATACATCTTTGTGGAACCCGATTGGATATAATATCTGGAGTTATGAGCTTTGTACGCGATCCTTTGTTGGAATTCATCCTTCTTTGGTACACACAATCCATCCCCCTTTTTTCCAAAGCCATTACATTTTTCTTAAGAACATTTTCCTTCAATTCAAGCAAAACAGGGTGTTGATCCTTCTTATCTTTCACTTTAGACACTAATGATGATTCATACATATTCATCACTACCACTCCTCCTTCATTATAATCCTTTAACCTGACTCTTGATCGTGCAAGTCTGTGCATATCTTTGGCTAATTGTTTCTTGTCTTCCTCAACATGGGTGGTACTACTCATATACAATCTGCTCGTAGCATCAACAACAATATTAGCCTTACACAAGTGATAGTACTCATGTAATAATACTTGAGTGACTCAAACCACCTCATCTGTTTGAGATTAAGCTCTTTATGACTGAATGCATACTGCACACTCTTCTCTGCGGTGAACACATCAACATGAACATCATCAAGATTATTGCGCCATATTTTCGAACCAAGCATTATATCAACCAACTCTAGATCATGGGCTGGGTAATTCCTCTCATGAATCTTAAGTTGTCTAAAGGCATAAGCTAACTTGACATTCTGCATCAATACATAACCAAGTCCAACTCTGGACGCACCACAATATAATACAAAGTCTTCCGTACCTTCTGGTAAGGTCAACAGTGGGGAAGTAGTCAACCTAGTTTTTAATTCTTGAAATCTTTTTTTCATAAGCTTCACACCATTGAAACTTGACTATCTTTTCAGTCGACTTGGTCAACAAGGATGAAATAGAAACCTCCTATAATAGCCAACCAATCCCAAAAAACATCTAATATATGTTAGAGAAATGGGTCTAGGCTAGTTCTGCACTGCCTCAAGTGGCTCAGGTCAACTGTATCCCGTCACCTGAAATAATGTTGCCTAAGAACTCCATTGACTCAATCTAAAACTCACATTTAGAGAATTTAGAATACAAATCTCTATCTTTGAGAGTTTAAAGAACTATTTTGAGATGACTAGAATGATTCTCCTTATTTCTTGAATAAATACAAAATATTATCAATAAACACGATAACAAGAATACCTAAACAAGGCTTAAACACTCTGTTCATAAGGTTTATAAATGTAGGAGCATTAGTTAGGCCAAAAGAAATAAAAAAAATACTCATAATGACAATAATAGGTCTTGAAAGTAGTCTTACTCTTAACTAATGACAGTTTGATCTGAGGTCTATCATTAAAAAAAAAAGTGGCACCCTGAAGCTGATAGAAAATATTATAAATCCTTGAAAGGGTATACTTATTCTTGATAGTAACCTTGTTTAAATAATGGTAGTCTATACGCATTCTAAGAGAACCATCTTTCTTACTCACAAATAAGGTTGGAGTGCCCTAAGGTGAGACACTTGGCCGAATGAAGCCTTAATAAAGAATGTCTTTAGAATGATCTTTTAACTCTTTTAACTCCGCTTTAGCCATTATATAAGGTAGGATGGACATGAAGAGTATTAGAAAATAGGGATAGAGATGAAGAGTATTAGGAAATATCTATACCAAAGTCAATTTCTCTCTCAGGAGGGAATCCAAGAAGATCATATGAAAACTCACTCACAAAAGGAATTGAATGAACAGGTGGTGTCTTAACATTAGTTTTATAAACTTGGGTGACTAAGTGATAGATGCACCCCATGGTAACTAACTTTATCGCCTTAAGGTACGACATAAACGTCTATTAGGCACTGCTGAAGTACTCCTCCACTCTATAACTGACTCATTTGAAAGATGGAACTTAACTACTAGAGTTATACAATCAATTGAGACATAATAGGCATTAAGTCAGTCCATACCAAGAATAACATGAAAATCTACCATGTTTAACTCAACCAGGTCAGACATGGTGTCCTTGTGATTGACATAAATTGTACAATCACAATAATCTCTCTTAGCTAAAAAAGATTCCCTAGCAGGTGTGGAAACATTGAAAGACTAAAGAAGTTTCTCAATTAGGATAGAGAAACTCAATAGAACCATGAGGAGTTTTAAATGATAGAATTGAACCTGGATCTAGAAATGTATATACATCAAAAGTAAAGACTTTGATGATACAAGTGACAATGTCAAGTGAATTCTCTTGCTCTTGGTGAATAGTGATAGCATACAAATAATTTTCTCCTCCACCTTTCCCTAAAGTATCTCCTCTAGGTCTTACTCTGCCTGGCAGAGACATTAAAAAAGATTGGGCTCTGTTACACCCACTGCCATTACGCTACCTGTTCTTTGGGAACACTCTCATGAAATGACAATTCTAACCACAATAGAAGCAACAAGTGGAGCCATCATAAAACTCTCATAGGTGGTTCCTACAACACTTAGCATATGTAGGAATCCTGTTACCTCCTTGTGGCGCACTTCCTTGAGAATGTACATGTACAACTCTATAGTTCTGAGAGTTCTAACTAGAAGATAATGAAGTAGGTCCATTTGTCTTCTGCTAAAAGGATGAACGTTTCACAATCCTCTTCAGCTGGCTAGATTCATTTTCTATTGTCTTAGCCTTCTTGTTCCAGAACTCTTCTCTCTCTCTCAGCTTATCCTATTCAATATGTTGCACATGCATCATCAGCCTTGCTATGTCCATATCTTTTATCAGCATAGCTGCATTTGGCCTCCTTATTTGACAAGTGAGACAACATAGATACAAATAAACTCATCTTGCTTTTCATACCAGGAACTAGATACAAAGCATAACGGATAGTTGAGTGAAGTTGAGGTCATACTCATGCACACTCATTGATTCTTTTCTATGAGTTAGAAATTCTCTTACCTTTGTCTTTCAAACTTCATCGAAAAGAAATGCCCCATAAAGGTCTCGTCAAACGCAACCAAACTTCCCATTGGTGCACCCTCAGCTCAAATCTTCTTCCATTGGTCATACAAAACTCAAACAACACCTATCAGTTGGTATGCCTCTAGTTCAACTCGCTCAACATCAACAACATGTATCACCTCAAACACTTTCTCCAACTTTTCCACAGAGTTTTTAAGATCCGCTATGATTCTTGAAGCTGTGAAATCTAGGGGATTCATCCTTAAGAACTCATGGATCCTAGATGTTTCAGCCACATCCTATCGAACCTTCTCTTTTGCCCAGATTGGTTGGTCACAACTTGTGTCACAACCGGAGAGAACCCCTTAGACATAACCGGCGTCATCGTCCTCTTTGAGGACTAAGGATAGTGTCTTAGCTTACATAATTATATTCATAGGTCAATATTAGCGATAATTTAAAACTTTTCATTACTTCTACATTGAGGTTTACATAGACCTCTACATACACATATTATAGTTGTATCGAGTATAGATAGACCCTTTGTATATGAAGATTACTTAGTCTTCTACTTTTATTGCATATACATATATAGAATATAACATAGTCTGAAAAACATGTCTCATCTCATAACCATCTAATAAGAGTATTAACAATTTGGGACTAGCCCATACATCAATGAAATAGGACCACATATAGGTCATACAATGTTTACCTAACTTGTATGATTGGGAATTCTAAGTCTTCTTCAAAGTTGTTTCAAAGCCCTTCAACTATCGAAACCTAAAATGTTGGGAAAAAGGAAGAAATGGGGTTAGTACACCACTTGTACAAAGTATGGTGACCTGGTAAGCACCATTAACATCGTAGCCCTAGAGCTATGCACAGACATCATGCTAAGACACCAGCTTAAGAAGGAACAATCTTCTTCAAGGAAAGAACTTGGAAGCTTTTGTAGAGATTTTGGATTTATTACTCCACCGGATACTAAGAAGAAGGAAGAAAGAGAAAAATCCTACAGAAGAAAATCAACAAGGAAGGATGATTCCTCTAAATCTTCCAAATCCGAAAGAAAGAAAAATAGATCCAAGAGATCAACCCAAAAGAAACAAGACGTCTGTTGGAATTGTGGAAAAAGAGGCCATAGAGCAAACGAATGCCGTTCAAAAACAAAGAAAAAGAAAATCAATCTTCTTGACATGGATAAGGAGACGAAAGGTAAACTTCTCGCTATCCTTGATGAACCATTTTCTGACATTTCAGATGAATCTGAATAAAACAGCTCAGATGAGGACATCAACCTGGACTATGATTCAGATTCTAGTCAATAAGAAAAAGGTGGCACTTGCACGGAAGCATTCTGCACTTGCGAAAAAGAACCTCAGATTAGGGTTCTTTCTGATAACTCAAAAGAAGCCCTTTTTGATGTCATACAACATATCAATGATGATGAGGCTAGGAATCGTTTCCTCCTAGAACTCAAAAATTTGATCCTCAATACAGACAAACCAAAGTCTCGTCCTATTGTTGAACCTTTCAGCATGAAACAAATCATGAATCGTTCAGAAAATCATTCTGAACCAACCATTGCGGATCTTCGTCATGAAGTTTCTCTTCTCAAAAATGAAATTCGAGAAATCAAATCCCGTCTTTCCATGATAGAAACAGACACTCCTATCCGTCAGATTTCTAAAAAATCAGCTTTCTTAGATTATGAATCTAGGCACAGCTCCTCAAAAAATAATTCGGATAATGAGGATGATATCAATCAACCTGACATCAACAATAACCATCTGGTTGAACCAGAAGTTTTTACACAAACCAATAACAATGCTTCCACTTCTGCAACACAAGGTTTAACAATAATTTCCTTTATCAGACCTCAGAGCCATCATATCCCTATCAAAATAGTGATTAACAAACATTTTGTTATTAACAAAGTTGCTTTGCTTGATAGCGTGCTGATAGAAACTGCATCATGAAAGGTATTGTTCCTCTTCAGTATTTACAAAAAAGTACTTCAAAATTATACTCCGCTACAGGAGAACTTTTGAAAATAAACTATAAGCTTTCTAAAGCCCATATTTGCAACAATGGCATTTGTTTAACAAATGATTTCGTTATTACGGAAGATATTAATGAAGATATCATCCTAGGAATACCATTTATTACCCAAATAAAACCTTATTTTACTTCACTGGATGGCATCTCCACTAATATATTAGGAAAAGATCTCCTTTTCTTTTTTGTAAAAACTCTTTCTCAAGAAGAAAGTGATTTTGTCAGAGAAAAAACTGTTTTCAAAATAAACAAACTTTCTCAACATCTCACCTTTTTAAAGGATGAAATCCGTATTAAGAAAATTGAGCAAATTCTAAAAACCCCGGAGACTGTTAACAAAATAGCAAATCTTCGAGAGAAATTTGAAAAGGAAATTTGTTCCGATTTTCCTAATGCCTTTTGGAATAGAAAAAAACCATATTGTTTCCTTACCATACATTGAAGGATCCAATGAAAGGGCTATTACCACTAAAGCAAGACCCATTCAGATGAATCATGAAATGATGGAATATTGCAAAGAAGAGATTAATACTCTTTTAAAAAATGGCATCATCAGAGTTTCAAAATTCCCTTGGAGTTGCTCTGCCTTCTACGTTAATAAAAACTCTGAGAAAGAAAGAGGTGCTCCTAGACTTGTAATTAATTACAAGCCTCTCAACTCCGTTTTAAAATGGATTAGGTATCATATACCTAACAAAAGAGACCTTTTGAAAAGGATTTTTAATGCAAAAATTTGTAGCAAATTTGATATGAAATCGGGATTTTGGCAAATACAGATTTCTGAAAAAGATAAGTACAAAACTGCTTTTAATGTTCCATTTGGCCAATTTGAATGGAATGTAATTCCTTTTGGGCTCAAAAACGCCCCTTCTGAATTTCAAAACATCATGAATTCCATTTTCAATGATTATTCTTACATGTCAATTGTTTATATTGATGATGTGTTAATATTTTCTGAAAACATTGATTGTCATTTTAAACACCTCAACACATTCTTCAATATAGTAAAAAATAATGGCTTAGTAGTTAGTGCTAAGAAAATGATTTTGTTTCAAACAAAGATTAGGTTCTTGGGCCATGATCTTTTTCAAGGAACTTTTAAACCCATCTGCAGAGCCCTAGAGTTCTCTTCTAAATTTCCCAATGAAATTATTGAAAAAACCCAGCTCCAGAGATTTCTAGGATGTTTGAATTATGTTGCCGATTTTATTCCAAAAATCAAACACATCTGCGAGCCTCTATACAAGAGACTTAAGAAAGTCCCTGTTCCATGGAGTTCTGAACAAACCCAAGCGGTTATTCGAGTTAAAGAGTTAGTTCAAACAATTCCTTGTTTAGGGATCCCCAATCCTCATGCTTCCATGATTGTTGAAACTGATGCCTCTGACCTTGGTTATGGAGGTATTCTAAAACAAATGGTAGACCCTGAATCTACAGAACAGTTGGTCCGATTTACTTCGGGAATCTGGAATTCTTCTCAAAAGAATTATTCTACTGTTAAAAAAGAAGTCTTGTCTATTGTTCTTTGTATAACAAAATTTCAGGATGATCTTATCAACAAAAAGTTTTTGCTAAGAGTAGATTCCAAGTCATCTAAAGAAATTCTTCAAAAAGATGTTAAAAACATTGTTTCAAAACAAATCTTTGCTAGGTGGCAAGCTCTACTATCTAGCTTTGATTTTGATATTGATTTCATCAAAGGAGAAAACAACTCCTTGCCAGATTTTTTAACCCGTGAATTTTTACAGGGAAAACATGAGGCCATTTAAGGCAGCAGCTAAGGGAGACAAGGATCTTCCAAAACAAAAAATGGCTAGACCATTCCAGCTCCCTCCACTTACACCATCCAAAGCAGAATCTTCATCCACAAGACCTGCTTTAAATTCCAAAAACTTTTTCACAGTCCTAGCAGATTATCCAAATTTACCAAACTCTTCTCAACAAAAGCCCCAGAGGCCAAACTACCCCCCTCTACCTCAAAATCTAAATTTGAGACCAACTGTTGCTCTTGAAGCTTCATCCTCCCGCCAAACAAAAGCAGCTTACACGATGAAAGCCCCTGAGACTTTTGCCAAAGCAGTCAATCCAGAATTGACTAAAACAATTTCCTCAAAACTAAATAAAAAAGAAGAATTTTTTGACTTTCAGGTGTCACAAATACTACCTTTGATGGCACTCAGTAAAGAAGTATCTAACATGGATGTTGATTTGTTAATAAAACCTTGTTACACTGATTTTAATTATGTGGATACAGATAATCCACTAAAAACCAGGAGATACTTTGAAGCCATACTAGTGGATACAGAATCCGTCGACATCGAGCATTGCAAAGATGCAGATAATCAAATCATGTATTCCAGGATTACAATCAAGAGAATACTAGAACCAACAGAATGGTTTGCAGATCATCTTCACACTCCAATTGCTTTGACAATGACACACCGCCCACAGACTTATAATTGGTATGATTATAAGGCCGCATGGATGAACTTCCTCTATGTCAGACCAAGGCACACTTGGTTTATTAAATACAGCACACCACTAACAAAGGCCATCATCCCACGATGGTTTTATGAATGGTGGAATTTATTTGGAGGCACCAAGGAAATTCTACCCCAAAGATTCTCCGCTAGGTATGCAGAAATTCAAACCCAGGAGGAGATAACAACATTACCAGAGCATATAAAAATATGCAAATATTACATTAAGAAAAGAATCTCTTATATCATCACCTGGAACTTTGTCAAAAGTGAAATAGATCGCATCAATTATTTGTGCAAACAAATACAGGTAAAAGGTTGGGTTCCTAAACAGCAAGGAAATTCTACAGTACAGAACACTGAGAAGGTCCAGACTTCTCAAAAGAAATTATCCAAAGCAGCCCTCAAACAAAAATTGAAGGAAGCTATGGACAACATCGAAGATCATTCTGAGGAACAGATCTTCAAACTACTCAAGGATGCTGCTTCTTCTGAAGGAGAAGATGACGATAATGGTGACATGTGCAATCCCAAAGGTTTAGCCTTGGCCTACATGGACCCAGATTATAAATAGGAAATGACCTTTCTCAAAAGATAGAGGCAAAGCCGGAATTATCTTTTGCGTTAGTAACTTTCATTATTCTCTAATGAATAGGAAATGACCTTTCGCAAAAGATAGAGACAAAGCCGGAATTATCTTTTGTGTTAGTAACTTTCATTATTCTCTAAACTGGCATCCACTGAGAGGCTAAAGGACAAAGCTCTTTTGGAAAGCACTATTGCCTTTATCAAAAGAAGATGCATTATCAAAAGAGAAGATTCCCATTATCTTTTGATAGCCCCCCAAGTGTCGGCAATATCTCAGCCATCCACTTGTAAGCCTTCAGATAGAAGGCATTTATTTTCCCTCTATAAAAGAGGATTAAATTCCCATTAGAGATCATCAGAAAATTCACACTGTATTCTGAATATATCTCTCTCTCTTATGTACAATGAAGTTTGAAGTTTGCTTGAAGTTTGAATAAAAGTCGTTTTCTTTGGAAGCTTTCTTCTCCTTTAATTCCGCATTACTTATGATCCTTTATGGTATCAGAGCCCACATGGAGGAGTTGGTTTGTGTAGTTGTTTTGTTCAATAACTCTATCAAGATAGTATAGTTGTATCGAGTATAGATAGACCCTTTGTATATGAAGATTACTTAGTCTTCTACTTTTATTGCATATACATATATAGAATATAACATAGTCTGAAAAACATGTCTCATCTCATAACCATCTAATAAGAGTATTAACAATTTGGGACTAGCCCATACATCAATGAAATAGGACCACATATAGGTCATACAATGTTTATCTAACTTGTATGATTGGGAATTCTAAGTCTTCTTCAAAGTTGTTTAAAAGCCCTTCAACTATCGAAACCTAAAATGTTGGGAAAAAGGAAGAAATGGGGTTAGTACACAACTTGTACAAAGTATGAGACCATGTGCACACATATCATGAAATCATGCTAAAAATGAACATTTCATTAAGTATGCAATTTACTTTGAAAACGTTTATTCACATACAAGAAGACTATACCAATCAATAAGACATATTCGTCAAGTAATAGGCATGTACATGACAAGACCAACAATTCAAAGCATAGTCAATTCAACATGCATATCATATAATTGAAAGCATAGTCAAAGTAACCCTATCATCAAGTTACAATAGCAACAAGCATGAATGAGAGTACATTCCAACATAACCAAAGCAAGACCATTACTTATGACCCTTTTTAAGTCCACTTGTGCAATAACTAAGAAAATCCCCATAACCTTACTTAATCAAGTAAACCTATTAAGAACCATAACCGATGTCCAACTTTACATAACATAACATTAAGAGTAGACAATATCATACTTTAGCAATATAAACCACATACATGTTCATAAGAGTAATCAACATCACGTAGTGCCATTATCATATAAGATCATAATTTACACATCATTTACATTTATAAGAATAAACATACATAAGAACATCCTCCTAAGACTTCCCTTAAGTCTAACTAGTGTAACGTATAGGTAGAGTCCCATACCCCTAGCTAGACTAAGCTAAACCCCTTAGGTCATCTTAGTTAGAGTTCCATCCTTTAGTTCATTTAACCTTATGAGAACATCTTGACTTAACCAACATAAATCACATGATCTAATGTGGAATCTGGTGTCATGAAACCCTACATCAAAAGATGGCGGAATACTTGGCAAGGTAGTATCGAAACATATGCATTGCAACTACTTGGATCCACTAGCTAGTATTCCTATGGGGCAACATAGTTCAAAAACTAGGAGATATAGTTGGGACTATCCGTATTCTACATGCATTGGAGTCTCCATCTAAAGAGTATATTAGTGATCCTACCTTGAATATGTGGGAAGGGACACTTATCATTCTAGTTCACTCGGTGCTAAGCTAGAGTCCCTTTTTAAAATGTCATCAATACCTTTATTAATCATCATAGCTTAATGTAGGTAATAGTGTCTAACCCTTGTATAAAAATCATCGTCATCATAGCTCAATAAGAATTGCATGAGTATTGTCATTTCGTTACAATTCATATAGGTGAGGTTAGCACACTAACATATTCACATCATGATAAGGCACATTGGTAAATTATCACAATCCTTATAACATTTACATCTTACCCAACACCTAACACACCATAGTCAATACATTTTTTCAATTCAACATCATACCAAAACTATAAATTCTAATACAAGGCATACGTCAACACAACACCATCACTTAGCCACCAGTAACTATAATTAAAGTTAAGAGTTGAGATCACTAGACTTACCAAGTCTTCTTCATAATCCATCATCAAGGTCTTACCATACACCCTTAACTCAACCCAAAAAGGGTGTAATATCATCACATAATAGTATTTAACATGATAACTAGATTAATTGAATCACTACATCACAAATCATCACTTGTTCATAGCTTAAGATAAGAGACTAAGGTCAATTCCATAATATTCTTCATACCCTAAGTCAATTAATCAAGAACTAGCATCATAGAACTATAATTCACCCTAATATATTCATAGTCGATACAATAACATCATTTAGTAGTAATTCAGTCAATAACCAATTCAATTGAACCAACATTACACAATTCATATCAGATTAAACATTGGGTTAACGGGAATAGGCTATCTTCTACAAACTAGACCAATTTATCAAGATATAACATAATTGATTTAAAATAAATGTTAATATATTCATAATATTCAAAATAAATCATAAACAAAGTAATTCATAACATCAATTTCGTATTGGATGAAAACCCATTTGAAAATCTATCTTCTAAAATCAATTTGATGGAACCCTTTGAGGAAAGAGGTCTCAAAGGTAAAAGGAATCCCATACCATAATAATTTTTGATGATTGATGTAGAAATTAAACCCTTTGCATCCGTTGAACCCATCTCTAGCTTGGTCTTCAATGGGGTTTCTTTGGGAGAGAGAAAGAAGAGAGAACGAAGAGAGTTTTTGGTTTAGGAATTATGAGAGCTTATGTTAGTCTAATTAGGTTAGAGGTTTTATATAGGTTGTTAACTATTTTAATTCGATATCCCTTAACTAACTAAACCCTTAATTAATTAATTCAAATCAACCAAAACATTCAGTAACTCTGGCCCTCACAGATGAGACCCTGATCAATAGTCTGTCCGTGAGACGATGGCAACAGGATCTCCGTTCTGTTGGTCCGTCATTTTGGTCAGATACTGGTACAAACCAGTCATGATGAAAATTACTAAGTGTTCATCGATGAGGCAATTGATGCCCCGTCAATTGTCACAGTCATCGTTGATTACAAGTCGTGGGTCACGCTGCCTTGGGCAGTCTTTTGACCCATAAGCAAGAGTCGTCCTTAAGGGCCCTTGGTTGGTCCTTGGGGATTCGTGATCAAACGTTTAAACTATGAATTAACTCTAATACGTGTTAGACACCCATCCACCAATTTTCATTATTTTCCAACTCCTAAAAGCTAGCCAAATAGGCTAAGCCACGCCGTTACCTCATTGAACTAGTTTCTGTACGTCATGGACGTTTTTTAACATTTTGGTTTCTAGACTTCCTAAATGACTTATATTAATTAAAATAGACCTTAAAACACTATCTCTGCCTCTTGAAACCCATGTTAGTCTCTAGAACATATCTTAGCTTTTGAAATGTTACATTATTCCCCTTTAAGGAACATTCGCCCTTGAATGACATTAAATCTTTTGAAGGAAGGATTAAAATATATAATAGAATCCCAACCAACAACAATACATAAAAACATCAATCATGACATTTACACATACCAATTCTAAACTTCTATTAGCACACATAAGGCTTAACATCACATTATGAGGAATATCCTTCTGACAACAACAATATGAGCTCAACATACCTCACATGAGTCAATTATGCCAAAGTTCAACTTAAAAACATGCTACATCATTTAATAAAGACTCACAATATCAAAATGTACTACATAACTCAAAACAAGCAAAACTGCAAACTTACCAAGTTAAAATCAAATTTCATTGTAACTTATTGTAATGACAGCATAAATGCATATATTTGCAAAACTTCATAAAAAACAAGAAGTTTCATTTTTTAGTCATTATATTCATTATTGATAAGAACAACGCCTTAGTTTTCATATAGATGTGGGTAACTGGAGATCATGTCAGCCTCGGCCTCCCATGTCGCACCCTCAACTAGGTGATTCTTTCATAACACCTTTACGGATGCCACCTACTTGTTCCTTAACCTCTTTACTTGGCTATCAAGGATTTGAACCGAAGCCTCTTAACTTCTTTACTTGACTATCAAGGATTTGAACCGAAACCTCCTCATAAGAGAGGTTATCCTTAAGAAGAATAAACTCGGGATCACTGATACACTTCTTAAGCAAAGAAACATGGAAAACCGGATGCATCGAAGCCAATTAACTACGCAACCTCAACTTGTAGGCAACCTTACAAATCCTTTGCAAGATTTCATAGGGACCCACATAACGCGGACTCAACTTCCCTTTCTTGCAAAATCTAACCACTCCTTTCATGGGCAAAATTCTCAACTACACCTTATCACCTTCTTCAAACTCTAATTCCCTTCTCCTACGAACGACATAAGACTTTTTCTTACTACAGTCTGTTCGCAATCGGTTCCTTATGATGTGGACCTTCTCCAAAGTCATATTAATCAAATTGGATCAAAAAGTGAAGACTCACCAACTTCAAACCACCCAATAGGAGACCTACACCTCCTGCCATACAAGGTTTCATAAGTAGCCATGGATATGGATGAATGGTAGCTGTTATTGTAAGCAAACTCCACCCAAAGGCAAATGATTATCTTAATTTCCTTTGAAATCAATAGTACAAGCTCTAACCATCTATTTGAGGATGAAAATCGGTGATTAACTTCACTTTGGTACCCAACCCTTGTTGGAATGACCTCCAAAACCTATAGTGAATTGTGCACCCCTATATGATATAATGGATAACAAAATACCATCGCGAAGCACAATCTCATCTATGAAAATCCTTGCATAATCCTCTGCTGAATAAGTAGACTTGACGAGAATAAAATGAGCGGATTCGGTCACCCTATCCACAATCACTCATATAGTCATATTGCTTTTGTGTCCGAGGCCAACCAACCACAAAATTCATATTGATGTCTTCCAACTTCCAAATAGGAAATTGGATTTATTGAAGTAAGCCACCCGGCTTTTGGTGTTCAGCTTTCACTTGTTGGCAATTTCGACACTTTCCAACAAATTCTGCTTTGTCCTTTTTCAAGCCTTCCCACCAAAACACTTTCGTAAGTTCATGATACATCTTTGTCGAACCCGGATGAATTGGGTAACGGGACCCATAAGCTTCCCCAAGAATCCGGTTCCTCAAACCATCTATTTTGGGAACACACATAAGGTCATGACTCATTAAGCTTTGCAAAACCAGTTCCTTCAAATCCATCAATGGTTGATCAAAGTGTTTTTTGGACATCACCTCAACCACCAAAGATGACTCGGAGTTATGATGGACCATAAAACGACCATTTGGAGAATCTTCAAAGCTAACAAGCAATCTAGACAAACTATGAACATCTTTCACTAGGTGTTTCTTCGGTTCATCTACATGAGATACACTACCCATGGTCATATGACTTAGAGCATCCACGACCACATTGGCCTTACCGGGATAATAGAGAACTCTCATGTCATAATCTTTCAACAATTCCAACCACCTTCTTTGTTTGAGATTTAACTACTTTGAGTAAACACATATTAGAGACTTTTGTGGTCGGTATATTATACGCTTAAAGTTACTTCTCAAATAAGAAGTAAAGCGGTCGTGTCAAGTAAATACCCAACTAATGAGGTTGGGATCGTTCCCACAAGGAAAATAGTTTAGGCTTCACTTCAATCTATTATTACTAGTATTCAGTCAATTATTTCCTTGGAAAGAAAAAATGATAAAGGGTGGGGGGTTTCTATTTCTAAATAAATGAAAATAACTAGCGAAATTAAAGGACACAACTAACAGCTTAAATGTTGGAGTTTAATTAATTAATCAAAGTAACTAGGGTTTACGTGTTCCCATAGGTTCATAACTTGATAATTTTAACTATAACAATTCTTTCCTAATATCTTGCATGCAAAGTGATAAGTTATGTATTTCTAAATCCTGGTTCGGCATCTAGAAAATTTCGTTCCGCACCTTGGTTCGGCTACGTGTGTTGCTATACTAACCCTTACCTTTACCTCATATTAAGCATCATATTCGATATTTGACTAAGTTATTACCTCGTACAAATAAATACTAGCCTATTAGATAGTATATACTAAATCCATGTTGATAATTCTTTTCCTATTATCTACCTCCTTGGTCCGGCAAGTAGCATTCAGGCGAGTACTAATGTTGGCCATCCGTTAAAAGGACTTCTAAGCGAAAGAATTATCAATACATGCAAGACACTATTCTAGAATTGTTATTTTAGTTAGGTTTTACCTCATTATTCACATATGGTTCCCACAACCCTAGTAATGGAGTTTAGTTAGCCATAGTCATAATCACAATATTCAAATATGTAATATAAGAATTCATGCACTTACTTCAATGAGAAAGAATAAAATCTAAAAGTTCACTTGATTAATCAGCAAAAGTCACCAACAATCAATTACAAGAGTCTAAAAATATTCAAGAGTCTAACAAAGAGTCTAAAAATAATCAAGAGTCTAACAAAGAGTCTAAAAATAATCAAGAGTCTAACCCCAAAAAATGAGTTTTTTTGAACTATTTATAAAAAATAAAAACCTAATTAAATAAGGACTCTATTTGCTGGAAATCTGTCAAAACGCGGCTGGGTCAACGAACCTCGTGACGGATCATCGTGTTCATGACGGACCGTCATGTCTTCCGTCATCGCATACTTGTGCAATCTCTTCTGCTGCTCTTTTCATTGCCCTTGACGACAGGTATGACAGATCGTCAGAGGAACAACGCTCTGTCGAGGGTCTCCGTTCCAAAAAACATGAACTCTTGGAATTTGGGTACTGGGACTACTTCTCTGATCTTCATGACGAACCAGCAGGACGGACCGTCAAGGCTACGACGGTCCATCACTCACTCCGTAACCCCACACTTGGTTAGAATTCCCCAACATCCTTCAGCAGCTTCACTACGATGCCACCTACGGACTGTAACGAGCACGATAAACCGTCACAAGCTCTGTAGGTGGTACTTTTCTGTATTTCTTGTTCAAAAACCTCCGCATTCATCTTTTAGACAGATTTCCTGCAAATAAAGAGAAACTTACATAAAATACAAAAAGAGTTTTGGACACACTAAACTTAAGGAAAAAGTATTAAGAATCCCGTGAAACCACAGTATATTAGTATACACATCAACATGAACACCGTACAAGTAATGCCTCCATATCTTCAAGGCAAATAATACGGCCGCTAACTTAAGATCATAATTTAGATAGTTCCTGTCATGAACCTTAAGTTTCCTAGAGTAATCGGCTACTACTTTCACATGTTGCATAAGCACACAACCTAAACCCACTCGGGATGCATTACAATATACAACAAAACCCTTGGTATCCTCCGGTAAAATAAACACTAGAGCGGAAGTAAGCCTATCCTTCAAGATTTGGAAGATTCTCTCAAATGCCTCCGACCATTCAAATTTCTTACTCTTTTAGGTTAAAGTAGTCAAGGGAGATGCAATGGACGCAAAACTATCCACAAACCTCCAATAATAACCCATTAGAACCAAGAAATCCTAATGTCGGTTGGAGTCAATGGACTAAGACAATTCTTGACCGCCTCAATTATCTTTGGATCAACCTTAACTCCCTCACTAGAGATCATATTACCAAGAAACACTACCGACCTCAACCAAAAATCACATTTACTGTACTTGGCAAATAGTTGATTCTCCTTAAGCACTTGTAACACCACTGTCAAATGGTCCATGTGATCACCCTCATTTTTCGAATATACCAAGATGTCGTTAATGAAGACAACGATAAATAAATCTAGGTAACTTCGAAACACCCTATTCATGAGATCTATAAACACCGTCGGGGCATTAGTGAGACCAAATGACATTACTAAGAACTCATAGTGACCATATCTAGTCCAAAATGCCATTTTTGGTATTTCCTCACCTCTCACACTAAGTTGGTGATATCCCGATCTCAAGTCAATCTTAGAAAAGTAACTTGCCCCTTGGAGTTGATCGATCAAACAAGTCGTCAATCAGAGGGAGAGGATACTTGTTCTTAATAGTGACTTTATTAAGTTGGTGCTAATCAATGAACATTCTAAGGGACCCATCCTTCTTCTTCACGAACGAAACCGGAGCACCCCATGGAACTAGGTCTAATGAAGCCTTTATCTAGTAAATTTTTGAGTTGAACCTTTAATATGGCGGGAGCCATCCAATAAGGAGGAATTCAAACGGAGCTTATATTTGTTAACAAGCCGATACCAAAATCAAAATACCGGGAAGATCATTAGGAAAGACTTATGAAAATTCCCTCATTGCAGGGACCGACTCAATGGGAGGAATTTTTGGAGTCTAAATCATGGACTCTGACTATATGGTATAAAAACCTTTAGAGATCATCCTACAAGATTTCAAACAAGAAATGATACGACCTCTAGGAATAGAATTTCCCCCCTTCCACTCTAAAATGGGCTCATTTAGAAAGTTAAACTTCACCACCCTTGTTCTGCAATCTATAGAGGCAAAGCAAGCATGTAACCGATCCATACACAATATGACATCAAAATCAAACATATCAAGTTCTACTAGTTCAACATAAGTAACTCTATTGGGAAACATTATAGGAAAATTTCTATATACCTTCTTTGCAACCACCGACTCACCCACCGGGGTAGTTACTATGAAGGGATCATTTAGAATGTTGGGCAAAATTTCAAAATTCTTAGATATCAAGGGAGTAACAAAATATAATGTAGTGCCCGGATCATGTAAAACATATACATAAATAGAGAAGACTTTCAACATACTGGTCACCACATCGGGAGAAGTCTCTTGCTCACCCCTAGAGAAGAGAGCATAAAAGTGATTCTTCTTTGGGGCATCATTACAACCAACTGCTTGAGATTGATCACTACCCTTGTCTTAATCCTTTACACCAGGGAAAAAACAATTATTTGTTCCTTTAAGGCAATCACTATAATGCCTCTTGCCACACCTTTCACGAGTTTTCTTGGTTGGTGAACTAGTATCCTTCCCTTTTAAGGCTTAGGATTAAATACCCTATCATCCCTAGCCTTAGGAAATTTGGAAGGAACTTGGTTAGAAACCCTTTTCTCAAACCTAGGCTTATCTTCAATATCAAGCCAACCCTTTGAAGAACCACCATCAAAAGATCTTGCCCTCTTGACATCTGTACTCTTCCTCTTAGCTCTTGCCTCTTCCACTTGTTGAGAATGAACCATGAGACGAGAAATCTTAATATCATGTAGCATAGGCAAATGCCATTCCTCTTGCAAATCATCCGAAACACCTGTCACAAAGCGGTTCATTTCATCTCTACGATTGGAAACCAAAGAAGGAGCATATTTTGACAATTGAGTAATATCAAGGAGCAAGACACTCATACCTCCTTGACAAAGGTTAATAAACTCCACCACTTTGGCTTCCTGCTTCTCCCTAGGAATGAATATATCAAAATATCCTTCTTGAAAACTTCCCAAGTCACCGTTCAACCCTTAGCGGCCTATTGTCCCTCCATTGGACATACTAAGTTTGGGCCACACCTTTGAGTTAGTAAGTGGCTAACTCGGCCTTCTAACTATTAGTTAACCCCATATGATAGAGGATCTTGTATATTTCATAAATGAACTCTTGGGGGTTTTCTTAAACCTTGGAACCATAGAAAGTAGAAGGATTCATCCTAGCGAAATCCGTCAAACGAGAGGCCATGCTTTCAACTTATTGGTTTGCTCGGGGTGCAACCTCCCGATTAGCTTGGGTTGTCATGGCTTGAGCTTGTGTAGTAGCGGCTTGTGCTTGAGTAGTAATGGCTTGAGCCATTTGGAAAAGAGCAGCCATTATGTCACCATTCATAAAAGGAAGATTGACTGGATCTTGGTCATCATTATTTTCTTCTTCAAGAAGAGGGACTTGATAACCAAGGGGAAGAACTCCTGCATTGGCAATCTCTTCCTCAAGTCTTTATGCCAAGTTCCTTCGAGTATTCATTGCCTATAATCACAATAAAAAGGATTAGATGCTAAAAGCACATAAAGCTAAACTCTAGAGGCACGATATTGGACTTCCAAGAATGTGAGAGTTTCCTAAGCATCATATAGATTCCTATCCATTAGTGTGGCGTGCTTTACAATTATGAGTAAGAATCTGCATATACGTGGTTGAGAGAGACATCTACTAAAAGATACTCAACCTCATGCTTTGATACCAAGTTTATCACATTCGGGGAGCACCCCCTAGATGTAACCGGTATCGTTGTCCTCTTTGAGGACTAAGACTAGCCTCTTGGATTACATCCTTACATTCATATGTCAAAACTAGAAGAAATTTTAAACTTTTCATTACTTCTACATTGAGGTTTACATAGACCTCTACATACACATAGTATAGTTCTATCGAGTATACATAGAATGTTCGTGTATGAAGATTACTTAGTCTTCTACTTTTATTGCACATAGATATATAAAATTTAATAGTCTAAAAACATGTCTTCATCTCATAACCATCTAATTAGAGTATAACAATGTGGGTCTAGCCCATACATCAATGAAATAAGATCACATATAGGTAATACAATGTTTAGTACTTCATGAAAAGGAAAGAACATAAGTATTAAAAGTGGAATAACATCATAAGATTGATAGTGGCATTGACCTCGGAAGAGGACCTACCCAACTTGGATGATTGAGAGTCCAAGTCTTCTCCAAAGTTGTCTTAAAGCCCTTCAACTATCAGAACCTAAAATGTTAGGAAAAAGGAAGAAATGAGGTTAGTACACCATTTGTACAAAATATGAGACCATGTGCACACATATCATGAAATCATGCTAAAAATGGACATTTCATTAAGTATGCAATTTACTTTGAAAACCTTTATGCACATACAAGAAGACTATACCAATCAATAAGACATATTCATCAAGTCATACGCATGTACATCACAAGACCAACAATTCAAAGCATATTCAAGTCAACATGCATATCATATAATTGAACGCATAGTCTGATTAACCCTATCATCAAGTTACAATAGCAACAAGCATGAATGAGAGAACATTCCAACATAACAAAAGCAAGACCATTACTCATGACCCTCTTTAATTCCACTTGTGCAATATCTAAGAAAAGCCCCATAACCTTACTTAATCAAGTAAGCCTATGAAGAACCATAACCAATGTCCAACTTCACATAACATAACATTAAGAGTACATAATATCATACTTTAGCAATATAGACCATATACATGTTCATAAGAGTAATCTAACATCATATAGTACCATTAAAATATAAGATCATCATGCACATATCATTTACATTTATAAGCATATACATAAGAACAACCTCCTTAGACTTTCCTTAAGGCTACTAGTGTAATGTATAGGTAGAGTCCCATACCCCTACCTAGACTAAGCTAAACCCCTTAGGTCATCTTCGTTAGAGTTCCATCCTTTAGTTCATTTTACCTTTTGGGAAGATCTTGCCTTAACCGATATAGACCACATGAACTAATGTGGAATTCGGTGTAATGAAACCCTACACTGAAATAAGGTGGACTACTTGCCAAGGTAGTTTAGAAACATGAAAAGAGCAACTACGTGGATCCACTAGCTAGTATTCCTACGGGGGGGGGGGGGGAATAGTTCAAGAACTAGGAGATATAGTTGGGACAATCCATATGCTACATGCATTGGAGTATCCATATCAAGAGTACCTAAGTGAATCTACTTTCTCTTGTAGGAAGGGACACTCCTCATTCTAGTTCACTCGGTTCTAAGCTAGAGTCCCTTTTGAAATGTCTTTAATACCTTTATTAATCATCGTATATTAATTTAGGTCATAGGGTCTAACCCTTGTATAAATCATCATCATCATAGCTCAATAAGAATTTCATGAGTATTGTCCTTTCTTTCTAATTTATATAGGCGAGGTTAGCACATTAACATATTTACATCATGATAAGGCACATTATTAAATTATCACCATTCTTATAACATTTACATCTTACCTAACACCTCACACACCATAGTAAAGACATTTAAATTTCAACAACATACCAAAACTACCTATCATAATACAAAGCATACTTCAACACAACGTCATCACTTAGCCACAAGTAACCATAATTAAAGTAAAGAGTTGAGAGTATAAGACTTACCAAGTCTTCTTCATAATCCATCATCAAGGTCTTACCATCAACCCTTAACTCAAACAAAAAAGGGTGTAATATCATCACATAGTAGTAACCAACATGATAACAATGCTAATGGAATCACTACATCACAATTCATCCCTAGTTCATACCTTAAGATAAGAGACTTAGGTTCAATTCCATAATATACTTCATACCGTAAATCAATTACTCAAGAACTAGCATGATAGGACTATTATTAACCCTAATATATTCATAATTTACACAATAACATCATATAGTAGTAATTCAACCAATAACCAATTCAATTGACTAACATTAAACAATTCATATCAAGATCACAACCTACCTTTTCTACAAACTAGATCAATCCATCAAGATATAACATAATTGAGTTAAACAACATGTTAATCTATTCATACTATCCAAAAAAAGTCATAAAAAAGTTATTCATAACATCAATTTCGTATTGGATGAAAACCCAACTTTTCAAATCAATTTATTCGAACCCTTTGAGGAACGAGGTATCAAAGGTGAAATGAATCCCATACCTTAATAATTTATGAATATTGATGGAGAAATTAGACCCTTTTCATCCCTTGAACCTACCTCTAGCTTGGTCTTCAATGGGGTTTCTTAGGTAGAGAGAAAGAAGAGAGAAGGAAGAGAGTTTTGGGTTTGAGAATTATGAGAGTTAGGTTAGTCTTATTAGGTTAGAGGCTTTATATAGGTTGTTAACTAACTTAATTAGACTTACCTTAACCCCAACTAATCAACTAACCCCATAGTAAATTAATTGAAATCAACAAAAAACATGCAGCAACTCAAGCCCTTACTGACGAGACCCCGACCAACAGTCTGTCTGTGAGACGACTGCCACATGACCCTACATCCTTTTGGTCCGTAATTTTTGTCAGAGATTGTTCAAAAACCAGTCTTGATGAAAATGACTAAGTGTTCATCGACGAGGCTATCGGTGCCCCTTGGGCAGTCCTTTGACCCCATAAGCAAGGGTGTTCTTTAAGGGCCCTTGGTTGGTCCTTCGGGAATCATGCCTAGACGTTTCGACTATGATATAATTCTAATACGTGTTAGAAACCCTTCCAAAAATTTTCATTATTTTCCGACTCCTAAAATCTAGCCAAGTAGGCTAAGACACGCTAGTACCTCATTGAACTAGTTTCTGAATGTCATGGACGTTCTTTGATGTTTTGGTTTGTAGACTTCCTAAATGACTTATATTCATTAAAATAGACCTTAAAAAATGTCTATACCTCTTGACACTTATATGAGGCTCTTGAACACGTCTTAGCTTTCAAAATGATACAACTTTACTCAAAATCCGGATAGCATCCTAGAACTTAACATTAGTGACCTCTCTTTGAGGTTGCACTTCTGGTTAATCGAGTACCCCTTTGATCTTAGGATTAAAATTTCTCCTATAGGACAACATCAAATAGTTTTTCATGGAGGCATGATCTAATGAGCTGTGCAAGCATGAAGCACACAAAAACTTTATAAGTTGAATGCTATCACATAAAAAAAGTTTGAAAGAAGTGAGATAGTTCCTAGAGGTCGTATCCTCGTAATTATAGATGTGCCGCACATCACACCGATAACTAAGTATATACAGACAAAGCTTCATAGACACCTTAGGACTCTTGAACTTTGTTCTTTAATACCATGTTTGTCTAGCCTCGATTCTAATCATGGCGTGGCCGACAATCGATAACCATTGCTGGCCCCATGCAAAACCTTGGCATGTCTCAAGCCTCAAAAGAATACTTACTCAACATAGAATAAAATCAAAAGATAAACTTTACTCAACTATCTCAAAAGAAAACTCAAAAATATTTTAGAAATAAAACGTTTACTAGCCAAAGAGGCAACTAAAGTTTAGCACATTAAATTTTGAAAATGATAAGACTCAAGAACTACTGTCGATCGATCTATGAAGGCTTTAATAACTCAGATTGACGTCGAGATAAGACCCAAGACATCCTGATAATAAAATGGAAATCATAAAACATAAATGACAGATCAAGGAATGTAAGGAGGCTCACCAAAAAAATCAAAAACTAGAATGAATCAACAAAATGATGGTTGATGATCCTGGTTAACTATAACTGCATCATGAAACAATTAAAGACCAAATACATTAGTACATTAAATATACGAGCATGTAAGGGGTATCTAAAACATGACATAAGCTTGAAGTGGAAGGAAAGAAACAACTTACCCTGTCTCAACTCAACTCAACCTTAACTCTCTTAAATATAAAAGCAACAAAATTTTTGTGATATAAATAAAATAATAAGACAATAGATAAAAACTCAATGTATTGGAAAATACAATATAACACATTTTGTATGTAAAAACTACAAAATAAACTCTTTTTGGGAGATTCTCTAACCAACAACCATCACTATGAGCTATCTCATTATACAACGTATCGCCTACGCTGCTAAAAATGTCTTATACCTTGTCGGGATATTGAACTCCTCAAATAAGGGGATCCACTAAGATATGATAAAAAGCAATAAATAATCATCTAAAAAAACATGAACTTTTCTACCCATGTTGGCTACATGTTTATAGGGGATATTTGTTGTTTGAACTCTCCCCCAGTGTTCAATATAATCAAAAAATATAACTTACCTCATATGTTTTAAAAAATATTTCCTCATACTCAACTTTGAGATTATTACTCAAAAGATTTTTCTTAAAAGAGAGAGTACTCAAAACTCCTCATGAACTCTTTTGGAAGTCGGTGTTTCCTCTCTTGTTAAATGTAAAATATTTACTCTTGGGAATACTTATTTCCCATATATTCATTTTTAAAAAATGGAAATCAATTCTAATCTTCCTCAAACTCAAGTACTCAAGTCTTAAAAACAAGTTTAAAAGATTGTAAAAGACTTCTCAAAAAGACAAGAAAGAACTCTCAAGACTTTATTCTTAACAACCTTGAATTTGACTTACAGATTCAAGGTTTATGATTCATGTTATGATTGGTTTATTTATGTTTAACAATGATTTTGTGTGAGGATATCAAGTATAAAACATAGGTACAATTCAAGGGATTGTACATGGAAAGAAGGATGGACGACCCTGGCACACTGAGTAGCATGGGGTGCTATCCATAAACTATAAAAGGAGAGTAGGGGTGCACTGAGTGGTACAGCGCCCCAGGATCCTTCCTAAAGGAACTCACTTTGGGTGCACTGAGTGGCGCAGAGCCTCACCCATTTTAACAAATATTTTGACAAATTTTTTTGCTTTAGTTTTATTTCTAACTCCTCTAGAATCAAATGATTACCATCAAATACTTATGGGTTCTTAGACAAAACCTAATTACAATGAAATACGTTCTAAATTACTTGAGAAAAACACCGAAGAACAAGAACCTCACCGCAATAATCCAACGAAACCTCATACTTAAAGAGGAAATCATTTTCGAAAGCAAGGGAAAGGGATCTCTTTTCTGCAATAGAAAAAAGGGAGCATATTTGACTCGACACACCCTAACGATACATCAAATACGAATGATATGTGCCTAGAATGCACCACAAACTTAAAGAAACTCATAAAGAACTCAAATTTATAATTTTACTAATGGATTTGAATATATAAATCATGATTGGTATGTGTTTGGATGAACCCACACTATGAAAACTTACATACCTCGATTTGGTGAGATCCATCCACAAATCTTCTGAATCTTAACGAACACTTTGAAATTTTCTCCTTTTCTCCACTTCTTGAACTCCACTCAAAACCCTAAAGATTATTTTGTATTATAAAACTAAACTAGATCAGATTTAACCCCAAAATATTAAAATAGATAATTTTAAGATGATGGTGTAAAGAGTAGACCTAAATACTCCTCACTAATTCGGGTAACTTTCTTAACTGCGCAAAGTAACTTCAAACAAGCATATCGCCCTCATACGAGCTACAAATTTAGGAAACTCGATGGCGCAGGAAAGAGCATTCCAGGACTTTTCATTTGATATTTTGGGCCTCCATTTTGTACTGAAAGTTATGATCTTTTGAAGTTAACCCCAAATTCACAACTTAAGCATAACTTGAAAAATTTCAAATTCTCCAAATTAGTTCTTTCTAAATTTAGCTCTTTCAAATTCTAAGGCATTACATTGGTGGTGAATGCAAACCAATAAGAGACTTGAAGTTTCTAACTTCCCATGACCTACTCCATGACTTGGATCTACAGACCATACTACTATTCATAAACCAGTTGCACCATCAATATTTCCTAAAATTTTCCATCCAACCTCGACAATATTACATCAAATGTTTTCACCATTGATGTTTAACATATACCAAAACAAAATAAATCAATGCATAAACAATAACTCATCAACACATTGTTTAAACCAGTTTTGAAACCCTCAAAGGGAACATTTTATAATAAAGAACTCACTATTAAAAAGTAATAACTTCTCTTTTCCCTATGGTTTTCAATGAGATCCCAACTATCGAGAAACAAGAGTTTCCCCATAGTCACTTATCATTAGTTTCTTTACTATTTTTACTAACAATAAGCCTTGTCTAGTTTAAAATAATCGCTAGATCATACCCGTATATGTATAATACATATTTTACCTCATGGTTTTAAAATTATGGATTACCTACTAGATAGTCTCAACATCCATAGGTTGAAGACTTTCTACCCCAGATTTTGTCCTCACTTTAGGCTCAACCTTGATAAAAATTTCCACCTCTTTCTTGATAAGCGGATCCTAGGGTTTGGGTGGGGATGCTTCTATAGATGCTTCAACATTTTGACCTTGACCCTTGGCGAGTGTGGTCCTTATTCTGCCTATGCTCCTTCTTCTGTGCCCCTGCCACACCCTCTTACTATGGGCAATGTTGTTATCTATGATTCTAAAGCTACCATCATTGAGCCATTGCATCTAGTATTAACCATCTGCAGACAAAGGAGTGAAAGAGATTAGATACTGATTTGGATCACGCGATACAAATTAGAATCAAGTCATAGAACGATTGAAGAAAATAAGAGAATTTCCTAAGGTTCTTTAGGGTCTTGTAAATACGTACACATGTTTGTATATTGATTTGTAGGACTCTAATAGGCTAATTTTGGTATAACGAGATTAAAAAATCTATTACTGTGATAAAAATTTGTCACGACTTACACCATTCTGATTGACACCCACCCTAAATAAACCGGGGGGAGAACTTGTAAACCGGAACCAAAGTTGAAATATCCCTAGGAATTGAAAGAAACCATATAAAAAGTCTAGAAAATCCAAATGGGGATGCGACCTTGTAATTTAAACATACGTAAGTAACAATCGGTGTCCGAACGAATATACAAGAAAACATAGAGGAATCCTTAGATTCTTGGAAGACAAAGCTCATCCATAGGCTCAAAATTAGATGTCTTTCAACAAAAGTTTCAGATAGCCAGTAGAAGATTTGTTGCACTAAAAATTATCATAAACAAGTGAAATATCAGTACACAAACCACTGTGTGCAGGTAGGATCACACGACCAGTACAACATATGCATACCAACAGTTCATAACTTAATAGGAATCATGAGGCACAAAAAACATCCACACTTGGACTGTCACTCAAATGACATGAAAACCACAACATTAACATGTCTAACATTACCAAAATGCAACACCAATCCTCTCATGTAACCTCAAACACATACATGATATTATTATAGAACCTAATAAAAATTGTAGCACCATACTAGATGTGGTATCCAAGCCAACATCATAATACCTGGCGTGGTACCCAATCAAACCAATAATATCCTGTATCGACATGGTACATGAGCCAACCAACAAGCACACCAAGCATACATACCTACATAACACTGCAAGCATGCATAATCATATGACACAACAAGCATATATAATCACATGACACGATAATCATACAAAATCACATAACATATCAATGACACATAATAATATAGTATAATGAATATGACCACTTGAATCCATAAGGTACAATTATAAGTTCATTTCATATGCTTCCTGTCATACATCACATGATATGACACTATAAGAAATAAACATGGATATATAAATATTTCGGAAGCATACAACCATCTCTTACCTTAAATAAATCTCTAAGAAACTCTGAATGGACAGAGATGCCCTCTTGCAAAGTTCCTTAACTTGTTTTTTTGCCTATAATCAATAGTAAAAATATCGATCAGTCAAAAATGGACATTTAGTTTACTCGAATTATTAACAAAACTTAGTCCTAGATAATATATAATCATCTTCCTCAACTTAGGGCTTATTCCCAACAATAAATCATGGTCAAACCTATATCTAATATTAACATTGTAGTTTAAGGCTTTTAAAAAATGATTATCAAGATTGGGGAGTTGAATCTTAATCTCTATTGGAATTTTTCATGGGAAAATTGATGCAGCTTGCCCAAATCCCCTACTATATTTTTAACACAATTACAGAAAATAGGATTTTGAGAAATTTACTCATAAAACAGCAATTCCCTGTTTATAGCAACATCATCCTTGCTATAGCGACATTGTTATATCAACAACTTACTTCACTATATTATTCAAAACACTACTATAGTAGGGGGGGTTCTCCTCTATAGAAAGATTGATGCAAGTTTTGTGACCTAAACTCTAAAAAAGGGCCCCCTTATATAATAGAAACTCTTACTTGATGTCTCAACTCATACCTTTAGTGCCAACTTTGATTCTTGGAGTTCTACTTATCCAAATTCAACTCGGTTAGGCCTTCTAGATTCCTTAATGTCTTGGATACAAGTATAGATCAAAAAAATCTGAAAGAATGTGGGCCTACCCAAGAATTTTTAAGTTTCTACTTAAAAGGTTTTCTGGTCCAAATTTCTTCTCTATGAACCTATTCATGATGACCAAGTTAGGCCGTTACAATAGCTATCAACTTAAGGTTTAAGAACATACGAGTATTATGATTTAGGGGGTATATTTATGACCCTTGATTGGACAACTTGATTCAGAATGTGGTGGTGAAAGCTCATGTCTTGTTATACTCAATCTGAGCATAAAAAATGTACCATTATTTAAGGCACTTTATGGGAGGGGATGTAGCTCATCCATATGGTTTTTTTGATATGGGTGATAAGGTTTGAAAAATAGGATAAGTTTAGCCCTCAGTATATCGATTAATATAAGGTAATTTAAAGTGAGGGGCTTATTGCTTACATATTAGCGTTACCGCCCAATTTGTCGAGGGTTCATATAGTTTTTTATTATGACTAGGCAATGATGGAGAGTAAATTATCCACATGGATTATATGTTGTTATATAAGAATCTTCAGTATCAAGACATGTGAGTTGTAATTATTGATCACTATGTTTAAAAATTGGGGACTAAACAAATAAGATCTTTGTGGGTTCAATCGAAGCATCATCTACTTAAAGAAGACAATCGCGATCAAAAGGACATGAAGGACAAGTACCTTTACTTGTTTGAGGATTCAAGTACTACTTTCATCTCGATTTAGCACATTTTTCTTGTGGAATTGTTCCAGGATGAATAATGGATAAATTGATATCTATTGTAATGAAAATTCTAGTCATTGTGAGTTTTTTTATAAAAGAATCTGTGTTAGAAAATTTATGGGTTGGATAGTTAGAAATTTTATGCTACCTAGACTCAAATAAAATTTTATCAAGATGAGGTGTAGCGTAATTCGGGCAAATGATTGGATGAAACATCTAAGTATACTTTGTTATCCTTGTTTCTAAGATGCTATTGATCTGAAGGACTTTTTGGAAGTGAATTTGTGTGAGTAGAACTTCTATATAAAACTCTGCATGAATGATCTGTTTGGAATGTCAAGGTTTGAGTGTGTGCTGTGAAATGGGTACATTGTAGAGGACTTCTGAGTTTCTATCCTGTGAAAGCTTCTATAGTGTTGAATTTATTTCCTATATAATAGGATATCACACTACAGTGATGTCCATATGGGGATTCCTTGGGCAACTATAGTGAGGGTAATTCATATAAAATGTGGAAATTACCAAAAATGCCCATTCTTAGGAAGAACATTTTTAGGGAGGTTTCGGAGTCCTAGGGAAATTTTCATCATCTTTCAATCAAAATCATGGGTCAAGGTAAGTAAATTAATCCCCTAACATAATATTTCAATTCCTAAGCCTTATAATTTGTGGTGGTGACTTTAGGAAAGTATTTGGCTTGACCTCATAGTTGAAAAACCCTTGTTTGGGTGGATACATCGTGAGACCAGCTTGGATTTTTGGATTTTGTTACAATCCAATAATATTTAGGAAAGCTAAGACTGATTTTGTGGTATTATTGTTCTACCCAGGAGCAAGCTAAAGCTTAGAAAAAGAGTATAATAACCCATGGATTCAAGGCATACAATTGTTGAAATTCACCGCATACTCAAAAGTTTGTGTTTAGAGTTTTTCATCAATTTCTTGGTATCTAGGAGTAAAGGCCTAACTAAGTAGTAATATATGTCTTTAATTGCCTAATACTTGTGATTTTTGGGAGTTTGCATGTATAGGTCTTCGAACATAGTGTCTAGGTGGACAAACACATGGTTGTGGTCCTTTAAAAGCGCAATGGACTTTATTAGCTAATATGGATCTTATGATGATTCTTGGGATTTAACCTGGGGGCGATGATTAATTGTTAACTAGATTACAATTTTTTCTTCTTCATCAAGTTCTATAAAGAGAAATATTTGAAAGGAAGACGTTGGGTTTCTTTTGGTGATTGAGAGAATGAGTGAAATTAGGGTTTAAAATAAATTATATAAGAGTCCTAACTGGGAAAAATAATCTCACTTTGTTTTAATTAAACAAAAAAATTCCCAACTTCCCCTAACTGAACATATTAGTTATCCACTGATTCACTACCCACGGACCCTCGACAGACCGTCATCTAACCTAGAGTACATCCTCGTGGATCGTGGATGGTGGTCAGAGACTTTTAGACCATTGAAGGACCACATAACCACATGTTTGGTCCCACCAACGGTCCGTAGGTCCCTTCATGGTTCATGCCTCAACAATTTTTTAGGGAACAATCCACGGACCCACTTACGATCCATAGCCCATACCACGAGCCATGGTTGACCTTTGTTGATGACAACAAGAAAGATCTGAAAAGCTGCTATTTGGTCTTTTGCATACAGGGTGTTACACCTAATCACTTTTTTATAATGTAATATTGAGCGTTAAGACTTATATTAGACTTCTATTTTATCCAAACACCTTATGAAATAAAATTGCATTTTGAAATCTAAAATTCTATTTTCTTGTTTGATATATGCTAAGTGGCTTGTCTAGGTCCTCTCGGGGGTCATATACACTAAGTTGCACCTAAGTTATACTTTAGGTCATGACAAATACAGCCATGGAGACCTCCTCTAACCTTGAGAACTAATCTAAGGGGTAATCTATGATGTTGTACGGGATGAACCTAGCAAAAAAGGCCACGAAAACTTGATCCAACTGACCGGAGGAGACCTAAGTGGCCTGGTTACGAGAAAGCACGCCACCACTTCCTTCCTAGACCATCTAACTTATAAGACATAAAGTTGACTCATTTTGACTCTATTAATCCCAATACATGTAATCGCTCCCGACAAGTAGTAAGGAATTCATTGGCATCCTCACTCACAACCCCAGAAAATCTCATAGGTGAAAGTATGAGAAACACTCTGATAATATTATAATGCTCCTCCAACGGCATAGAGCAAGCCACCATCAAGGATTGTGCACCTCCATGGGGTGCCTAGACCAAATGTACCTCCATTACAGGCTGACCTTGTGATGCTAGTTCTCGTAGACCTGCAACTACACTTAGAGCCTATTGCAAACCCCTAAGCATAGTTAGAACTTTCATATTGGTTTCATATATGTCAAAAGCCATGGTTGGTCAAGGTGGAGAATAGGTTGGCCTGACCTTACTAGATGAATAGGAACTCGGTCTGCTGGAGAGTTTGTTACAGGATCTAGATCCCTCTCTCTATGTCTTATGTTTTGGTGTTGCACCCCGGGACAGTAGGGAAGGTCGACCCTACCTTTAGTCATCGCACGAATTAAGCTATCTTGTGAGAAAAGTGAAAATGAGATCCTATGAAGCCAATGTGAAGCTCTTTTTAGCAAGTTCAGTGACGGTAAAGTGACTGCACTAGTACTTAGGCACTAGAAAATTTCAAAAAAATTCCCCGGGTTCCACTTGGTGGCTCGCAACCCCATGCACACAAGCGATATATGAAACCAAATTAAATAATACATTTAACCTCAATGGAGCATCAAAACTTATATAGAAGGTCATATCAATAAAGAGTGGGTCCTAAACCGAAACCATTTTAAGTCAAAAGACACAATGGAGCTCAAAATTAGACTAGAAGCCTCGGGATCCACACAAAGGCGTTCTTGAGAAAACTCAATAGTCCAGAGCTAATTGTGATGACATAATTTTCATTTGACATGTTTACTAGAACTGATGACTAAGGTCAAACTTAGATCTTAACTTATAAGCTAATATATCTAATCTCACAAACTCACACAGACAGCCTTGAGAGTCATGACAACTTTGGTACTACCCTAAAATGACCCTTCCTAAGTTGATGAAATCAGCATAATTGGATTATGAGGTCAACTTTGTAAAATTTTGACAAAAACAACTACTTAAAGTTCAAAAGCTTTATAATACAAAAATCACTTAAAACATAAACGAACAATCACGTGACCAAAGTATTAGTTCAACATGTCATAATTGACTTGAGGTCAATATAGGAATTCTTTAAATGACGAACAAAAGGCATAATCATAAATTGGCCTAGAGGTCACTACACATAGAGATCCTAACGTTAGTCATAGAGCTAGGTTAGACCCAATATTTTAATGCATAAATCTTAGATCAACAAATTCATTCAAAACTAAAAGTATGAGAACTTGGAATATATTTTTTGTTTCCCAAGATACACATAATAATATAAAAATGGTTTACATTATTTTCTGTACTCTTGGAGTAGATAAAAATGTCATATATAAACACAATCACAAAGGAATATAGGTATGTCTTGAAAATACCATTCATAAAATCCATAAAGGTTGTTGGTGCATTAGTCAATTCAAAGAACATACAAAAAAATCATAATGCCCGTGTCCATCCAGAAAGGTTGTCATTATATATGTCCTAGGTTTTGATCTTTAACTTATGGTACGTTGACCTGAATTATTTAGAACAATGAATTACTCAATAATTGGTCAAAAGATCAACTATGTGAGTAAAAGGTTCTTATTCCAGATAGTGCCCTTATATTCAACTATTAGTAGTCTGTGAACATCTCCAAACTTCCATCCTCCTTTTTCACAAACAACACTAGAGCACCCCAAAAATAATGTACTAGGAAAAACAAATCCCTTTTGTATAAGCTATTAAATCTAAGTCTTGAGTTATCTCAACTTTATTGGAGCCATTCAATAATCAGGAATAGAAATTTAATGAGTAAAAGTATTTAAATACATAACAACCGTAAAAATGGATATGCTAAGTAATGCTTAATGTGTCTAGAATGCCAATGATTAGATCGGGTTCACATGGATTGATGCGCGCAGAACCAGACCTCAAAACCCTTGCTACATCCAATACAAATAACTAGGGAAGTTATTGATCTCGGAAAGGTTGGTTCAAACCATGTAGGGCTCTTGAATACGAAGATTTACTCGAAGGAGTCTTTACTAGACTTAAAAAGAGGAAATCTTAGGTTTGGAGGGTCTAAGGGTAAGATGGTCTTTTTATAGGCTAAGGGTAGTATCATAATTACCCTAAATATATAATTAATTATTTAATTAATAAGGTGGTGGGGCATTTTGAGGAGAGATTGGGTTCTTGAAGTGAAGTGTGCTCCACCCGGGTTCGAACCTAGGCGGAAGCAATGAATTAAATTTTTTTAATTTAAGTTGGTAAAATAATGTAATTAGTTTATATTAATTAGTTATTAGCTGATTTAAAATAAAAGGAAATCAGATTTTCAATAATTAAATAAAACCTTAATCGACTAAGTCCTAAACTAGACTCCTAAGCATGAGAAAACTCTTCTCTCCCACGCGCATCTCTCTCTCTCACGTCTTTATCACTGTCACTCACGTTTTCTTAGACAAATAACGTACAAAAACAGTAGGTAAACCAAAGTTCTTCACACTTGAAGAACACACAACGAAAATTGTAAACAAACAACTAATCAAACATGTCAGGCAAAGAGAAGGTTTTTCCATCAAGATGGTGTTGAAGCTCTTGGATTTGGACGTGTGTTTGGAGAGGTTCTTTGGGCAGCAAGTTGAGGTTGGAACATCAAAAAGGTATGGTTTCTGTTCTTTCTTGGTCCCTTTCCCAAGAGACGCCTTAAGGTTCAGAATATTCATTTCGAATACTAGGATTGTTCCCTGTTGCATATCCCTGTCACTAGCTCCCATTGAATCATAGGTTGGTTCTATTTGCTTGTAGAAAACTAGGGATGAAACGTGTTGTCCTGATGATTATGTGTTTATATGTATGTATGGAATTATGTAACTTATCTTGATGTTTCCGAAAATGTAACTACGTGTGTAGGTGTGTGTTGTTGTGGCTTATTGTTCATTGTTTAGGACTTGAAATGGAATGATAGTTCTTTATATTTCATGTAGACATGTTGATGTAAATGTAATGTTCATATGAGTTGAAATATGGCTTATTTGAGTGATAATATCTTGGCTAAACAAATCCATGAAAACGCAGCTAAAACTTTCTAAATGCACTACGAAATTCCCCTAAGAACTAAGGTGTAACCTGATGAAAGAATGCTGAAAAATAAAAAAGAAATTCCAGCTTCTAGTGATGAATTTCGGTCAGCAAAGAGGGTTCAAAATGTTGAAAAAAATTAATTAAAACAAGTGAGGTCATGGAGCATTGAACCCATGACCTCACCATGTGAAAAACCATGAAAATAAAGAAGTAGAAAGAGATGTGGTGAAGGGGATTCGAACCATGGTATTGTCTAGAAAATGTAACTTAAAAGAAAAAAAAAATAAGAGGAGTGGGATTCGAACCCACCACCTCTCAATAACATTAAGGAAGAATAAAAGAAAAATAAATAAATGTGAGGCGTGGGAATCGAACCCACGACCTCTAGGCAGTGAAGGAGAGTCAAAGGAAATGAAAGAAAAGAGATGTGAGGCATGGGAATCAAACCCACGACCTCCTAGGCAGATTTAAAGAGAAAAAATTAAAAAAAATTAAAGAGGGGCTGTGGGGGTTCGAACCCACAACCTCTCGGCCAAAGGAGAGAAATTTAAAGGCAATGAAAATAAAAAGTAAATGAGGTTGTGGGGGTTCGATCCCACATCTCTTAGATCCATTAAGCAAACAATGAAGAGAGAAATTAAGGGAAAAATAAAATGAAGGCATTGGGTTTCGAACTTTGGTCCCCAAGCCGTATGGATCAAATCACAATGAAAAAAAATGTAAGTGTTGTGAAGGAGATTTGGAAACCAGGTTCCCTTGACCAAAATCTTTATTGATACATAAGTCATACAGGAATTAAATGTTCAAGAATAATGCTGCCTAATTATATCGAAATCGAGATCTTCGCATACATACAATATGCATAAGTCTTTCCCTACATAATTTTAGGAAGATATGAGTCACTTAAAATAACTATGAATGAAGCCTCATAACTTGTATGTATAGACCCATAAGTCTAGCATACGTTTAAAAGTAAGTGAACCTAAGATGTATGTAATGAAATGATGAAACTCTAGAATGATTAAATACATTGTAGAATACACTAAATAGCCAAGTGCGTTGGCATATGATGAAATGAACAATGAAATGATGAAATGAATAGTGAAATGATAAAATGAACAATGAAATGATAAAATGAACAATGAAATGATGAAACCCTAGAAGGGTTAAGTAAGAGTGCGAAGCACACTAAATGGCCAAGTGCATTGGCATATGATGAAATGAACATTCACGTAAAAAAGGGTGAGTAACTTTTAAGAGAAAATGTGCTAATGAAAATAAATGTGCTGATTACATGATATAAGCTAATGTAAAAGCTGAGAGCAATCTCAAATGAGCCTAAGTAAATGTCACCAAAACATACTTACCAATGAGAGTGTAAAGTTAATCGAGAAGCCAGTCTCCATGAACACTCTAATAAAAGTACTAAGATTAACACACTTAATACTAATGATGATATGAGAAATTATCTATTGAGTTATGATGTCCTCATGCTACAAGCTAGCTTCCATGACGTGTGAGTTGAATGCAATGGAACTTTATAATGATCACTAATAGACTATCTTTGAGCGGTGATGCCTTCTTTCGGGAAGGGTGGAGGTTCACGTAACTCTCATGAGATGAGAATGTCCGACATTGCCGGGTATGGGTCTCCTTATATCTCCTAGTCTTTGAACCTATACAGTCCACATAAGGATTTTGCGGGGTTCAATTCCCATATACGCTAGCATGTTCTGGGTTACATTGGTCGGTGATTCCACCTCTTTTCAGTGTGGGGTTTCCTGACACTGGATTTTATGATGCTCACATGATCTATGTTAGTTAAAGTTAAAGTTCCCAATGAATAAATATGGCCAACCTCAAATGATGCACATAATTAAACGAATGATACCAATGGTGTTAGGATAGGATAATCAAGAGGCGAGTTAGACTCAAGTAATGACATTAGGTCATTCTTGGTCATTGCACAACGAACCCGATGAAAGTCTTAAACTACATCCTAGGTATAACTCTTGTTTACACTAGATCATGAATGAAATGAAATGAAGTATGTATGAATGAAAGAAGTAGACTCTGTCTTTGCTAAAGCAGACTCCCTAGTTGAGGTCCCATATGTTAAGCCCTCATTTTTGGGAAGTCTTAATGTTATGTCCATGATTCCAATGTTTCATGGCATACGAATGAATGATATGAACAACATTATTTGTTATATGAATTATGATATGTGTTATGTGTACGCTCTTGTGTGCTGTGTGCAAAATGTTAAGTATGATACTGAATGTTACTCTCATGGCATAACTTTCCTAATACAAATTTGGAAAGTTCATAAACTTTCTTAATCCAAATTTGAAAAGTTCACTCACTTTTCTAATCTCAATTTGGCAAGTTCACTGACTTGACGTGCTATAACATGTTGCTAGGAAAGGGTTTTTCTTACTCATGCATGTCTTTGGTGTGTGATTTCATATACCCATACTTAGTACAAGTGTGTACTAACCCTATACAACTCTAAATTTTTAGGTGCAGGCATAGAAGGCGAAAGGATCAACACTGCAACTATCCGAACGTCGAGCATTCACCATGACTTGGTAGGCCCTCATGCTTTCAAGGATTCTTGCCCATTTACATTCTAGCTTAATTGTAGGATTGATCTAGTAAATTATGTTCCACTAGTGTTTTTCCCCATTTTTGTTCAGACATTGTATTTGGTGCCATTTTGGCAAGTACATCTTTATCGTTATAATAAACTACTTCTTTAATTTGATGATCTTAATGTTAGATGGTTAACGGTGAACAATTATATATGTAATAGAATTTTTAGTAAGCATATTAGGAAACAAAAAGTTTCAAATTTAAGATAAAATTAACCTAAATGAAGTAACAATGACGTATGTAGGCTTGTCTGCGACCTCTAAGAGGTCAACGACGCCGATCTTGTCTGGTGTATAGGTTCTGGTCGTGAAAAAGTTTGTATCAGAGCAATAGGTTAAATTACGAGGATAATAAGTTCACATCATCCACATCGAGTAGTTTCTAAGTCATGATAGTGAAGTGCACCACTATCCTAAATTAGAGACTGCATGATGCAAGGAAAATTCCCTTCTTCTGATCTTATCGTGCCTTCTCTAATGTATGATTCCTTAGTGTTATGAGCATATCTAACATCAATTCTAATTTTTGAAAAAATGAAAACAAGGAGGAACGCTTGTCGGGGAAGAGGAGAAACAGCTACTGGGGGAAACAAAGTTCCTTTTTGGGGCCCAACTGCTGAAATGGAGAGGCCTGTTAACCCAACTGGGTTGACAGATAGAGAAGTGAGGACAGTCCTGGTACAGATGGCCCTAGACATCACCTCACAAGCTCCGGCTATGACAGCCCATGCAAAGCAACAAGGTGTTCCCAAGAAGAGCCCACCTGCCAGCACTATTGCTAGTAGGTTAAGGGACTTTACGAGGATGAATCATCCAATTTACACTTGATCTAAGATTGCAGAGAATCTCGAGGAGGAGTATAGGGTAACTATGCTGCATACCATCATGGGAATTTCTAGGCTTATGATCCATGTCCAACAAGTGGAGGAAAGCAGTAAGAGGAAGAATACTAGGGCAGGGAACAAGTCAAGGCAAGTTGAGAAGAATTTTTCAAGTAAGAGTATTACTAAAATCAGGGATAAGCCCAGGTTTAAGAAGGGAGTCTCCAACCAAGGGGAGTCAAGTTCGTCCAAGGGTTGCTATGATAGGGATTTCGAGCCCAGAGTTAAGAGAAACAATGAAGTAGATAAACCTCAGGAGAGGCCACCTTGTCAGAAGTGTGGCAAACATCATGGAGGAAAACGTATGAGGGAATCCAACGCTTGTTACAATTGTATAAAATCAGGTCACATGATGAATAATTGTACGTACATGAGAGGTCAAAGAAAAGGGAAGGAGAAAGTTCAGCCGAATGGTTCAAGTGAAGAGGCTCCAAGGAGGCAACGATTATTCGCACTCAAGTCTATTGGTGTAGGGGAAGACAACTCTGGTGATGTTTCATGTGCGTAGCCCAAATTAGTTTTTGATGTGTATGGTTTTAAGCACTAGTATGAAGTTAATATGTTGGATTCATCATGTTGGTTGCTGACGTATGTGACTTACATGTTTACTTATGTTGTATGCTTTGATGAAAATAGTGTAGGAAAGAGTTCCTTAATCTATTAATGTGAAGCTACTAGAAGGTTTCAAGTATGTGCACCATCATGTTAATATGTGAATCAGATATTCACCAATGGGGAGTATTGAATTACCTATGTATGCATACATTCTATAGATGACTTACTTATTGCTAGTAAAGAGTAGTGTCATTCGGGGAAAAATGTTCCTAAGGAGGGGGGGGGGATAATGTAACAACCCTAAAAATGGATATGCTAAGTAATGCTTAATGTGTCAAGAATGCCAATGATTCGACCGGGTTCACACGGATTGATGCGCATAGAACGAGACCTTGGAACCCTTGCTACATCTAAAGCAACTAACTTTTAGAGTTAGTTGAGCTAGGAAAGGTTGGTTCCAATCATGTAAGGATCTCGAATACGAAGATTTACTCGAAGGAGTCTTTACCAAACTTAAAAAGAGGAAATCTTAGGTTTGGAGGGTCTAGGGGTGAAATGATTTTTATCCAGGATAAAACTAGTATCGTAATTACCCTAAATATATAATTAATTATTTAATTAAGAATATGGAGGGGAATTTTGTGGAGAGAGAGCCGAAATTAGGCTCTTGAAGTGAAGTCTTGCTCCACCCGGATTCGAACCTAGGTGGAAGCAATGAATTATATTGTTTTTAATTTATATTGGTAATTAATTTATATTTATTAGTTATTATCTTATTTAATATAAAATGAAATCAGATTTTTAATAATTAAATAAAACCTTATTTGACTAAGTTATAAACTAGACTCCTAAGCCTAAGAAAACTCTTCTCTTCCACGCTCATCTCTCTCTCACGTTTCTATCACTCTCACTCATGTTTTTCCTGCCAAATAACGTACAAAAAAGGTAGGTAAACCAAAGTTCTTCACACTTGAAGAACTCACAACGAAAATTATAAACAAACAACTAATCAAAAATTTTTGGCAAAGAGAGGGTTTTTCCGTCATGATGGTGTTGATGCTCTTGGATTTGGACGTCTATTTGGTGGGATTCTTTGGGCAGCAATTTGAAGTTGGAACGTAAAAAAGGTATGGTTCTCTTCTTTCTTGGTCCCTTTCCCAAGAGACCCCTTAAGGTTCAGAATATTCATTTTGAAAACAAGGATTGTTCCGCGTTGCATATCCCTGTCATTAGCTCCAATTGAATCATAGGTTTGTTCTGTTTGCTAATAGAAAACTAGGGATGAAACGTGTTTTCGTGATGATTATGTGTTTATATGTATGTTTGTAATTATGTGAGTTATGTTGATGTTTCCGAAAATGTAACTACGTGTGTGGGTATGTGTTGTCGTGGCTTATTGTTCATGGTTTAGGACTTGAAATGGCATGATAGTTCTTTATATTTCATGTACACATGTGGATGTAAAGGTGATGTTCATATGAGTATAAATGTGTCTTATTTGAGTAATAATCTCATGGAAAAACGAATCCTTGAAAATGAACCTAAAACGTTGTAAATGCACTACGAAATTCCCCTAAGAACTATGGTGGAACTTGATGAAAGGATACAGAAAAATTAAAAGAAAATTTCCAGCTTCTAGTGATGAATTTCGGTCAGCAAAGAGGGTTTAAAATATAGAAAAAAATGAAATAAAACAAGAGAGGTCATGGAAGATTGAACCCCTGACTTCACCATGTTAAAATCATGAAAATAAAGAAGTAAAGAGAAATGTGGTGAAGGGGATTCAAACCATGGTATTGGCTGGAAATTGTAACTTAAAAGAAAAAAAATAAGAAATAAGAGGAGTGGGATTCGAACCCACCACCTCTCAATCACCATTAAGGAAGAGTAAAAAAAATGTGAGGCGTGGGAATCGATCCCACGACCTCTAGGAAGTTAAGGAGAGTAAAGAAAATGAAAAAAAATAAACGTGAGGCGTGAGAATCGAACCCACAACCTCTAGGCAGCGAAGGAGAGTCAAAGGAAATAAAAGAAAGAGATGTGAGGCATGTGAATCGAACCCACAACCTCCTAGAAAGATATAAGGATAAAAATCAAAAGCAATTAAAGAGGGGCTGTGGGGATTAAAAACCACAACCCCTCGGCCAAAGGGAGAAATTTAAAGGCAATGAAAATAAAAAGTAAATAAGGTATTGGGGGTTCGATCCCACATCATCTTAGTTCCATTAAGCGAAAAACGAAGAGAGAAATTTAGGGAAAAATAAAGTGAAGGTATTGGGGCTCGAACTTGGGTCCCCAAACCGTACGTATCAAACCAAAATGAAATAAAAATGTAATTGTTGTTCAAAATATTTGAAAACTGGATTCCCTTGCCAAAATTCCGTATTGATACATAAATCATACGTGAATTAAATGTTCAAGAATAATGCTGTCTACTTAGATCAAAATCGAGATCCTGACATACATACAAGATGCATAAGTCTTGTACTACATGATCTTAGAAAGATATGAGTCGCTTAAACAAACTATGAATGAAGCCTCATGGCTTGTATGTATAGACCCATAAGTCTAGCATACGTTTTAAAGTAAGTGAATCTACGATGTATATAATGAAATGATGAAACCCTAAAATGATTAAGTACGAGTATAAAATACACTAAATGGCCAAGTTCATTGGCATATGATGAAATTAACAATGAAATGATTAAATGAACAATGAAATAATGAAACAGTGGAATGGTTAAGTAAGAGTGCGAAACACGCCAAATGGCCAAGTGCATTGACATATGATGAAATAAACATTCATGTAAAAAGGGGTGAGTAACTATGAAGAGCAAATGTGATAATGATAATGAATGTGGTGATAATATTATATGAGGCTAATTTAAAATATGAGAGTAATCTCAAATGAGCATAAGTAAATGTTACCAAAACGTACTCACCTATGAGAGTGTAAAGTTAATGAAGAGACTAGTCCATTAGAGATTAACAAACTCAATACTAATAATGAGATGAGAAATCATCTATTGAGCTATGATGCCCTCATAGTAGAAGTCAGCTTCCATGATGTATTAGTTGAATGTAATGGAACTTTACACTGAACACCGATAGACTAGCTATGAGCGGTGATGCCTTCTTTCGGGAAGGGTGGAGGTTCATGTAACTCTCATGAGATGAGACTGTCTTGAATGCCGGGTATGGGTCTCCTCATAACTCCTAGTCTTCAAAACCTATATTGCCAATATAGGGATCTGGCGGGGTTCAATTCCCATTTACGCTAGCATGTTTTGGATCATTTTGGCCGGATTCCACCTCTTTTAAGTGGGGTTTCACGACACTGGTTTTTATGATGCTCACATAATCTATGTCGGTTAAACAATGAATGAATGAGGCCAACCTCAAACGATGCACATAATAAAACGAATGATACCAAAGGTTTTAGGTTAGGATAATCAAGAGGTGAATTACACTCAAGTAATGACATTAAGTCATTCTTGGTCATTTTACAACGAACTTGATGAAAGTCTTAAACTATATCCTAGGTATAGCTGGTGTTTACATTGGCCCATGAATGAAATGAAATGAAGTACGTGTTAATGAAAGAAAAAGTTTGCTAAAGAAGACTCCCTAGTTGAGTAACTATATGTTGAGCCCTCATTTTTGAGAAGTCTTAATGTCAATTCCATGATTCCAATGTCTCATGGTATACGAATGAATGATATCAACAACGTTATGTGTTATATGAATTATGATATGTCCTATGTGTACTCCGTTGTGTGATGTGTGCAAAATGTTGAGTATGATGATGCATGTTACTCTAATGGAATAACTTTCCTAATCAAAATTTGGAAAGTTCACTCACTTTCCTAATATCAATTTGGCAAGTTCACTGACTTGACATGCTATAATCATGTTGCTAGAAAAAATCTATTCTTACTCATGCATGTCCTTGGTGTGTGTTTGCATATACCCATACTTAATACAAGTGTGTACTAACCCTATACTCTAAACTTTTAGGTGCAGGCATAGGTGGATGCTAGAGCTACAGGATCAACGCTGCAGCTATTCGGACGTCGAGAATTCATCCCGACTTGGTAGGCCCTCATGCTTTCGAGGATGTTTTCCCATTTAAATTCTAGCTTAGCTGTAGGATTCAACTAATAAAGTATGTTCCACTACCGTTGCTTTTCCATTTTTACTTAGACATTGTATTTGGTGCCATTTTGGCAAGTACATCTTTATCGTTTAAATAATCTTCTTCTTTAATTTGATGATCTTAATGTTAGATGGTCCATGGTGAACAATTATATAGGTAATAGAATGTTTAGTAAGCATATTACGAAACAAAAAGTTCCAAATTATCCGTTAATATTAACCTAGATGAAGTAAGAATGATGTATGTAGGCTTGTCTGCGACCTCTGAGAGGTCTACGACGCGGGTCTCGTATGGGGGTCTATATTTTGGTTGTGACAAAATATATGCAAAAATTAATATCTCTATCCGTCAAAGTCTAACATATTGATAATGACCAAATATACCCTAGTCTAAAGACTTATAAATATCATTGAGCAACCACGGTACACATGGGTTACTACTACAACTCATAAACCGGTGTAGCAATATGAATATGAGTATTAAGGATATCACAAATAAAGTCAAATCCCAAGGAAAATTAAAAATATATGTATGAATAAGTATATTGATGGAATAAAATAATATCCATTGAGACATAGACAAAATGAATACATGATATCATGTTATTAGAAGGCTCAGCCTCTAGCCTACCCAAAATATCATTACACTGAGCTTTATCATTATTTTGGGTAACTCCTCTACCATGTTGTGCTACTCCCCAATGGTGATACATTTCCTCTACCCTAAAAACATTCATGATTATAACCTTTCCTACCTAGTGGGAATCCTCGGTCAATACCACCTCCATCTGTTGGACCAACAACTCTAGTTTACAACTATATTAGTTTACCTAACGTGTTATGACGGTATTCCCTCATAAAGTGACCTATCTCACAATAATTTAAGCATCCTCGGGAAAGTGAAGGTATATTGGTTCAAGAACAGAAATTTCTGACTACCTTGAGACAGACACTATTGAGTGACCCTTAACTCACCAATCGTAGAAGCAGTAAAGTGGATTGAATTCTGCAAGAAGATTATATGTGCTGATTAAGACCCTAGGAATAGGAACCACTCTAGTTTCCCAAATTCTTAGACCTCTTAGACAATGCCGTGACCTGCCAGTATTCCTAACTCCTTCGAATTGTTTCATATTGTCGATCACTTCATTGGAGATCATTCACATAAAAGTCATGCCCCAAATAATATTTCCAGATCATATATCAGTACCTTAACAAAAAAATGAATCCTCTCCTCCTCGGTGCTCACTACTAGAGTAGCGAAGTGAGATAAAGCATAATATTAAAGATCCAATGCATCTATGTATATGTTTCCTTGTTCGAGAGTTATAAGCTAATCCTTTTTACGATATATTATGGTTTGGGATGTATACATCTCTATAATAAGATCATGGATATTACTCTTAGTAAATGGGTGCATAACTAATGAAGAACACTCCCCATAAGCCCTCCACTATTTCTTGGCATCACCCTGAAAATCGACGTTAACAAACACTGCCTCATGTTTAACTACAATACCAAATTTGTGCCTTCTCTCATATTAGTCTAGAATTAACTCAAAAGCATGCTCACAACTGTGTTGTTGAACTGTACAGGTTCTAATTTAGAAAACATAGTTAATAGGTCATGCTTAGTTCTAGACATAGAATGACCTGACACATGATGGATAAGGCCTTTGTACGTGAAATTTAATCAATTTTGCAAGCTGCAGTAGCAATAGGATAAGTAAATAGAACTTGAGTAACTGACAAAACGATAGTTGTAGATCTTGCCGATCCGCTCCGAAAAGCTAACACTTGTTGGACCACCTCAAAATACATGGAGGGAAGACTTGTACCTTCAATTAATTGTTTCATCTCCAGTTCAAAATCCTTCTCAATTTCCACCTCAAGCTTTTCCTTAATATGATCCTATCATGGAACCCACACACAAACTATTAGTGTACTATATATGGTACCAGTACAAACCTTTAGCATGTACAGACATGGAACTCGACAAACTACATATGGATATCCATATACCATTTGTGGCACCTACGTATACCACTAGTATTTATAAGGTGTCATAGCTGAGCAAAATATGTATATCATGTACCAGTCGTGGTACCTAATATCGAAGTTGACATGAACGGGTTAGATTAGAATGTCATGGTTCGAAGGTGTGTTGAAAATATAGACTTTATCAAGAGAAATTCTAGTTTCTACCATGTTAGAGGATTTAATCAGGTATCACACCGTTATAGTAGAGGAATTAATTCCCACTATAGTGGAGCTTCTACATCAGGGTTATTCGCAGTTTATGCAGAAAGTTTCCCTGAAGTGATCATTATTTTCCAAACTCATTATGCGGAAGTGAAAGGGCGACCAGTGGTGAATTTCAACCACTTTGCATCAATTTTATTAATGAAAGTAAATAATCACTCACATAACTTGGTATTTTTATTTAAAAGCCTGAAAATTCTTGTTGGTAACTTTAGGGGAGGGGTGATGTTGAATGCTAAAAAGAATGAGGTAGTTAAAAATTTGGTCCAGCAAACTTTGTGTCTGAGGTTAGGAGCTTTATTTATCTTTGATAGCATATCTTAAGAGGTGATATGTAGTTTGTTTTCATGTGTCATATAATTATATATATGTGTTTGGACGGTGAACGCACGACATAAGAGGTGACGGAAACTGTAGGTTACTGCGGGTGTCATATAATGTTAATGATTATTCATAGGTAAAAAATGTGTTAGTCCTCAATAAATTGAATTGTGAGAATTCAGAAAACTTATCCTGCTATGTCAAAATTCTTTGTTCTAATTTTTCATGGATAAGTTTCTCGAGTGTATTTATATAATATTCAACAAATAATTTTCACACTGAAGGATGATATTGTCGAATTATGGCAGATAATTTATTGAGGATTACCACATTTTTACATTTCAACAGTCATGACAAATAATATATGTCACGTGGAAATAACCTAAAATCGCCCTTACCTTATAAGAATTTCCATCAATGTCCAAACATATATATTTAAATATATGACACATGCAAACAAACATATATCATCTTATAAAACATGTGATTAAAGACCCAAAAAGCTCCTAATGTAAATCATAGAACTTTGCTAAACCCAATATTTAATTATAGCATTGTGACACTCACTATAATTGTTTTCATGGACAAAAACTCAAAATTGTTCCAGCAAGTTCTCATTTCACAACACACCATTGAACCTTGATGTTCTAAACTAATAAGTTCACACCAAGTTTTATATCAGGAGTTTGACTCACTCGAATTCAATTCTAAAAAGCCCTAAAATTTCTTAATTTCTTAGTTGTTGATTGACTCAAACATAGATATTTAACCTAAGCCTTTCCTAAATTTTCATAGATTTAACTTATCTCAGATTCATTTTAAGACTGGACTTGCCTAGAATTTTTAAACCTCTAATCCAAAAGTTTTCACACCAAATTTTATTCACAGATGATTAACCTACTAATAATCTGAAGGATCATCATAGAACCTTTGTGCACCATACTTCCTTTTACTATGATAGAATAAAATTAAAAGCATATAAATATATTAATGTACCTATTAAATCCCTTGATTTGGTTGTAAGTCTCTCTCCCCTTCACAATACTGTGATGACTCTAGAATTGAATATTCCAAGAAAAAAGAAAAGTATTAAATATGATAGAACAACTAAAAGTCTATAAATATTTTAATGAGAGTTTGTAAAGTTCATAACAAGCTAAACATTTGAAGCAAATTATGCATTTTTCAAATACATAAATTCATGTTTATATACATCCTACATTCACAAATTTTCCCATTTCGATATCTAATTTTAAATAAAAATAATCTTTACTATTCCAATTATAAACTAAAACTAACTAATAAAATGTGATATAAATATACCTCATCTGTTTTAAGTTGAATTTCATGATTTTTAATTTTTCGAGTTGTCTGACAATGATAAAGACATAATTCTTTTTTTTTGTTGGTTTAAAATATATCCATATGTATCAATATATTTGTATTGTGTAAATAAAAAATATAATTAGAAATTTACTTATGATGTTAATAATTTTTTCAACTGTTGAATTTCATCATTATTGGCATGTACAACATGTTGAAAGAAGTTGATGGAACATATTCTACAACTTGGGCAGGAGTTTTCTATGAAATATCTTCAAGATCTTGACACTTTACACTTATTTCTAGGAGTTGAGATTAAGTATTTTAAAGGAGGAATTCACTAAAGTCAAGACAAGTATGCCGCCGAGCTACTAGCCAAGACAGAGATGATTTTGATTGATGTATCAGTAGACCACCAACTTGACGATACTATACTTCAATAAACTACTTGATGTACCAGTTGAGGTACTTTCTACACCACAAAGGCCCCATATGATCACTAGAAACAACGCAACATCACTTATCACTTATTGCTCGCAACATCTAATAAATTTTGATGGAACAAAGTACTAATAAGGAAGCACATAGGTCACCTTATTGACTTGAAGAAATGCAGAAGAAAATAAATGCCTTACATACAAAGTAGAAATGGATAATGGTGCCCAAATCACCTGGTATAAATTTGTTTGGCTCAAAGTGGGTGTTCAAGAAAAATTTAATAGCTGATGGAACTATATATAGATATAAGGCAAGACTTGTTGCAAGGGTACCTTTTATATACCTGAAAATCCTTTCTACCTTTTCATTTTGCGAGAATCCCCTTGGCACAAGTATGGTCTTGTATCTATATATTGTTCCATCAACTTTTAATTTTGTATGGAACACTCATTTTGAGCCAACCAAATCCATATCAGGAGATTTGGGCACCAATATTCATGTCTTGTTAGTATATCAGGCATTGATTTTCTCATGTGAAGTAGACATCACCTCTTGAACTAAGACACTGACCTGAGGTTTCTTGGTTGTTGATGGAAGATCAAAATCTACAAAACCTCTTGCAATCTTGAGTGGGGAATTCGTTAACGGCGAGGACCTACATTTCTTTATTTATACAAAATATTTGAAATTAGGAATTTTTTTTAATGATCTTCACAAAACTAGCTTGTGAATCAAATGATCCATAAAATATGACTAATCGTAAAAGTATAGCTAACTCTTGGAGCCTTATTCTCAGTGATTGAGGTCATCTCAACAATTATTATTAGTATTTGACATGATTGAAGGATTGTGGATAACATGACAATCATTTTTCAGCATAAGTTTTTAAATATTTGAAAAGTTGAAAATTAAAATCATTAACATTATTTAGGCAAAATTTTCAATATTCTTTTCCCTTCTACCATCCAAGTTTTTCTATGTCCTTTAATATTTTGTACTTTCACTCTTATATTGTTAATTAATAATTAAATATTGTTTTTTTTCATGTGTTGAATTTCTTCGAGTATACTAGTTTGAAGGATCGACAAAATTTCAATCTCAACAGTTAAGACGAATCAAGAAATTCTGAAATTCATGAAAATCATTTAAAAATATTTAGACAAATTACAATCTTAACTGTTCTTATAATTTTTTTTATATTATTTATGCTTAAATTGAAGGTTATTTAATGTTGGAAAAATGCGCAAGTACCCCCTCAACTTATGCCCGAAATCCTAGAGACACACTTATATAATACTAACGTCCTATTACCCCCCAGAACTTATTTTATTAGTAATTTTCTACCCCTTTTCGGCCTACGTAGCACTAGCTTGAAGAAAAAAGTCAACCAGCATTGAACACACAAGATATTACCACGTAGACAGAAAAGGGTAGAAAATTATTAATAAAATAAGTTCAGGGAGGTAATAGGACCTCGGTATAGTATAAGTGTTTCTCTGGAATTTCGGACGTAGGTTGAGGGGGTACATAAGCATTATCCCTTTAATGTTTTTGAGAATACATAAATGAGTCGTAAAAAAAACCTCTTAAGTTTAATCTATATAAATCAAATAGAATAATCATCCAACCAACTTTTTCGCTGCATCAAAGATTTTTACATGCATATAGATCACATTTGAATCATTGATTAATGTTCATATTCATTAAGCAAACAGATTTAGAAGGACATTTTCAAATAAATAAGATAAGTTATTCAATGGATCTTACGCTATATACAATAAACTTTATTGTTATATCAAAGGAATGAAAATGTATTATGAGGCATATCTTAGCTTTCTCTTAGTTATGATAACGCACTTCGTGAATGACTTGGTAAAAATAAAAAATTTTAAAAATAAAATTAATTATATTCTACAAAGAAAAGAAATGAAATAAGCAGGAGTTAGTTACACAAAAATGAATGTGATCCAAATGTGATTGTAGAACCTCTTAATCATCAACATGTTCATACGATACTTTGATTGAAGATTATATTGGATGCGGAGAAGAGAAATAACCAAGACCATCCTGATATAGGAATAGGCCTACTTTTGGGCCGTATCAAATAATCCCTTTTTTAATTTTTCACTTCTTTTGCCTTTTGTTTGATTTTTTTCCGGAATAATGCACAAATACCCTCTCAACCTATGCCCGAAATCTTAGAGATACACTTATACTATACTAAGATCCTATTACCCCTTGAACTTATTTTATTAATAATTTTCTACCCCTTTTGGGCCTACATGGCACTATCTTGTGGGCCCAACGCTGGTTGACTTTTCTTTTCAAGCTAGTGGCACGTAGGTCGAAAAGGGATGGAAAATTTATTATAAAATAATTTCAGGGGGGTAATCGGACCTTAGTATAGTGTAAGTGTATCTGTGAGATTTCGGGCATAGGTTAAGGGGGTATTTGTACATTTTCCCTTTTTATCCGCATGAGTCTAGTTATTATAATTTATGTAAATCAATAAAAAATGATCCCATGGTGAAATTTGTTTTAAAAGGTGTGCTCAAAATGGAGGAGAGTATTATTTGAAATACTATTTCAATTTGCTCATGTTTAGTTGCTTTTGTTTTTGTGGACATATATATTCTTAGGAAAAACAAATTTCGTAAAAATTAAGGAAATGACTTCTCTAGTTGAAATAAGATTAACAAGTTTTACCTATGACATTCCATTCTTATTTGGTCCTTCCCATCTCTCAGAAAGGGCTAAGCTAAAGGGAGTTCATACAACCTCTTCGACTAAAAATTCACTTTATATACAAGTTTAAAGTTGTTTTTATGTAGTCATAGTAAAAGTTGAATGTATTTGACTTCTTTGTTTATTTACTTTTTCATACTTTGAAACCCCCTTAAGTAAAACTCTGGCTTTGCCGCTTCTCTTAGGCACACATCATCTTTGCCCCAGCACACATTACACCACACCCAGCTCCATACCCTATGGAAAATAAGTATTTATTAATTATTTTTCAGAAAAAAAATATTTTTCAAAATAAGTTTCTCCAAAACCAAACACAACCTTGAAATATTTTATCTTCACTACAAGCATAAAATAAGTTCAAATCCTAACCCGAATTTACTAAGTGCTACACTTACATCAATCCCTTTAAAATATTTTTCTTCATTTGATGATTATGGTAGAGAAAGCTCTCACCTGATGAATTGATCCCCATATTTGATTTTTACATTTGTTCTAGATGCAGTTATATTAAAATTCAAAACACAAATACCTTTCATAGTATTGTTATGAATGAACGGACAACATAATACCTTTTAGATTTGCTTTTGCAGATTCTTTGAGAGCTACGAAATCATAATGGCACTATTGTATATGAGATCAACTCATAGTTGCGTCAAAAACCTTCTAATACTATCTTTCTTTGTGACCAGTCACTGCAACTATATTTAAAATCTTTGAAGAATAGTTCTGAATATAAATATAGGGATAAACTAATGTTTGGCAACTTCAATAGGATCACCAAATTCTCTATGATATTTAAAAAAATTATTTTAATGTTTCTCCTAATAACTGTATTAACTTATATATTTTTTTGTGACCAGTCACTGCAACTAAATCTAAATTTGAGAAGCATCATAGTATGTTGAACACATCCAAGAACAAGTACACTTAAACTCTACTAGTCATAGTTTTAATAATGATATTTGAAAATGAAAGCTCAATATTATGGTGAATTTATAGATAACTGTTGGATTCATGATCTTTTTTCCTTATACGTACACAAATAAAAGCCCAATTTAGACTATCCCAATTTTTCCATAAACCCAATATTATGTTGCCTATGTAAGACTTCCATTAGGTCTTATTCTTAGAAGGGTCACGAGATATATTAGCAACCATATGTTGAAAAATGTGAGAGATTGCAGGTTTCTACACAAGCCCTAATAGTAGAGATTTTCACTTCGTTCCTTGTCCGATATGCATTTTTTTTGCACAACTTGTTCTTTTCAGCTTAATAATTGATTGTGAATTGAGATTAGTGGATTTGGAGATCTATACCTCCATATTTTGGCTCGTGAACAATAGCTGCGACTGATAATTTTACTTTTTTTTCCATTTTTGGTGCTATATAGTAGTTGTGTTTTCAATTGTTTGACACTTTATTTGTGGCCATATTATAAAGAACATTTTTTAACTCTTGTCGATTATAGCAGAGTTTTAGCCTTGTGTTTTTTTTTCTTCACACCAAAGAGGTTTTCCATGCTAATCTTGATGTCATATATTTTATTTTATTTTCCCTTGCTATTTTTTTTGGTCCCAAACAGTGATGCTTGATTTCATTTGTCTACTATTTGTTCAAATAGGAGGATAAGTTAAGATTGGATTTTATTCTGCTATTGTCCTGTCATGCAAATTTATTTTTACGTTCATTCTCAACAAAGTGGTATCAGAGCATTAGGTTGTTGTTTATTGTCTATTCAAATAATGGAATCATATATTGGCAAGAAGGTTTGCTTGAACGGTAGAAATTATCGTAGTTGAAGAGGCAAGATGAAAGATCTTGTATTTTTAAGAAAACACATTTACATGTGTTTGCTTTCAATAAACTTGTGTCTATTAAGATTGAGGATTGGGAATTTGAGAACCTATAGGCTTGTGGCTTTATCAGACAATGAATTGAAGATAATTCTAGAAGTCACATTTTGAATCAAATGCATGTAGAAGTTTATGTGATAAGCTTGAGACATTTTATACTTTGAAGACTAACAATAACAAGTTGTTCCCGCTGAAACAATTATTGAGTATTAGATATAGAGTGCTCAACGCTATTTTAGATCATATAAATGATTTTCAGGTTATTCTTTACCACTTGTGTTGAATGGAGGTAAAGATTGATGAAGAAATATAGGAACTTTGTCTTATTAATATTCTATCCGACTCTATTGTAACTCTTCGAGTGTCTTTGACTAACCCTGCTTTCAGTGGTGTTGCAACAACGGAACATGCTAAGAGTGGTGTCTTGAAAAAAAAAGATGAGGAAAAGATAGGCTTATCTTCTTCAGTTTTACACTCTGATATTTTTGGTACTAAAGACAAGCAAAGAGGTAATTTTAGAGGTTTGATTGATAAAGATAAAGGTAGCGGTAAGTCAAAGTCTACATACAAAAATGTTACACGTGGCTCTTTCCATAAAAATGGGTATATGAGGAAATATTACTACAGGTACTAGAAATATACGAGCCGGCAAAAGAAATATGGTTATAATGAAAATCCTTTGGTTATTGTTGTTAAGGATGATCTTCTTGTTGCTTGTGGTGAAAATTTAATTAATTTTGTTTGTGATGAGTCTAGCTTGTTTATAGATTCTTATTCTACTTCACATCACTAAATAAGTAATTATATTAATTTTACACTCCAGGTAATTTTTGAAAGTTGAAGATGAAAACTGATAATAATGTGGAGGTACTTTGCATGTGCATAATATGTTTGATATTAAGAATGATTTAAGACTAGTTCTCAAGAATGTCAAGCATTATTTAGATGTTTTCTTGAATCTGATTTATATGGGAGACCTTGATGATGAAGGTTATGTTAACACTATTGGTGTTGGCCAGTTGATGCTTACTAAAGGTTCAATGGTTGTTGTTCGTGGTACTAAGTTATCTACTATAATTTTTATGGATTCCTGGGCTTCATTTCAAGCAGCACAATAAAATTAGTGGAGAATGATATTTCATAACAGACATGACATAGAGCACTGAGTCATGTGAGCGAGAATGAGATTGATTATATGGCTAAGAATAATTTTCTACCTAAAGTGAAACAAGCATAGTTGAAGAAATGTGTCCATTGATTAACTAATAAACAAAAAAGAGTTTCTTTTAAGAGTCATCCACCTTCAAGAATGTTTAATATGCTGGAGTTGGTACATTCGAATTTATGTGGTCATTTCAAGATTAAGTCTCATGGTGGTGCACTTTACATTGTGAACTTTATTGACGATTATTCTCACAAACTCTAGGTATTCTCTTTGAAGTCTCAGGATTAAATACTTGATCTGTTCATGAATTTTCAGTCCTTAGTTTAAAGATAGTCAGGGATGAAATTGAGATATATCTATTGTGATAATGGTGGTGAATATATTGGTCCTTTTGATGAATATTGTAGAGAGCACATTATTCGACATCCGAAAACTCCAAAGACTCCTCAACTAAATACTTTAATAAAGAGGATGAATAGAACTCCAGGTGAGGGGTTAAATGTATGTTTTTAGCTGGTATGATGCCAGATTCCTTCCTTTTGTACGAAAGCAATTAAGAATGTTGCATATGTTATAAATTTGGTTTCTAAGGATGAGATATCAAAGATAGATGTTAAAACAAGGCAATATATATGTCTTGGTTATGGATAGGATGAATGGTTATAATTTCTTTTATCTAGGTGAGAAGAAACTTGTTAGACGCCATAATATTATTTTATTTAAGACTAAACAATTGAAGATCTTGATAAACAAATGAAATTTGATTATAGGAGTAGTAATACCCTAGTTTATGTTGATGTAGTATCTTCAAAATGATGAAAATAAAGTTGTTATTGAAGATGGTGATCTTATTGAGGATGACCAATATGATATTGATTATCCCGTTCAAGATGTAGTTGGTCATCAACCAATTAGTGTTAATGCTCCATACATTTCTCTTGAATGGTCTACTACATATAAAATATCCTCATCTCGTTAATCTCCTGATGAGTATGTACTCTTAATTGGTGGGGGAGAAGCGTAGAGTGTTGACGAGTCTAATGAAAATCCAGAAAAAGCAAGGTGATTTGATGCTATTGAGAATGAAATGAAGTCTTTACATAATAATGACACCTTTTATATGCGTAAGCTACTTAAAGACAGAAAACCTTTAAAATATCCATGGATTTTCAAGGAGAAACATTAATATGGTAATCCAGTTTCACGGTACAAGTCTATATTAGTTGTGAAGGTATTTTACTAGATAAAGAAAATTGGTTTTAATGATATATTTTTCTCCATATGTGAAGATGTCATTGATTTATATCGTTCTAGTATTGGTTGCATTTCTAGACATAAAAGATTGAGAAAATGGATGTTAAAACTATTTTTCTCCATGGTGACTTTGATGAAGAAATTTATATGGAGAAGCTAGAAGTCTATGAAGTTAAGGGAAAATAGAATTATGTTTTAAAATTGCAGAAGAGTTTTTATGATTTAAAATAACCTCCGAGGCAATGGTACATGAATTTTGATTCTTTTATGAGTTAGCAGGGCTCAAGAAGACTTATTCAGACCATTGTGTTTTTGTGGAAAACTTCTCTGATACTGAATTTATTATTTTTATTTATGTTGTTGACATGCTTGTTGTTGTTCATAATTCTTATAGAATTAAAGGTTAGAGAAAGAGTTGAATAAGTGTTTTGCTATGGAAGTCTTGGGACCAGTAAGATAGATTGTTGGAATGAACATTGTCCGTTAAAAGAGTCCAAAACATTTTGTTATCAAAATATAAGTAAATTAATAAAGTACCTCTTAGACACAACATATACACAACTAATGTTGTTTGTACATTTTTAGCAATGCACTAGAAATTAAGCACGCAACATTATCCTTCCGGTGATGATGAGAATAAAGATATGATTAAAGTTTCTTATGTTTCAACAATTAGTAGTCTTAACTACACTAAACCAAAGACTATTGAGTGACTGATAAGTAACCACCCGTAGAAGCAGCAAACTAGATGCAATTCCGCAAGAAGAATATACATGCTGACAGTTTAACATATTCTTAGACCTCTTAGACAATGCCTTTGTCTTCCAGTACTCCTAACTCCTTCGAATTGTTTCATATTGTCGATCACTACATTGAAGATCATGCCTGCAAAAGTCATGCTCCAAATAAGATTTGATGCTCATATATTAGTACATGAACAAATAAATGATCCCTCTCCTTCTCGGTTCTGAATGCTAGAGTAGCAAAGTCAGATCAAGCATAAAATTTAGCCTCCAATGCTGCTACAAATATTCTTCCTTGTTTGTGAGCCATAAACTAATCATATTTACGATCTCTGGTGGTTTGGGATTCATACTTCTGCATAATTAGTGCATGGAGCATAGTCTTAGTCAATAGTTCAATGACTAGTGAATAATACTCAAATAAGCCCTCCACCATTTCTTAAAATCACTCTGAAAAATATAAAATAATAAACACTATCTCATGTTGAATTACAATACCTAATCGGTGCAATCTCTCATAATAGTCTAGAATCACCTCAAAAGCGTGCTCACAATAGCTCATGCTTAGTTCTAGACGTAGCAGGACAAAGAAGGCCTTTTTACATTAACTTTCGTCCATTTTGCGGGCTGCAATAGCAATATGATGAGTAGATATAACTTGAGTAACTGAAGAATAATAGATGTAGTACTTGCCAATCCACTCTGAAAAGCTAACACTTTTTGGACCACCTCAAAAGACATAGGGGGAAGACTTGTACCTTCAACTTCTTGTTCTAGCTCGAGTTCAACATCCTTCTCAATTTTCCCAATCCGATCCTTTCAGGAGCCCACATACCCAATCCGATCCTTTCAGGAGCCCACATACAAATTGATAGTGAACCATATATGGTACCCGTACAAACTGTAAGAATGTACCGGCAGGGTACTCAACCAACTATATATGGGTATCCATGTACAATTTGTGGGACCTATAGACAAGTATTTTTTTACCAAACTAAAATTTTACACCAATTTTAGAGCTTAAATATTTTTCTACATCTAAGTAAAATATTTTAGGTTTTATCTTATTTTATTATTTTTATTCTAAATGTTTTGAAAATCAAAAAAATTGAATCACATCTTAATCTTAATTATAATTTTTTAACATTACCTATTTAACTTTTATCATATTCATATTATGTTAAAATAATTAGTTCATAGATTTTTATATTTATATATACCCCTACTAACCCCACTTTCCAACAATTACATCACCCACATTCCCCGCATTAACCCCATTTTCCTGATCCAATTACCCCATCACCTCACATTACCTTCACTGCCCACTCACCTGTACCCCACTTCCATACACATGTAGATCCAAATTTCAACATCACCACCCACACATCCACATTATACACCCACTTCTACTACTATTTTATACAAACAACCCCACAAAAAAAAGGTACAAATAAAAAGGGGTGGATCCCAAAAAAAAACATACATGCAACACACACAAAAAAGAAAAAGAATCAATACAAAACACACACACTGCAAAAAAAAAAAGAACCGTCAACAACTCTACAGATGCAGTTAATTTTGACAAATGACACTTAAACATTTATTCATACTCAAAAAGAGATATACAAAGAAAACAAAGAAAGAAATGAAATAATAAGAGCTTTAATAATCAATCAAGCATATCTTGATTGATATGATGAAATCAAGTAAACCAATTCAAAAGAAAAGGGAATCACATATGCAACAATAAGAAGGAAAAAAGAACATGATCCTTAAATGAAAGGTAGATATATTCTTATAGACTTTCAACGGTCAATCAAGTCCATCTTGATATGCAATCAAATCCATGATTCAAACAGACCTGCATGAGGAAGAACTAGCCAAAGGCTGTCTAGAGTTAATATTTGGAAGAACAGGAATCACAAAAGGAAATCAAGTCAAGAATCAAGAAACAATCACAAGAGTTAATCAAGTCAAGAATAGAGGAAATCATCACTAAAAGAAAGTAGAAGTTATTTTACCATGCACATATTAATTATGGACATGGATCAATAAATAACCCTAAGTCAAAGAAAGTGATTCTAGCATAGTCACATTCAAAATATATATGGAAAACCAAATCGCCCCATTCGACGAATCCATCAATATCCTTGATTGAAATACCACTTGGGTTTTCCTTTTAAAGAGCATACTCCCTCTTATATAAAACCTGCCAGTAACTTAGTTGTGTAGTACGCACTTCACTTGAACTTATATTGTAATCTTCTTTTATCTTTCATAAAACTCGGTATACCTTTGATTGAGTGACCAATTGTAAAGAAAAGGTAAAGAAAGATTTGAGTGTAGGTTATACAGGTAGAGGTTGTGTCAAATAAGAAGGTCTGATTTGTACATCAGACGGTTGCTTAACCGTAGCATTTTGTAACACCCACATTCTCTACAAGCTCTTAAGGAAATCTTTGTAACCAAAAGGCAATGACCAGGCATCACATCAGTGATCCTAATCAGTATAAAAATACTCTGTGTTATTTAATTACTACAAGCTATCATTATTATTTTAATGTTTTACTAACATGGAGGTGAGTCGACTGACCAAAGTAGGAAGTCAATTGAAGGGAATTTTAATTCACCCCCTCTCATGACTTTCAATTGGTATCATAGCAGGTCTCACAGATTCAATGTTTAACCACACGTGAGAAAATATCCAATGACACACTATCAAATTCCTGGCTTGTTACTTAAAGACGGACATTTGTAACACTGACCACTATACTTTAATGGACAATATTACTTTCATTAGAAAGACAGATCAAAATTTTTTGTCTCTTCAAATGATCAACAAGCATGGATAGTAATCAAGAAGGGCCCAAATCCTATTCCGGTATTGACTGAAATGCCATTTGACCCTAAATGATTTGATATTACTAAGGAAAAATAAGAGGTATTTCAAATTAATGTTATAGTTATAATTTTGTTATATTATGTAGTGATTTGAGAATAATATGACAAAATATAAAACAGGTGAAACTGCAAAAGAAATGTGGGACAAACTAGAATGACTTATGAAGGAACTATTAGAGTAAAGGAAGCTCGGATAAGTTCACTTGTAAATGAATGTGAGTTGTTCAAAATGGCCGAAGATGAAAATATTGAATCCATGTTCTTGAGATGCATTAAAATTGTATGCAAACTCAATTAATTGGAATGTTATATTCAACTGCACTACAAGTTAGAGAACTCGTTAGAAGTCTCCCCAAAGATTGGGAAACAAAATCTCCCATTCTTGCAGATGGAGATCTGCAAAAAATGACATACGATGAACTTCGAGGCAACTAGGTGGCCTATGAACAGAATTATATTAATAGGTATAATAAGGATGATAAAAGAAGACTGTGGTATTTATGGCTGAGACATCTGATATTTGAGAGGAAGTCAATGAATATCAAAGCAAAGGAATGACTCTCATAAATAGAGGAGTAAAACAAATGCTTAGAGAAAGAAGACAGTCACCTCAACAGGAATTCAATAACAATGAATTCAAAAGAAATAATAATCACTATTACTATTGTGGTAAACAAGGACATATCAAATAAAACTGCCTAGAACGAAGAAGGAGAATTAATCGAAGAAATGACGAAGCCTGGAGTCAAGGAGAATATCTGAATATGATCATGATGAAACCGCCAATATACGTTTCATGACACTAGGTGAAACAAGTGAGTTAATACCTTCTAACTGTTCTAACTATAATGACTTACAGGACTCTTTGGACATGGTTACAGATGAATTACAAAGAGTAATCGATGCATACAATAAGATTTCTCATGAAAGGAAAGAATGGTAGATTCTTCTCGAAGCAAGTCAAATTGAAGTCGACTTGGTAGCACAAGAATCAGAAAAAGTAAAAGTGCACCTGAATAATATAAGAAAATCTCGTAGTCATAACTCCGCCAAATCTAACAGAACTACTTCAAGAGGAGAAGATATTATAATCAAAGTTCCAACAGATTTATATATAATTCCTTTTATCATCCTGTTGAAAGTGCTATTAATTTCTCTTGTTATACTTGTGGTGACATTGGACACAAATTTTCTTAACTATAGGAAACTTTCTTCTCCAAAATGGATTTGGAGATCAAAAGTTGTTAATCCTAACCCTTAAAGATTCAAAAATACTTGGGTACAAAAAAGAAATTAATCTACTTGTTTTTGCAGGTGCAGAATAAAAGAACAAAAAAAGGAAATGTGGGTGGATACTCCAGATATATATGCAGGAAGAAAGAAAAATTCAAAAATCATAATAAAAACAATGGAGGGTATGTAAGGTTAAGAGAAAATGCAGAAGGAGAAGTAGAAGGAGTTTGATTAATTGCTCGTGACTCATAATCAGAAGTATACCTGGTGAAGTATCAAATGAATATTGGATATGGAATAGAAAAGATCAAGTCAGCATGCATGCCTTGGAAAATTTGTCCAGACTTGAAATATTCATTGGGCTTCCAATGTTAAAATTTTAAAAGGACCATATGTGTGACACTTATCAGCGTGGGAAGCAAATCATTTCTTCGTTCAAGGTCAAGGATACTGTAAGTACCACTAAAACATAGCAACATCTATGTGTGGATCTCTGACATTTATGGTAAGAAATATGTCTTCGTTATTGTTGATGGCCTTTTAAGATTTACTCGGATAATCTTCTCAACTCATAAAATGAAGCTTTCTCTAACTTTGCAGGGTTTTGTAGAAGAGTACAAATAGAAGCATGATATTTTATTTCCACAGTTCATAGTTGATTACGGATGAAACTTTGAGAATAAAGTATTTGAGGAATTCTTTGATAAAAATGGATTCACCCAAAAAATCTCATTTTCTAGATCAACTAAGCATAATAGGTGGTAGAACGGAAAAATCGTCTGCCAAACCATATAAGATTTTTTTACCCTTTCAAATACAAATATCTTGTTCACATCAACGGTAAGACAAATATGGGTAAGTTTGATACAATAATGTATTAATGAATATCATTATGCACCCGCCAATCGTGCATTTCAAATATTTAACTAAATATCTTTAAGTGTTAAAGAATTTGGTCTTGTTTTTTTTAGTACTAACCAAAGGATGCAGGAGATAAAGTCTATAGATGATGAAATTACTCTACAGTGAACACTGAGAACCTCTCAAATACTTCTAATCATATTATAATAGAGAAGTCGACTACTCCAGAAATAGACTTGACTAGCTCAGCTGCAAACACTGGTACGCCCAGACAATAGAGAGATGATGCTAACTATTCAAACGACGTCATTGTGGGGAAACCAATTGATTCACTTCAAATCAGATTTTCCTGGAAAAAGCAGGCCTTCGTCTCACTCGTCTTTTATATTGAACCAAAACGTATAAATGAAGCAGTGGAAGATGAATCCTAGAAACAAGCTATGAAGGAATCTTGATCGGTTCGAGTGAAAAACAAGTGACAAAAATGATCGAAAAAAGTTCCAGTAGGACTTGCCAAAATTTTGGACATTTATCTCATTATTTTGAAAAATGAATATTCGGCAGATTGTTGCTACGACTCTTATTCATGGGAAAGGATTTCTAAGAAGTAATTCTCAAGATGTGCGTGTTGTATATTAGCTACTTTAGAAGTACCACTTTTTCAATTGAGAGTTATCGTTGAAAGAATACATTTTGAGAAGTGTTGAAGACACAAATCCCTCTACAAGCTTGCCATATGGGCTGCTTATCTTCCGTATTCTGCTGGATCACCTTGTGGATCTTCCTACGTTTACACTTAATGTTATTAATGCTCTACGAATCTCGTACTTTCTCAAGTATGGAGCATGTGCAGGTAGAAAACAACAGGGTGAAAAAATGCTTCCTAAAGGCTAGTGCTGAAACAATTAATCAAACAAAATTTTCTGCAGAGTTAGCTATCCTAGTGTTGCAGGACATAGATGGACGTGATTTGGAGAATCTTTACGATGTTGCTGAAAAGCAAGTAATCTCCATAGTCGACAAGTTGATTTTCTCAAGAATAAGTCCTACTCCAGTCCTACGTCTGTCTGTTGGAATGAGTGTTAATATCTATTATCCTCATAAGTGTTGCTATGTTATTATCTAATATTTCTTCTTTTTAACTATCATGTATGGTTTTTTCTTTTTGACTAAGCTAAAGTGGGAGATTTTTTCTCGAACAATATTCATACAAATAGGGGGAGTCAACACAACAGGGAAGTCATGAAGAAAGGGGGAGCTACATTTCCCAACGGGATCTACACACATAAAAATCAGGGAAGTTTCATTGTCTTCTAGAATATTATACTAAATTGTGAATTAATTGTCATTATCAAAAAGGGGGAGATTGTTAACTCCATAAATTTAGTTGATTTTGATAAATAAAACTTAAACAGTTATTCATACTCTTGGCAGGTAAAGACTTCAAAAAGGGATATGTCTTGATCCCAAAAGCAAACAAACAAAGAAAGAAATAATAAAAGCTTCCATAATCAATCAAGCATATCTTAATTAATATGATTAAATCAAGTAAAATAATTCAAAAGGAAAGGGAATCACATATGAATTTATAAGAAGGAAAAAAGAATATGATCCTTAAATCAAAGGTAGACAGATATATACAGTCTTGTAACGGTCAATCCACTTCATCAAGATATGCAATCAAATCCATGATTCCACTAGATCTGCATAAGGCAGAACAAGCCAAAGGTTGTCTCGAATAAAGAAATGGAAGAAAAAAATCACAAGAGGAAATCAAGTCAAGAATCAAGAAACAATCACAAGAGGAAATCAAGTCAAGAATCGAGGAATCATCACTCAAATAAAGCAGAAGTGATTTTACCATGCACATACTAATTATGTACATGGATCAGCAAATCACTCCAAGTCAAAGAAAGCCATTCTACCATAGTCACATTCAAAATGGATATGGAAAACTAAATCGCCCCATTAAGGGGATCCATATATATCCTTGATTGATATACCCCTTGGGTTTTCCTTTCAAAGAGCATACTCAACTTATATAAATCCTGCCAGTATCTTAGTTGTGTAGTACGCACTTCACTTGAACTTATATTGTAATCTTCTTTTATCTTTCATAAAACTCTGTACACCTTTGAGTGAACAATTGTAAAGAAAAGAGAAAGAAAGATCTGAGGGTAGGTTATACAGGTAGTGGTTGTGTCAGAGAAGAAGGTCTGATTTTCACATCAAACGGGCTTTTAATTGTAACATTCTATAACACCCGAGTTTTCAACAATCTATTAAGGAAACCCTTATAACCCAAAGGGATTGGACTAGGCACCACATAGATGATCCGAACCAGTATAAAAATACTCTGTGTTATTTACTTATTGCAAGTTATCATTACTGTTTGTCTGTTTTACTAACGTGCAAGTTAGTCGACTGATCAAAGTAGGATGTCGAGTGAAGGAAATTTTAATTCACCCCCACTCTTGAATTTCACAACCAACATTGAAAAAGTAACACCACTTCCAAATAACATACACGTACTACACTCACATTTCTTTTATTTTCTTTCAAAAATCTACAAATACATCCACATCTTTCTTCTTTATTCATTACTTTCATATAAACACAACACATATACCATCACAAACAACCTACAAAATTGGGTGGGTGTTCTAATCAAGGTTCGCTCAAGATTTTGCCGTATTCTACATACCTTATATCTTTAATTCATTTATGGAGATGTAATTTTATGCCAAGGTATCCCTTATTTTTGTTTTATTCATAATTGATTAAAATGAATAATTTGACGGTTGTTATATCTATGTTTAATGAATGAAGGTAGCTTCAATCAGTGATTACTTTTTTTTATAATTATAATTATTTCTATTTTCTAGTTGTAACCTCTTAAAATAGGAATTATTAAGCTAAAAAGTATATTGTTATTTTATTTTATCAAAAACAAAAATGAGATTTATTTTTAACAATTGTATATTGTTTATTTGGATTAAAAAATGTATGCCAAATTTTGACATTAATTATAAGAGTAAAAAAAAGTATTTTATAAAATATAAATATAAAAAATACCAAAATAATACATAAATTATATATTGTATCATCAACTTTTATTTATTTTAGTTTATTTAGTTTTATTTATAGGTTACAAAATATTAGTATTTTAAAAATAATTAGACGAAATTTTTGACACATTAAAAAAATTATTTTGATAAATAATGCGGTTGCACATCTTTTTTGCGATGATTAGAATATGCTTAAGGATGCAGTGATGCACCTTGACCACATATATTTTAGTAATTAACTTCCATTAAATTTAATCTAAACTTTATAGACGGAGAAAATTAGGGAATACATTCGAGAGAAGCAAGCAGTTTTGCTTCTACGCTATTTTATGTCAAAATCGAGAAAGCAGCTACACATCCGGTTTAAGATCAAAAAACTCAACAAATAGAAAATACAAGCGAACAATGGCCTTAGACACAATTTATCCAATAACAATTAAGATTAGTTTAAGTAAGTAAAAGTGATGTGCTATATCCATGGGACTTGAGGGATTCCAAATACTTTCCCCTCGGTCAACAAAATTCCTACCCTGAATTTCTGGTTCGCAGACCAAAATAAAGAGTCATTTCCTTTTGGTTAGAAATTAAAAAGAAAAGGTGACTTGGAACACCATATCTCAATTCCAAATGGATACTCAGAAAAGGTAAAATGTAATCCCTAATTCAATACCGTTACATAAATTGGAAAAACAATCTCCGCCGCGCGCAAAAATGGGTGTGATAGTACCTATGGATAACTCTAGTATCTACCAGGTATGGTACATAAGCAAAATATGGAATCTCATGTACTAGTCCTGGTACTTGATATCGAACTTGACAAGAATGGGTTAGATTATAATATCATGGTTCAAATGTATATTGCAAAATAGGAACTTTTCCAGAGAAATTCAAGGGGCTGCTACATCAGGGTTAGTCACATTTTATGCAGTTTTTCCCTAAACCTCTCATTATTTTACAAACTCATTATGGGGACGAGAAGGACGACTAAGAGTGAATTTCAACCACTTTCCACCAATTTTATTTATGAAAGTATGTAATTACTCACATGCCTTGGTATTGTGATTTGAAAGACTTAAAATACTTATTAGGTGACTTTAGGGGAGGCGTGATGGTGTACGCTGAAAAGAATGTGGTATTTGAAAATTGGGTTTGACCGAGCTTTGTGACTGAGGTTAGGAGCTTTATTGATCTTTAATCATATATCTTATAAGGTGATATGCGTTTGTTTGCATGTGTCATATACTTAAACATATTTGTTTGGAGGTTCCATGACTTATGAGGTGAGGGGAATGCTTGGTTATTCCATGTGACATATAATTTGAATGATTATTCATTTGTAAAAACTGTGGTAGTCCTGTCAAAATTATTTGTTGTCATATTTCGAGGATAATTTTCGTAACAACCCAAAAACTTTTTCAAACTAAGACTTGAATCGTTCATCATAATGATTGACATTTTACCAAAGAATTAAAGTTTTCTTAAGTATTAAGGTAAGTTCAATAGACTTAGCACCTAGAGTTCCAAAAAGAATTAAATTGAAAATAGCAAAATCTAAAATTTTGCAAGTTAAGCTAAGCATTAGTTTTGGGTCAACTTCAAACGATCATAACTCCCAATACACTATGAGTTAAGTGTGATACAAGATATGGAAATATCCTTGAATTATATTTCTAAATACGCCGAGTTTTCATAATTTCGAGTTCGATGAGAGAGATATGACTTTTTAAAGTTAGCTGTCAAGTTTAAGAAAGTTAGCCAAAAATAGTGAGTGGTATTTTGGTCCTTTCCTTACCCAATCGGATTTAATTTGTTTTTAGTAATATTTTTGGGTTATAATCCTTTTAAACTCAGTTTTAAAATCATAATATACACCTAGGGTTTTAGTTTATAGTTCAAGGAGTGGCTAGAAGAGAAAAGAAGAGAAAATTGGAGAAAAAAAGGCAAGGATGAAGGCGTTGATCAACGTTCTTGAGTCTAGTTGCGGATTTTCATGATGGGTCTAATCCCTAAAAGGTATGTAAGCTTCAATAGTGTTGAGTTATATCACCCACACGCCACTCATGTATTTCTTCAACGAAATTTCATACTTAAAGTTTAGAGATTAGAGTTCTTGAAAGATGTTCTTGAAGTTCATTCTAAATCTTGTTGTCTTGTAGTGTTGATGATTTTTTGAGATCAAATTGAGTAATTTTAGTGTTTTTACCAGTAGATTATAGTGTAATTAAGTTAAGTAATCGAATTCAAATGATTGGGGATGAAACCGTTTGAATTTAGGAAATTTAGGGTGAGAAAACGAGGAAAAGTATTCAGCAAAATTTTCTGGGTTGGGGCCTGGCGCGGCGCACCTGACAGAGCACCCCAAACCCATCTCTGTTTGTCAGAGGTTGGTTCCCTGCACCACCCATAACCCTAGGGTCGTCTTCCAAGTCCATCTTGTCTCTAGTTGCTCCGTTTGAGTTAGTTTAAAGTGTACCTTCACTCCTTTTGGATTCTAACTAATTTAAGCTACTTCTAAACACCTAAAGTAAGTCCTAACATGATCATAACCTTAAATTCATAATTAAAAATAAAGGTAGATTTGAGAGTTATGTTTTTGAGGATTCTTTCAAATGTTCTAAGAAACTACTTTTAAGTCCAATTGATGCTTCTTCTACAACTTTTAATAACTTGTTTCATGACTCAAATAAGTTAGTATGCGTATGAAGAGAATTTAGTCATGAGTATACCTTGTCATCATGAGATCCTCCATTTCATGAACGAAAACTCTTGAATTCATTATTCATATTCAAGAGAGAGTTAAGAGTAAAGTTCAAGAAAGCATTTAAGTTCAATTGTGAATTCTTTGAAATCCATCATGAGTCCATGTAGTTATGTAGATATTTGAGTCCAGTTTTTTCATGCCCATATTTCCGCATGAACTTCATAAGTTAGACATCTTTCAGAGGAGTAGGATTTTCAAGTTCTTAGCCTTTAAGTGCTGAGTTCCTAGTCCATGTTTGAGATTGGCTCCTGATCATGTGATTATTACACGTTACCTATGAAGTCTTAAGTTGAATTGTTCATGCCCATAATTACACATGATCCCCATAAGTCGAGCAATTGTGAGAGAATAAGTGACTTTGTGTTCTCGAGTCGAGTAGTTCATGCTCATAATTTAACATGAACCCTCCAAGTTGAAAATCATGAAATCATCCATAAACATGAGATCATGAGTCTTGAATCGATACTCCAATTCAAGGAACTTAAGAGTCAAGTCTAGAGTTCAGAAGTAAGTTAGATTGAAGTTTTTAAAGGTTTTTCAAGAGTCTTATTCAAACATTTTTAACTTTGTTTTTAATACTCGAGTTTCAGGATCAGTAAAGAGTAAGTTGAAGTTCTTATCATCAAAGGTTTTAAAGGAATTAAGTATTCCCTTTGATTCAAAGTTTCAAGTAACAAAGAGTATCAAGTTGAGTTAAATTTTCAAGAGTTATAAAGGAACTAAGTAATCCCTAAGAGTTTAAACAAAATGTTTTCAAACTTTTGTGAAAGAAAAGAAGCTAGACTTCCACAGAACCTATGGCTAGTTTCAATAAAAGAAAGAGGAAACTATGATTTACAAGAGATCTTTTAGGTTTAAGCTGTGAGCACTAATCTCAAAGCACAAATCAGTATGTTTTTTGTAAACATAAAAGCCGGTATATTTTTGGGAGTAGTATTGAACACCGATATGGGGGAGAGTTCAAATAACTCACAGCCCCAAAAACCATGTAGCCATTATGGGTAGAAAAAGGTCATACTATTTAGATGATTTCTTTTCACAGCTTACTAGTGGATCTATTAGGAAGTTTAGGTCCTATACCCTGGCAAGGTTAGGATGGCCGAGCAGCATGGGCCGAGTAGCGCTGTATAATCACTATAGATCTTAAGTGATGGTTGTCGATTAGAGAAACTCCCACAGCAGATATATTATTTTTATATAGAGCAGTTAATTGTATTTTCATATGCATTTTTAGAGTTATGTTGTATCCTTGTTATACACACAGAGTTGACATCATGTTTTTAAACAATTTTTCTTTATATTGCACTTGTTTTAAACTACTTTATATTGAAATGAGTTCACTTGAGTATCAGGAGTTGAGTATCTTAAGTTGAGTATCTTGATTTAATTTGTAATTCATTTAGTCGAGTACCATATCTTTGAGTTGTTTATCTAAACTTTGAGTTGAGTATCTTATTATTAATTTGAGTTGAGTTGAAAATAGGTTATTATGTTTCCTTTTTATTCAATTACCAAGTTATGTTATACTTTAGAATTCCCTTTACTCTTTCGTACATTCCACGTATTGAGCCATTTGGCCTGCATCTTTTGATAATGCAAACAAAGGTATTCCGAATCATCAATAGGAGCTTTGTTGACATATCCGAGGTTTAGAGTTATCCATGGTGAGACTCCTTTTTCTGGAGGATTTCGTTTACTTTTCGCTTTAATCACGATCTCTTGGGTCTTGTCTCGACTTCCATCATTATCAGTTAGTTGCTTCATAGATAGACAGTTTAGTGAAGGACTCTTTATAATGCTTTTATTTTATTAAATGTTTGAAAGACTAAAGTTTTCTATTTTATGGCTTGTTGAATTATATTATTTTATTCAAACTTTTTCATTTGATTTAATGCTTCTAAAGTTGAGTTTATGAATTTTATTTCACTTTTCAAGATTTGTATTCTTAAGTTACTCTTCCGCTTGCGGTCAATTAGGACGAGGGTTCGCTCGGGGACCAACAATATTATTCGAGTGCAGGCCACTTCCAGGTGTAGGCTTGGTCGTGATAAACTTGGTATTAAAGCACAAAGTTTAAGTGTCCTAGGGTGTATATGAAGCTGTGTCAATAGGGTATTATTTATTGTTGTGAGGGCCCCACTTCTATGAATGATATACTATCGGCATATAAGAAAAGTTTCGCTCCTTTCATACTCTTAATCGTGCGAAAGACCTAGTAATAGAGATCTATTGTAACTCGTGCGTTCTCTTATTCATTCGACTACCCATCATACTAAAGGTGGTTGAAAAGTAAAGTTAAAATAGCCTCATCGATGAGTTTCTCTTAGAAAGAGTCTTGGGGAAGTCATGCGACTACATAGTGCTTGACAGAAGCCTAAGAGTAAGTTAAGTGTTCAGTTTGATAGAAATGCATCCACATTTAGATGAATCATGCATTTGAGCTAAAAGCAGGTTGCGCTCATCCCTAAATCTTATTTCAGCTGAGATATTTATGAGAGAGTTTGTTTAGAGCTTGATTAGTATTTTCACCCGAAAGATTAGCAAGAGTTATGAGATCATGAGCGCTACTAGTGAAAGAGCCAAATTAGAGGAAAGTATGTAGAGGTATAGAGATCTATGAAAATGAGATGGCGTTTTGGCAAACTGTTTTGGTATAGTTATGCATCTAATAAATTATTAGTGAAGAGTTTTCACCTGTGGTAGGCTAAGAAGTGATGAGTTGTGAAGGGCTCATGATAAGAGGTAGAGTAAATTTTGCAAGTTAATTAGTTAGAGTATACCTTACTAGAAAGGGGTTATGATGGTGTATCATTTTGTTAGTAACGACCAAGTGTAAGTGTCAAATATATATAAAACAGCAAGAGCATTCATAATGTGATATATTAATCCAGGCTTATGAATTTGGAAAGGAGAACCTCATGTTATTTAGAGGAAGATAGAGCTAATTGAGAGATAATGCGAAGTAAGTGAGTTAGTAGTACTTATGTTGTGAAGTGGAATGTGATGGTATTTTTAGTATGCAGACTGAGAGATAAGGATTGAATAATTTTCATCTTGTCCTAGTGAAAAAGTGTTCCTAAATTGACATATTATTATTAAGGTATATTATCGTAAGCAAGTAATCATATTTATATTCAGGTTTAGTAATAATCATTAATCTTGAATTTGAAATGACTGTCATGATACAAAGAATGGCAACAAAAGTGTGATGATGTTAGTCTTGAGATTTGATATAGAGGACTTGACATAGAGTCTGTGTGGAATTGAGGTGATTAGATTCAATAGATATGAGTGGTACAAGTGAGAGACCCTAACTTTTACATAAGGGCAATGAAGTTTGGCTAAGTTACAAGTGTAAAAAGATCAGTAAGAGAATGTACACCAGTTAGAGATTAGGAATAGGTCCATAGCTTTCATGTGTTTTCTGTTGACCCAAGGGGGAGATGATAAGATGACAAAGCAAGTCAAGTGTTTGAGAATAAGAGATTAATAGTTTCCAAAGATTTTCAGTGATATCTTTTAGAGTTCCTTTTATTTCATAGAGTTTTTATATTACCATGCTTGAATGTGGTGGTAGAGAGTAATAGCTTGAGATGAGATTCCCTAAAGAGAGGTATATATTCCGAACTTAAGGATTGTTGTCAAGCTTGAATATAATAAGAGCATACTTTTATACTAATACCTTAGTAAAAGTAACCCATTACATACCAAGTCCAGTTGTCATTTGAGGACAAATGATTCCAAGGGTGAGATATTGTAACACCCTAGAAATTTTTTCGAACTAAGACTCGAATCGTTCATCGTAATGAGAGAGATTTTACGACAAAATTAAAATATTCTCAAGTATTAAGGACAGTTCACTAAATTTAGCACCAAGAGTTCAAAAAATAATTAAATTGGAAATAGCAAAATCTGCAACTTTACAAGTTAAGCTAAGTATAAGTTTTGGGTCAACTTCAAACGACCATAACTCCCAGTAAAAAATTATTTAGGTGTGCTAAAAGATACCATTGAAAAGATCCTTGAATTATATTTTTAAAGACGCCGAGTTTTTTTATGTTTCAAGTTCGCATGAGTGAGATATGACATTTTGAAGTTACACTGTCCAATTTAAGAAAGTTAGCCGAAAATAGTTAGGGATATTTTGGTCCTTTCCTTACCCAATAAGATTTAATTTGTTGTTAGTAATATTTTATGGTTCTAATACTTTTAGGTTCAGTTTTAAAATATGAATATACAACTAGGGTTTTAGTTGATAGTTAAAGAAAAAGCAAGAAGAGAAAAGAAGAGAAAATTGGAGAAAAGAGGTAAGGATGAAGGCAATTGTCGTTGTTCTTGAGTCTAGTTGCGGATTTTCTTAGTAGGTCGAAAACCTAAGTGGAATGTAGGATTCCATATTTTTGGGTTAGTTCACCCACATGCCAATCATGTATTTTTTTTCTGCGAAATTTCATGTTTATAGTTTAAAGATTAGAGTTCTTAATAAGTTCTTGAAAGGTGTTCTTGAAGTTCGTTCTAAAACTTGTTGTGTTGAAGTTATTATGATTTTTTATGATAAAATTGAGTAAATTTAGTGTTTTTTCCAGCATAATAGATTGTAATTAAGTCAAGTAATCGAATCCAAGTGATTGGGGAAAAAACCGTTCGAATTTAGGCGATTTAGGGTGAGAAACTAGCAAAAGTGCTCGGCAGAATTTTCTGGGTTGGGGCCTGGCACGGCGCGCCTTCCACAGCACCCCAAACCCATATCTGTCCATCAGGATTTGGCGCCCCGCGCTACCCATAGACCCAGGGTCGTCTGTTTAGTTCGGTTTGCCTCCGGTTTTCCGTTTGTGTTTGTTTAAAGTGCACATTCACTCCTTTTCGATTCTAACTAATTTAAGCTACTTCAAAAAACCAAAAATAAGCCCTAACATAATAACTACCTTAATTTCATAATTAAAATTAAAGGTAGAGTTGAGATTTAAGTTTTGTGGATTTTTTCAACCGTTCTAAGAAACTCCTTTTTAGTCCAATTGATGAGTCTTCTACAACTTCTAGTAACTTGTTTCAAGACTCAAGTAAGTTAATATGAGTATGAAGAGAATTTTCTTATGAGTATAGCTTGTCATCATGAGATCCTTTATTTTACGAACCAAAACTGTTGAATACATAATTCACATTCAAGAGAGAGTTCAAGAGTAGAGTTCAACAAAGTCTTTAAGTTCAATTGTGAATTCCTTGAGATCCATCGTTGATTGAACTAAAATTTTGAGGAAGTAAACAAGAGAATGAGAAAATTCATATACATTAGTCTATGAAGTTATGTAGATCTATGAGTCAAGTTTTTTCATGCCCATAATTCTGCATGAACTTCGTAAGTTAGACATCTTTTAGAGAACTAGGATCTTCAAGTTCTAAGCCTTTAAATGTTGAGTTCCTAGTCCATCTTTGAGATTGATTCCTGATCATGTGATTATTACATGTGACCTATGAAGTCCTTAAGTTCAATTGTTCATACCCATAATTTCACATGAACCCCATAAGTCGACCAATCGTCAGAGAAGAAGTGTCTTTGAGTTCTCGAATTTAGTAGTTCATATTCATAATTCCGCTTAAACCCTCCAAGTTGAAAATCATGAAATCATACATAAAATGAGATCATGAGGGTTGAATGCATACACCAATTCAAGAAAGTTAAGAGTCAAGTCTGGAGTTTAGAAGCAAGTTAAAGTGAAGTTTTTAATGTTTTTTCAAGAGTCTTGTTTAAACATTTTTAACTTTGTTTTTAAGACTCGAGTTTCCGGATAAGTAAAGAGTAAGTTGAATTTCTTCTCTTCAATGGTTATGAAGGAACAAAGTATTCCCTAAGAGTTAAAGTTTCAAGTAAGCAAAGAGTATCAAGTTGAGTTCGGTGTTAAAGAGTTATAAGGGACTTAAGTAATCCCTAAGAGTTTAGACAAAATGTTTTCAAACTTTTGAAAAAGAAAGGAAGGTAGACTTCCAAAGAGACTATCGCTAGTTTCAGTAAATGAAAGAGGAAACTATGATTTCCAAGAGAACTTTTTAAAGCTACGTTTTGAGAACTATTCTCAAATAACATAATCAGTATGATTTTTTAAAAATAAGAGTCAGTATATTTAGGGAGTAGTATTGATCACCAATATGGGGGAGTTCAGATTATTTGCAGTACCCATAAACCATGTGGCTATCATTGGTAGAAAAGAGTCATACTTTTTAGATGATTCTTTTTACAGATTACTAGTGGATCCATTAGGCAATTTAGGTCCTATACCCTATCAAGGTTAGGATTGCAGGGCAACGTGGGTCGAGTATCACTATATAATCACTGTAGCTCTTAAGTGGTGGTTATCGGTTAGAGACACTCCCATAGTAGTTATAGTATTTTTATATACATTACTTAATTGCATTTTCATATACATTTCAGATTTATATTGTATTCTTGTTAAACACACAGAGTTGAAATCATGTTTTTAAATAATTTTTCTTTATATTGGACTTGTTTTATACTAATTTATATTGAGGTGAGGTGATTTCAGTATCATAAGTTGAGTATTTTAAGTGGAGTATCTTAATTTAGTTTGTACTTCATTGAGTCGAGTAACATATCTTTCAGTTGAATATCTAATCTTTTAGTAGAGTATCTTATTCTTCATTTGAGTTGAGTTTAAAAGGGTAGGTATGTTTCCTTTTTATTCAAGTATCAATATTATGTTATATTTTATAATTCCCCTTACATACTCGTACATTCCACGTACTGAGCCATTTTGCCTGCATCTTTTTATGATGCAGACAAAGGTATTCCAGATGATCACCAGAACTTTGTTGATGTATCCCATAGTTTGAGTTAGCCATGGTGAACCTTCTTGTTGTCTGAGGATTTTATTTACTTTTCTCTTTAGTTAGGATGTTGTGGGTTTTGTCTCGACTTCCGTAATTATCAGTTAGAAGCTTCATAGATAGTCAGTTTAGTTAAGGATTCTTTATAATGCATTTCTTTTATTAAATGTTTGAAAGACTAAAGTTGCCTATTGTATGGCTTGTTCAATAAATTATTTTATTCAAAGGTTTTCATTTGAGTAAAAACTTCTAAATTTGAGTTTATGAATTTAATTTAAGTGAGTCTTCCGCTTGTAGTTATCCATGATGAGAGTTCGTTGAGGGACTAAAAATGGTCTTCAAATGCCGGCCATTTCTGGGGTGTAGGCTCGGGTCTTGACAAACTTGGTATAAGATCACAGAGTTTAAGAGTCCTAGGGTATCTACCATGTCGTGATAATAGGATCTTATTTATGGTTGTGAGTTCCCCACTTCTATGAATGATATACTATCGACATTTAAAAAAAGTTTCCCCTTCTTCATACTCTTAATTGTGCGAAGGATCTAAGTCATAGAGATCTATTCTAACTCGTGCAATCTCTTATTCATTCAACTACTATCATACTAAAGGTGGTTCAAAAGTTATGTTTTAATAGCCTCATAGATGAGTTGTTCTTACCAAGAGTTTTGAGAAAGTCATGAGACTCCAAAGGGGCTTGAGAGAAGCCTAAGAGTAGTTAAGTGTTCAGTTTGAGAGAAATGCACCCATATTTACATGAATCCTGTGTTTGAGCTAAAAGTTGGTTGCACTCTTACCTAAATGTTATTTTAGATGAGATATATAAGAGAGAGTATGTTCAGAGATTGCTAGTATTTTCACCCGAAAGAGTAACATGAGTTATAAGATCATAAGCACTACTAGTGAAAGAGCCAAAGTTAGAGAAAAGTATGTACATGTATAGAGATCTATTAAAAGGAGATGGTGTTTTCACAAATTATGTTGGCATAGTTATGCATATAAAAATTTATTAATGAAGAGTTTTCCCTTGTTTTAGACTAAGAAGTGGTGAGTTATGAAGGGATCCATATGACAGGTAGAGTAAATATTGCAACCTAATTAATTAGTGTATATATTACTAGAAAGGGGCTATGATAATGTATCATTTTTTTAGTATTGACAAAGTGTAAGTGGTGAATATATATAGAAGAGCCAGAGCATTAATAATGTGATAGATTAGTCTAGGCTTATAAACTTTTAAAGGAAAACCTCATGGTATTTAGGGGAAGATAGAGTTAATCGAGAGATAATGCGAAAAAAGTGAGTTAGTAGTACTTAAGTTAAGAAGTGGAATGTGATGGTATTTTTAGTATGCAGACTGAGAGGCAAAAATTGATTAATTTTCATGATGTCCTAGTGGAAAATTTTTCCTACATTGCCATATTAGTATTGAGGTATATTATAGTAAGCGAACAATCATATTTATATTCAGGTTTACTAATAAACATTAATCTTGAATTTGAAATGAGTGTCATGATCCAAAGAATGGCAACAAATGGGTGACGATGTTTGTCTTGAGATTTAATATGGAAGATAGAGTATGTGTGTGATTGAGGTGATTATCTTCAATAGATATGAGTTGTACAAGTAAGAGACGCTAATATTTAGATAAGGGCAATGAAAGTTTGCTAAGATACAAGTATAAAAAGATCATTAAGGAGTTGTTAGATCATAAAGACATGTGGAATAGGTCCATAACTTTCAAGTGTTATCATTAAACTCAAGGGGAGATGATGAGATGAGAAATCAAGTAAAGTATTTGAGAGTAAGATCTTAATAGTTTCCAAAGATTTTGGCGGATATCTTTTACAGTTCCTTTTAGTTCAAGGAGTTGTTAGATTACTATGCATGAATTTAGTGGTACGAAGTAATAGCTTGCAATGAGATTCCCTATTGAGAGGTATATATTACAAATTAATTATTTCAGCCAATCTTGAGTATAATAAGACCAGACCATTACTAAGACCTTAGTAAAATTAACCCACTACACATCAAGTCCATTTGTCATTGGAGGACGAATGATCCCAAGGGGGAGATATTGTAACACCCTAGAAATTTTTTCGAACTAAGACTTAAATCATTCATCTAATAAGTAATATTATACAAATAGATTAAAATTTTCTTAATTATTAAGCTCATTTCACTAGATTTAGCAGCAAGAGTTCCAAAAACATTATATTGGAAATAACAAAATCTGAAATTTTGCAAGTTAAGCTAAGTATGAGTTTTGGGTCAGCCTCAAACGACCATACCTCCAAGTAGAAGATGAGTTAGGTGTGATACAAGATACCATTGGAAATATCCTTGAATTATGTTTCTTAAGGTATCAAGTTTTCAGAAGTTTGAGTTCGGATGAGTGAGATATGACCTTTGAAGTTAGGTTGCCTAGTTTATGAAAGTTACCCCAAAATAGTAAGGGGTATTTGGTCCTTTCCTTACCCAATAAGATTTAATTCGTTTTTAGTAATATTTAAGGATTATTATCCTTTTAGGTTAAGTTTTAAAATCCTAATATACACCTAGGGATTTAGTTGATAGTTCAAGAAGAAAAACTTGGAGAAAAGAGGCAAGTATGAAGGCGTTCGCCGACGTTCTTGAGTCTAGTTGCGAATTTTCGCTGTGGGTCCACCCCCTAAGAGGTACGTAAGATTCCATAGTGTTGTTTTAGTACACCCACTTCCAATCATGTATTTTTTTTCAGTGAAATTTGATGCTTAATTTTTAAAGATTAGAGTTCTTTATGAATACTTGAAAGGTGTTCATGAATTTCATTCTAAATCTTGTTGTGTTGAAGTGTTGAGTATTTAAAGAGATAAAATTGAATAATTTTAGTCTTTTTTTACAGTATATTAGAATTTAATTAAATTAAGTAATCGAATCCAAGTGATTGGGGAAGAAAGCTTTCGAATTTAGGCAATTTAGGGTGAGAAAATGAGCAAAAGTGCTTGGCAGAATTATTTATGTTGGGGCCTGGAGCAGCATACCTGCTAGAGCATCCCAATCCTATCTATGTCCTTTAGGGGTTAGCGCCCCGCGCCACCCATAGCTCTAGGGTCGTCTGCCTAGTCCAGTTTACCTCCGGTTGCTCCGTTTGAGTTTGTTTAAAGTGCATCTTCACTCCTTTTTTATTCGAACTAGTTTAAGCTACTTCTAACCACCTAAAATCAGTCCTAACATGATCATAACCTTAATTTCACAATTCAAATTCAAGGTATATTTGATATTTTTGTTTTTGAGGATTCTCTCTAATGTTCTAAGAAAATTCTTTTGAGACTCAAGTTAGTATGAGTATGAAGAGAAGTTACAACCTCTAATAATTTGTTTCAAGACTCAAGAAAGTTAGTATGAGTATGAAGAGAAGTTATTTATGAGAATACCTTTTTATCATGAGATCCTCCATTTCATGAACCAAAACTCTTGAATTCATTTACATTCAAGAGAATGTTACGAATAGAGTTCAAGAAAACCATTATGAATACTTTGAGATCCATCATTGATTAAACAATGTTTTGAGGAAGTTAACAGGAAAATTCAAAGATTCATATACATGAATCCATGTAGTTATGTTGATCTTTGAGTCAAGTTATTTTATGCGCATAATTCTGCATGAACTTCGTTAGTTAGACATCTTTTAGAAAAGTAGGGTCTTCAAGTTCTAAGCCTTTACATGTTGAGTTCCTACTCCATCTTTGAGACTGATTCCTGATCATGTGATTATTACATGTTATCTATGAAATACTTAAGTTGAATTGTTCATGCCCATAGTTTCACATGAACCCCATAAGTCAAGCAATCATGACAGAAGAAGTGCCTTTATGTTCTCGAGTTGAGTAGTCCATGCTCATAATTCCGCATTAACCCTCCAAGTTTAAAATCATGAAATCATCAACAAACATGAGATCACGAGATTTGAATTCTTACTCAAATTCAAGGAAGTCAAAAGTCAAGTCTAAAGTTTAGAAGTAAGTTTAAGTGAAGTTTTTAAAGGTTTTTCAAGATTCTTATTTAAACATTTTTAACATGGTTTTTAAGACTTAAATTTCAGGCTAAGTAAAGAGTAAGTTGAAGTTCTTCTCTTCAATGGTTTTAAAGGAACTAAGTATTTCGTAAGAGTTAAAGTATCAAGTAAGCAAAGAGTATCAAGTTGAGTTTGGTTCTCAAAAGTTGTAAGGAAACTAAGTAATCCCTAAGAGTTTAAACAAAAAAATTTCAAACTTTTTAGAAAGAAAGGAAACTAGACTTCCACAGAGTGTATGGCCAGTCTTAGTAAAAGAAATAAAAAATTACGATTTCTAAGAGAGCTTCTAAAGTTGAGTTTGAAGCAATAATCTCAAATCACAAAATCAGTATGCTTTTTTAAACATAAAAGCCAGTATATTTTTGGAAGTAGAATTGAGCACCGATATGATAGAGAGTTCATATAACTTACTGCCCCCATAAACCATGTAGCCATTATAGGTAGAAAATGGTCATACTTTTTAGATGATTCCTTTCCACAGTTTACTAGTGGATCCATTAGGCAGTTTAGGTCCTCTACCCTGACAATGTTAGGATTGCTGCGGAGCGTGGCCGAGTAACGTTGTATCATCACTGTAGATCTTAACTGATTGTTGTCAACTATAGAAACTCCAAGCAATTATAGTATTTTTATTTACGTCAGTTAATTGTACTTTTGTATACATTTCATAGTTATATTGTATCCTTGTTATACACACAGAGTTGACATCATGGTTTAAACAACTTTTCTTTATAATGCACTTATTTTAAACTACTTTATATTGAAACGAGTTTAGTTGATTATCAAGAGTTGAGTATCTTAAGTTGAGTATCTTGATTTAATTTGTACTTCATTGAGTCGACTACCATATCTTTGAGTTGAATATCTAATTTTTGAGTTGAGTATTTTATTCTTGATGAGTTGAGTTGAAAAGAGGTTATTATGTTTCCTTTTTATTCAAGTATCAAGCTTATGTTATACTTTAGAATTTTCCTTAAATACTCGTACACTCCACGTACTGATCCATTTGGCTTGCATGTTTTGATGATGCAGACAAAGGTATTCCAGATCATCACATGAGATTTATTGATATATCCTAGTGTTTGAGTTAGCCATGGTGAGACTCCTTGTTTTGGGAAGATTTCATTTACTTTTCGCTTTAGTCAAGATGTCGTGAGTCTTCTCTCGACTTCCATCATTATCAGTTAGAGGCTTCATAGATAGTCAGTTTAGTTAAGGATTCTATATTTTGCATTTATTTTATTAAATGTTTGAAAGACTAAAGTTGCCTATTTTATGTCTAGTTGAATAATTTATTTTATTCAAACCGGTTCATTTGAGTTAAAGCTTCTAAAGTTGAGTTTATGAATTTTATTTCACTTTTCAGGCTTCACATACTAAAGTGAGTCTTCCGCTTGCAGTTAGCCAGGATGAGGGTTTCGCTTAGTGACCAGCGATGGTCTTCGAGTGCTGTCCATGTCCAGGGTGTTGGCTCGGGTCGTGAAATTTTTTTCGAGGACATTTATTTAACAGTCAATGAAGAATTTTGACATTGAAGGTTTATTTTGCTGAATTATGGCAAATAATTTAGTTAGGATTAACACATTTTTTCATATCAACAATCCTGAAAAATATATGTCATATGCAAATAAATAAATATATCCCTCACCTCATACGAAATGTGATCAATGTCCAAATTGATATTTTTAAATGAATTACACATGAAAACAAACATATACTAGCTTATGAAATATGTGATTAAAGACCAACAAAGATCTTAACATCAATCACAGAGCTACGCCAAACCCAATTTTTATTTAACTCAAACTTTTCAGGATACACCATCACCCTTCCCCTAAAGTCACTCAACAAGGAATCTAAGGTCTAGCAATCACAATTTAAAGGTCGAAGACTCATTTACATACCTTTACAGATGAAATTTATGGAATGTGGTTGAATATCACCCGTGGTCTCCCTTTCTCTTCATCATGATGAGTTTGCATAATAATGAGCAGTTTAGGAGAAATATCTTCAATTTTTTTTTGTATAAACTTGCTATATTGGCCCCACCAGCTATAATGCTTCCACCACTACAGAGGCCCCACCATAGTGGGATCTCCCACAGTGTGACACCTCTTGTAGTATTTTTTAAGGGCAAAACTCAAATTTTCATTAAAAATCATCATTTCAAAACACACATTTATCCCTTGATCTTCTAAACCAATCAGTTCACGCCATTATCTCGGGAGTTATAATCTCTCCAATTCGATTATGAAAAGCCTTACAATTTATTAATTTCTTAGTTAATACATGAAAAACTCAAACATCGATATATAACCTGGTCCTTTCTCAAATTCCCCTAGATCTCACTTTGCTTAGATTCTATTTGAGATTTGATTTGCCTAAAATTTTGAAGCGTCTAATCAAAAAGTTTTCGTACCCAATTTTATTCAGCAATCATTTACCTTGTAATTACTAGAAGGATCATTACAACTAGAATCTTTGTGCACCATCCTTCCTTCTTTTGTGATAGAATAAAATGAAAAGTTCATACATATATAAATGTACCTTTATCAAATCCCTTGATTTAGATGTAAGCTTCGCTTCCTTCACAATATTATGATGAATCTAGAGTTGAACATTCTAAGAAAAAAGAAAAATAGTAAATATGATAAAAAAAAACTAAAAATCTATATATATTTTGAAGGAAATTTCTAAAGTTCATTTCTCGATAAATATTTGAAATTAACTTTGCATTTTTTAAATGCATAAACTCATAGTATAGTTATCATCGTACGTTCTAAAAAAAAGATCCATTTAGATATATAATTCTTAAATAAAAATTTTCTATAATATTCAAATGATAAAAAAATAATAACCAACAAAATGTGAAATAAATATACCTCATCCATTGTGCGTTGAATGTCACAATTTTCAATTGTTCAAATTGTCGGACAATGACAAAGGCATACTTCTTGTTTGGTTTGTTAAAAATATTTATATATGTATCAATATATGTGTAGTGTGTAAATAAAAAGGATAATTAGAAATTTACTTATAATTTTAATAATTTTGTAAACTATTGAATTTCATCATCATTGGCTTGTATAACCTATTGAAGGAAAATGATGGAACATGTCAAAGAAATAACTTTTACAACTTGGAAAGGAGTTTTTTATTAAAGATATTGACCCTTTACACTTCTTTCTAGTAGTTAAGGTTTTGTATTTTTAAGGAGTAATTCACTTATATAAAGGCAACTATGTTGTTGAGAGACAGACAAGGAATAAATTGAAATGTATCTATTCTGATAATGATGGTTAATATGTTTGTCCTTTTGATAAATACTGCAGAGAGTAGGATATTTGTCATCAAAAACTCCAAAGACTCCTCAACTAAATAGTTTAATATAGAGGATGAACACAACTTCAGTTTAGAGGGTTACATGTATGTTTTCAGATGCTATGCTGCCAGATTCCTTCTTTTTTGACACAAGCACTTAATAATGTTGCCTATGTTATCAATTTATCTAGTATTGTCTCTATATATGGTGATATCCAAACAGAGTTTGGTCTGATTAGAAAGTCTTTAATGATCATCTTAAAGGTTTTGGGTATAAATTCTTTCTGAATATTTTTAAGGATGAGAAATCAAAGAAGGATATTAAATCTAGGAAATTTATCAATGTTGGTTATGGTCAAGATGAATTTGGGTATTGTTTCTTGGGATCTAGTTGAGAAGAAACTTGATAGATGTCATAATGTTGTGTTCTTTGAAAACAAAACAATTGAAGATCTTGAGAAATCTAAGAAAGTTGATTCTCAGATAAGTAAGAGCCTAGTTTATGTTGATCCAATTTCTTTGACTATTGCACCTTAAGAGAATCTTTAAAATGATCAAAACACTGTTGATATTGAATATGGTGATCTTATTGGTGTGGCATGCCATCAGCGTCTTTGGGAGGCACAAATGGTCCAATGACGTCGGGCGTGGCATGACATCACCACCCTTGGAAAGCACGCACGGTCGAACGACGTCGGGTGTGGAATGACATCACCGCCCTTGGACAGCACGCATAGTCAGCAACGTCGGGCGTGGCATGACATCACCGCCCTTGGACAGCACACACGGTCGGACTACGTCGGGCGTGGCATGAAATCACCGCCTTTGGACAGCACACACGGTCGAATGACATCGGGCGTGACATGTCATCACCGCCTTTGGACAGCACACATGGTCAGACTATGTCGGGCGTGACATGACATCAATGCCTTTGGACAACACACACGGTCGATCGACGTCGGGTGTGGCATGCCATCATCGCCTTAAGGCAGCACACACAATCGAACGACGTCGGGCGTGGCATGACATCACCTCCCTTGGACAGCACACACGGTCGGTAACGTCGGGCGTGGCATGACATCACCGCCCTTGGACAGCACACACGGTCGGACTACATCGGGCGTGGCATGAAATCACCACCTTTGGACAGCACACACGGTCGAATGAGGTCGGGCGTGACGTGCCATCACCGCCTTTCGACAACACACACGTACGGACTACGTCGGGCATGGCATGACATCACCGCCTTTGGACACCACACACTGTCGAACAACGTCGAGCGTGGCATGCCATCAACGCCTTTAGGCAGCACACATAGTCGAACGACGTTGGGGGTGAAATGACATCATAGCACATGGACGGCAAACACGATCGAACGACGTCGGGCGTGACATGCCATCACTGCCTTTGGAAAGCACACACAGTCCAACGACGTCGGGTTTGGCTTGACATCACCCTCCTTGGACTGCACGCACGGTTGGACGACGTCGGGCGTGGCATGACATCACCGTCACCAGACAGCACACACGGTCAGCAACGTCGGGCGTGGCATGACATCACTGCCCTTGGACAGCACACACGGTCGGCAACGTCGGGCGTGGCATGATATCGCTGCCCTTGGACAGCACACACGGTCAAACGACATCAGGCGTGGCATGACATCAACGCCCTTGGACAGTACACACAGTCGGACGACGTCGGGCGTGGCATGACATCACCGCCTTTGGATAGCACACACGATCGAACGACGTCGGGCATGGCATGACATCACCGCCCTTGGACTGCACGCACGGTCGAACAACGTCGGGCGTGGAATGACATCACCGCCCTTGGACAACACACACGATTGGCAACGTCGGGCGTGGCATGACATCACTGCCCTTGGACAGCACACACGGTCGGCAACGTCGGGCGTGGCATGACATCACTGCCTTTGGAGAGCACACACGGTCGAAGGACGTCGGGTGTGGCATGAAATCACCGCTGTTGGACTGAACGCACGGTCGGATGACGTCGGGCGTGGCATGACATCACCGCCCTTGGACAGCACACACGGTCGGCAACATCGAGCGTGGCATGACATCACTGCCATTGCACAGCACACACGGATGACAACATCGGGCATGGCATGACATCACCTCCCTTAGAAAGTTTGACACTGTCGGACGACGTCGGGAGTGGCATGACATCACCGCCCTTGGGCAGCACACACGGTCAGACTACATCGGGCTTGGCATAACATCTCCAACTTGAGACAGGACACACGGGCGAACGATGTCGGGCGTGGCATGCCATCATCATCTTTGAGCAGCACACACACTCGAAAGACGTCGGGCGTGGCATTCTATCATAGCCCTTAGATGGCAAACAATGTCGAACGATGTCGGGTGTGGCTTGACATCACCGCCCTTGTACTGCACGCACAGTAGGACGACGTCGGGCGTGGCATTAAACCACTGCCCTTGGACAACACACGCGGTCGGCAACGTCGGGCGTGGCATGACATTACCGCCCTTGGACTGCACACATGGTCGAACGACATCGGGCGTGGCATGACATCACGGCCCTTGGACTGCACGTACGGTCGGACGATGTCGGGCGTGGCATGCCATCAGCGTCTTCGGGCGGCACAAACGGTCAAATGACGTCGGGCGTGGCATGACATCACCGCCCTTGGAAAGCACATACGGTCGAACGACGTTGGGCGTGGCATGAAATCACCGCCCTTGGACAGCACGCATGGTCGGAAGATGTCAGGCATGGCATGCCATCATCGTCTTTGGGCAACACAAACGGTCAAATGACGTCGGGCGTGGCATGACATCACCGCCCTTGGACAGCACACACGGTTGGACGATGTCGGGCGTGGCATGACATCCCCGCCTTTGGATAGCACACACGGTCGAACGACGTCGGGCATGGCATGACATCACCGCCTTTGGACTGCACGCATGGTCGGACGACGTCGGGTGTGGGATGACATCACCGCCCTTGGACAGCACACACTGTTGGCAACGTCGGGCGGGGCATGACATCACTGCCCTTGGACAGCACACACGGTCGGCAACGTCGGGCGTGGCATGACATCACCGCCTTTGGGAAGCACACATTGTTGGACTACATCGGGCGTGGCATTACATCATTGCTCTTGGACAGCACACACGGTCGAGCGACGTCGGGCGTTGCATGAAATCACTACCCTTGGACAGCACGCATGGTCGGACGATGTCGGGAGTGGTATGCCATCATCGTCTTTGGGCAGCACAAATGGTCAAATGACGTCGGGCCTGGCATGATATCACCGCCCTTGGACAGCACACACGGTCGAACGACGTTGGGCGTGGCATGACATCACCGCCCTTGGACAGTACACACTGTCGGCAACGTCGGGCGTGATATGCCATCACTGCCCTTGGACAACACAAACGGTCGAATGAAGTCGGGCTTGACATGTCATCACCACCTTTGGACAGCACACATGGTCGGACTACGTCGGGCATGGAATGACATCAATGCCCTTGTACAGCACACACGGTCGAACGACGTCTGGCGTGGCATGACATCACCGCCCTTGGACTGCACGCATGGTCGGACGATGTCGGGCGTGGCATGCCATCATCGCCTTTGGGCTGCACAAATGGTCAAAGAACGTCGGGCGTGGCATGACAACACCGCCCTTGGACAGCACACACGGTCGAACAACGTCGGGCATGGCATGACATCATCACCCTTGGACTGCTCGCACGGTCGGACGACATTGGGCGTGGCATGACATCACCGCGTTTGGACAACATACACGGTCGGCAACGTCAGACGTGATATGTCATCACTGCCTTTGGACAACACACACAGTCGAATGACGTCGGGCGTAACATGCCATCACCGCCTTTGGACAGCACACATGATCGGTAATGTCGGGCGTCACATGACATCACCGCCCTTGGACAGCACACACGGTCGGACTACGTCGCGCGTGGCATGACATCACCGCATTTGGACAGCACACACGATCGAACGACATCGAGCGTGACATGCCATCACCACCTTTGGACAACACACTCGGTCGAACGACGTCGGGTTTGGCATGCCATCATCGCTGTTGGGCAGCAAACACGGATGAACGACGTCGGGCGTGGCATGACATCACCTCTCTAGGACTTCACGCACGGTCGGACGAAGTCAGGCGTGGCATGAAATCACCACCCTTGGTCTGCAAACACGGTCGGCAACGTCGGTCGTGGCATGACATAACCTCCCTTGGAAAGCACACATAGTCGGACGACATCGGTCGTGGCATGACATCACCACCCTTTAGTGACTCATTCTCCCTAATGCACATGTGTTGTTTTTCCTTACAAACATTTTCAACTTTTTCTTTTTATTACATGTTTTCCACTTTACTTCAGTTTGTACTTGAGCCCCTTCTTTTTGAACATCCCTTTTTGTACATCCATCTTTATTTTTATCTTTTTTTAAGCATTTGGAGTCTCATTTGTGTACCTTTTCTTTTCTTTTATTTTCCACAAACTACTACCACCCTATTTATTTCAACAAAAGTTGTCATTTTTCAACTCAACATAGTGCCTTAGAGATTTATTTTGGATCAAACAAATGGTATCAAGAAAAGGTATTTGTCTACATTAAGTGGTTTAGAACAAAGTAATGTTACAAGGCTCAAAGGCTACACTAGGGATGTTTTATTTGGAAGCATACAAAGGACATTCAAACTTGGCTATTCAAAGACACACCTCAATCACATTCCACAACTCACACAAGTTATTCATTAAGCACACATGGGGCAAGTTCTAGATGTTATTCAATGCAAGACTAACAAATATTCTCACACATAGCATCACTTCACACATAAGGGCTCAACTTATAGCATGTTCACATATAATGCATTACGGTGTGTCCACACAATTAAGCCCATTTTCTTTATTTTCACTTAGAGTCAACACAAAGAGATTATGCTTGTTTTCATGGTTAATATCTCACTGATGCACACGAAGTTCCGTCACCCATGACGTCTACCCAACCATTCATACAAGGTTTCAAAGTGCCAAAGATATGGGTTTCATACTTTTACTCTTAATGAATAATTTACCCTTAAGATGATCGTCATCCATCTATCCTTGGGAAAATCATTTCTAGACGACTCTAAGACTCGATAAAGTAATAAACTAGACCTGAATGGTTCAAAGGGGCTGTCCTCGGGAAAAGAACTTATAACAAAATGTAAGGAACCCTACTAAAAATCAAAAAGACTCGATAAAGCAATAAACTATATACAATGAAGTTCAACTTCCAGCCCACACTTAAACAATACACCGTCCTAGTGTTCAAAAGTAAAATGAAGGGCAAAGGTAAAAGTGTTCTATCCGTCGGCCTCTAGGATGGGTTCGAAGCATCATCTCCAGTATCAATGGCCTCGAACTTATCCTATGCCAAGACATCATCCTCATCAGTGTCGTCATCATCGATGGGTTCTTGGAACGTCGGACCCATTCTGCATATGTGCATCACACTATCTGTCAACGGGTCAACTAGTGTGTCCATCTCCTCCTTAGTTACAGGGCGACCACCTATGCACAACTGCAATTCCTCTATGCCAAACATGCGCCCCATACAACTACCATCACGAGTTTGCCTATCGATAACAATCAAAATAGTCTCGTGGGAGGGATCATGCGCTTTGGTGTGCATGGAATCAACTGGGTGGAAATACTAGATGGGGGGCACGGGGAGGGCAAACATCATGAACTTCCTCCTCAATAATAATGCTCTTAGATACCTAGTGATGATGCTACAATAACAGAAACACCATCGCTTGTTGGTCCTAAATTTTAGCATATTCTTCCTTAAAATAGCCCCCACATAGCCCTTCATTAACCGATATATGAGCACCACTCCATCCCATGTAATATCGGTCATGTGTTTCCCCATAAGTAAAGTATTACATATAATCTTCAACCAAATCCTAGACTCTATGTTATGGTGTCCATAGTGAAGTGTCAAGTGACGACCCGTGTCCCACTCTATCCCACATAGCAATATAAGTCAACCCACACAATGTATGACGTATATCACGATACAGGGGTTGTTCAACCATGGCTACAAACTCAGCACGGTCACAATTTGGGGCATCCAAAAAGTCATTTAGAGCTTCAATAGAAAAATGCACCCCACTATTTCTAACATACCCACTATTTATCTCAACCCGACGAGTATTCCAATTAGCATAAAATTCACATACCAAACTCAAATTACACTCACCTTGATTTACAAAAGCAAATTAAAGTCCCAACGCAGTGATTTTGGCGTGAATGTTGGGAAATTCACGGCGTAATTTATCTTCCTCCATGTACGCATCGCCGAGGTACTTGGATTTTTTTTGGTCCTTGTACCAATATGTGACATAATGCATAACCATTTGCTACCAAACTTGAGGGGTGGCAAATTAGGGTCTTCCCGACTTGAACTTCGGGCAACCACCCCTTTCCTAGTCCTTTTTATTCCCAAACCACTAACTACCTTTTTACCTATTGAAGCCATCTCAAAACCCAAGAAAAGGAAGAACTAGGAAAAGCAAAGAAAGAGGAAAATTTGGAAAAAAATGGAGGGATTTCCGGTTGGGTTTCTTGTTTGGTTTGTGAGATTTGGTGGATTCGGGTGGTTGTGGTGGTAGATTGTAGAAAAAAATAGAAAGTTTTGTCAAGAAAAATGGAGTAATTTCATTTGTAAGGGAGAGAAGATGGGGGAAAGAAATAAAAAAGGAGAAGAAAGATGTTTGAGGAAAATTAAGTGAATGAGAGGGGGTGGTGGAACAGTTATAGAGGGGTAATTTTAGGAATTGGGGAATTTTAATAGGTAGGTGGGACGGTGGGAAGGTTGGGATATTTTGTGGGTCCCACAGATAAAAATTAAATTTTCAAAATTTTCTTTTTTTGTAGATCGGAGGCAGCACGCTAGATTTGCTCCTGGAAAGTACTCACGTGGAACTCCAGCCGTGTGCTCCAAATAGGACCCAGTCGAAAAGGGCCTGGTGCGGCACACCAGCAGAGCGCCTGAGCCTTTGGCACGGCATGCTGATAGTGCAAAACAAACAAGCCTCAGTCAAAAGGAGCCTGGTGTGGCGCGCATGAAATGCACTACAAACGTGCCTCGGTTAAAAGGGGCCTCGCGCAGTGCGCCTGCCGTTCGCCACAAACAGGCCTCAGTTAAAAGGGTTCTGTTTCGACGCGCCTGCCATTGGTGTTATGCTTTCTTTGTGATGCGTTTGGGGCGTGCTACGTTGCTAATGTGCTAAAAATCATCTCTAAACTAATCCCTTGGCATGACATGTTAGATTTTTTGCCCACACTGTATTCCTCAACATAATTCCTCTAATTTTGGGTACCTCCTTCTCCTTTTTCCTACACATCAATCGAACAACGTGACATAACAATGATGGGTTGCCTCCCACCTAGTGCCTTAGTTTTGGTCGTGACACGACTCATATTTTTGAATTATTTTTCTTAATTATATCTAAGGACCTATTTTAACTAACAAATAAGAAAATTTAAAAAGTCTATGCATAAGAAACTAAGCTAAATTTACCAAACTAAGCCTAACTACTACCTATTACATCGACTTCATGGGTTGCCTCCCAAGTAGCGCTTGGTTTAACATCAAAACACAACACAACTTAGATAATTCATCATTTATCTCAAGATCCTCACAATCATGATCTGAATCAACACCAAAGTAGTGTTTCACTCTTTGCCCATTCACCAAGAACGTAGGTGCAATTTCTCCTTTTAGTTCCATAGCCCCGTGTGGTGTCATTCTTACCACTTCAAAAGGTCCACTACATTTCGTCGTTAGTTTTAATGGGAATAACCAAAGTCTAGAGTTAAAGAGTAGTACCTTCTCTCCCAGATTGAAGGTACGAGTTACTATGTGCTTATTATGCCACCTCTTCATCTTCTCTTTATACAGCTTGAAATTCTCATATGCGTGATGTTTAAACTCTTCAAGTTCATGCAAATTATCCACTCTCTTTCTATCGGCTAGCTCAGGGTCCAAGTTCAACTTCTTAATCGCCCAATAAGCTTTGTTTTCTAATTATGCCGGAAGATGAAATGCTTTCCCAAATATGATGTAATAGGGAGAAGTCCCTATAGGTGTCTTATAAGCAGTCCTATACGCACAAAATGCATCGTCTAATTTCTTAGACCAATCTTTCCTTTGCGCATTCACCATCTTTTGCTAGATTTGCTTTACTTCTCTATTAGATACCTCCACTAGACCACTTGTTTGCGGATGGTATGAAGTAGCAACCTTATGAAGAATTCCATACTTAGCATGCCACGCCCGATGTTGCCGACCGTGTGTGCAGTCCAAGGGCGGTAATGTCATTCCATGACCGACGTCGTCCAACCGTGTGTGAAGTCCAAGGGCAGTGATGTTAAGCCATGCCCGACATCGTTTGACCGTGTGTGCTTTCTAAAGACGGTGATGGCATGTCACGCCTGAAGTCGTTCGACTGTGTTTGCCGTCCAAGGGCTATAATGGCATCCCACGCCCAACGTTGTTCAGCCGTGTGTGCTTCCCAAAGGCGATGATGTCATCCCCCATCCGACGTCGTTCAACTCTTTGGGTTGTTCAAAGGTGGTGATACCATGCCACACCCGATGTAGTCCGACCGTGTGTATTGTCCCATGGCGGTGATGTCATCCCACGCCCGACGTTGCCGACTGTGTGTGCTGTCAAAGGGCGGTGATGTCATGCCACGCCCGACATTATCGACCGTGTGTGCTGTCCAAGGGGGGTGATGTCATGACACGCCAGATGTTGCCGAGCGTGTGTGCTGTCCAAGGGCGGTGATGTGATGCCACGTCCAACGTCGTCCAACCATGCATGCTGTCCAAAGGCGGTGATGGCATGTCACGCCCTACGTCATTCGACCGTGTGTGCTGTCCAAAGGCAGTGATGTCATGCCACGCCCAACGTCGTTCGACCATGGGTGCTTCCCAAAGGCGATGATGGCATGCCACGCCCGACATCGTTTGACATGTGTGTTGTCCAAGGGAGGTGATGTCATGCCACGCCCAACATCGTTCGACCGAGTGTGCTGTCCAAAAGCGGTGATGACATGTCACGCCCGACGTTGTTCGACCGTGTGTGCTGCCCAAAGGCGATGATCGAAGGCCACGCCCGACGTCTTTCGACTGTGTGTGTTGTCCAAAGGAGGTGATGTCATGCCACGCCCGACGTAGTTCGATCGTGTGTGCTACCCAAGGGCGGTGATGTCATTCCACGCCCGACGTCGTCCGACCGTGTGTGCTGTCCAAGGGCGGTGATGTCATGCCATGCCTGACGTAGTCCGATCATGTGTGCTGCCCTAAGGCGATGATGGCATGCCTCGCCCGACGTAATTCGACCGTGTGTGCAGTCCAAGGGAGGTGATGTAAAGCCACACCCGACATCGTTCGACCGTGTGTGCTGTCCAAAGGCGGTGATGGCATGTCATGCCTGACGTTGTCCGACCGTGTTTGCCGTCCAAGAGCTATGATGGCATGCCACGCTCGACGTCGTTCGACCGTGTGTGCTGCCCAAAGGCGATGATGGCATGCCACGCCCAATGTCGTTCGACCGTGTGTGCTGTCCAAAGGTGGTGATGTTATGCCACGCCCGACGTAGTCCGATCGTGTGTACTGTCCAAGAGAGGTGATTTCATGCCACGCTGGACGTCGTCCGACCGTGTGTGCTGTCCAAGGGCAGTTATGGCATGCCACACCCGACGTTGCCGAATGTGTGTGCTGTCCAAGGGCGGTGATGTCATGCCACGCCCGATGTTGCCGACTGTTTGTGGTGTCCAAGGGCGGTGATTTCATGCCATGCGCGATGTCGTTCGACCGAGTGTGCTGTCAAAAGGCAATGATGGCATGTCACACCCAACATCGTTCGACCGTGTGTACTGCCCAAAGGCGGGGATATCGTGCCACGCCCAACGTCGTTTGACCATGTGTGTAATGTCCAAGGGCAGTGATGTCATGCCACGTCCGACGTTGCCGACCTAGTCCGACCGTGTGTGCTGTCCAAAGGCAGTAATGGCATGTCACGCCCGACTTCATATAGCCGTGTGTGCTGTCCAAAGGCGATGATGTCATGCCACGCCCAATGTCTACGACTGTGTGTGCTGCCCAAAGACGATGATGGCATGCCACGCCCGACGTCATTCAACCGTGTGTGCTGTCCAAGGGCAGTGATGTCATGCCACGCCCGACGTCGTCTGACTGTCTGTGCTGTCCAAGGGCGGTGATGGCATGCCACGCCCGACGTTGCCGACCGTGTGTGATGTCCAAGGGCGGTGATGTCATGCCACGCCCGATGATGCCGACCGTGTGTGCTGTCCTAGCGGGTGATGTCATGCCATGCCCGACGTCGTTCAACCGTGCATGCAGTCCAAAGGCGGTGATGTCATGCCACGCTCGACGTCGTTCGGCCGTGTCTACTGTAGAAGGGCGGTGATGTCATGCCACGCCCGACGTCGTCCGACTGTATGTGCTGTCCAAGGACGGTGATGGCATGCCATGCCCGACGTTTTCGACCGTGTGTGATGTCCAAGGGTGGTGATGTCATGCCACTCCCGATGTTGCCGACCGTATGTGCTTTCCTAGTGCGGTGATGTCATGCCATGCCCGACGTTGTTCGACCGTGCGTGCAGTCCAAAAATGGTGATGTCATGCCACGCTCGATGTCGTACAGCTGTGTGTGCTTTACATGGGCGGTGATGTCTAGCCACGCCCGACGTCGTTTGACCGTTTGTGCTACCCAAAGGCGATGATGTCATTCCACTCCTGACGTCGTTCAAAAATGTATGCTGTTCAAGGGCGGTGATGTCATGCCACACCCGACGTCTTTTGACCGTGTATGCTGCCTAAAGGCGATGATAGCATGCCACGCCAAATGTCATCCGACCGTGTGTGCTGTCCAAGGGAGGTGATAGCATGCCACGCCCGACGTTGCCGACCGTGTGTGTTGTCCAAGTGCGGTGATGGCATATCACGCCCGACGTTGCCGATCGTGTGTGCTGTCCAAGGGCGTTCATGTCATGCCACGCCTGACGTCGTCCGACCGTGCATGTAGTCCTAGGGCGGTGATGTCATGCCACGCTCGACGTTGCCGACCGTGTGTGCTGTCCAAGGGTGGTGATGTCATACCACACCCAGCGTCATCTGACCGTGCGTGCAGTCCAAGGGCGGTGATGTAAATCCACACCCAATGTTTTTCGGCCGTGTATGCTGTCCAAATGCGGTGATGGCATGTCACGCCCGACGTCCTTTGACCGTAAGTGCTGTCCAAAGGCGTTGATGTCATGCCACGCCCAACGTCGGTCGACTGTGTATGCTTCCCAAAGGCGATGATGGCATGCCACGCCTGACATCATTCGACTTTGTGTGCTGTCTAAGGGCGGTGATGTCATACCACACCCGACGTCATCCGACAGTGCTTGCAGTCCAAGGGCAGTGATGTAGAGCCACACCCAACGTTTTTCGACCGTGTGTGCTTTCCAATGGCGGTGATAGCATGTCACACCCGACATCGTTTGACTATAAGTGTTGTTCAAAGGCGTTGATGGCATGCCACGCCCAATGTCGTTCGACCGTGTGTGCTTCCTAAAGACGATGATGGCATGAACCGCCCGATGTCATTTGACCGTGTGTGCCGTCTAAGGGCGGTGATCTCATACCACGCCCGAAGTCGTTCGACCGTGTGTGCTATCCAAAGGCGGTGATAGCATGTAATGCCTGACGTCGTCCGATCGTGTTTGCCGTCCAAGGGCTATGATGGCATGCCACGCCTGACGTCGTTCGACCGTTTGTGCTGCCAAAAGGTGATGTTGGCATGCCCTGCCCAACGTCGTTCGACCGTGTGTGCTGTCCAAAGGCGGTGATGTTATGCCACACCCAACGTGGTCCTACCGTGTGTACTGTCCAAGGACAGTGATGTCATGCCACGCCCGACGTCGTCCGACCGTGTGTGCGGTCCAAGGGCAGTGATGTCATGCCAAGCCCGACGTTGCCGATCGTGTGTGCTGTCCAAGGGCGGTGATATCATGCCACGCCCGACATTGACGACCGTGTGTGCTGTCCAAGGGCGGTGATGTCATGCCACGCCCAACGTCGTCCGACCGTGCGTGTAGTCCAAGGGCGGTGAATTCAATCCACGCCCGACGTTGTTAAACGTGTGTGCTGTCCAAAAGCGATTATGTCGTGCCATGCCTAACGTCGTTTGACCGTGTGTGCTGTCCAAGGGCGGTGATGTCATGTCACGCCAAACGTCGTCTGACCGTGCGTGCACTCCAAGGGTGGTGATGTCATGCCACGCCCGACGTCGTCCAACGGTGTGTGTTGTCCTAGCACAGTGATGGCATGCCACGCCCGACGTTTCTGACCGTGTGTGCTGTCTAAGGGCGGTGATGTCATGCCACGCCCGACGTTGCCGACCGTGTATGCTCTCCAAGGGCGGTGATGCCCAACGGTGATGATGGCATGCCACACCCGATGTCGTTTTACCGAGTGTGTTGTCCAAAGGCGGTGATGGCATGTCACACGCGACGTCGTTTGACCGTGTGTGCTGTCCAAAGGCGGTGATGTCATGCCACGCCCAACGTCGTTTGACCGTGTGTGCTGCCCATTGGCGATGGATTGCCACGCCCGACGTCAGTCGACCGTGTGAGCTGTCCAAAGGTGGTAATGTCATGCCACGCCCAAATTAGTCCGACCGTATGTGTTGCCCAAGGGCGGTGATGTCATGCCATGCCCGACGTCATTCGACCGTGTGTGCTGTCCAAGGGCGGTGATGTCAAGCCACGCCCGACGTCGTCCGACAGTGTGTGCAGTCTAAGGGAGGTGATGTCATGCCACGCCCGATGTCGTTCAGCCATGTGTGCTGCCCAACGGCAATAATATCATGCCACACCCGATGTCGTTCAACCGAGTGTGCTGTCCAAAGGCGGTGATGTCATGCCACGCGCAACGTCGTTTGACTGTGTGTGCTGCCCAAAGGCAATGATGGAATGCCACGCCCAACGTCGTTCGACCGTGCGTGCAGTCCAAGGGCGGTGTTGTCATGCCACGCCCGACGTTGCAGATCGTGTGTGGTGTCCAACGGCGGTGATGTCATGCCCCGCCCGACGTCGTCCGACCGTGCGTGCAGTCTAAGGGAGGTGATGTCAAACCACGCCTGACGTCGTTCGACTGTGTGTGCTGTCCAAAGGCGGTGATGGCATGTTACGCCTGACATCGTTCGTCCGTGTTTGCCGTCCAAGGGCTATGATGGCATGCCACGCCTGACGTCGTTCAACCGTGTGTGCTATCCATAGGCGGTGAGTTATGACACGCCCGACATAGTTCGACCGTGTGTGCTGCCCAATGGCGGTGATGTGATGCCACTCTCGATGTCATCCGATCGTGTGAACTGTCCAAGGGCAGTGATGTCATGCCACGCTCGACGTTGCCGACCGTGTGTGCTACCCAAGGGCGGTGATGTCATGCCACGCCCGACGTTACCGACCGTGTGTGCTGTCCAGCGACGGTGATGTCATGCTACACCCGACGTCGTCAAACCGTGCGTGCAGTCCAAGGAGGGTGATGTCAAGCCAAACCCGACGTCGTTGGACAGTGTGTGCTTTCCAAAGGTGGTGATGGCATGTCACGCCTGACGTCATTCGATCGTGTTTGCCATCCATGGGCTATGATGTCATGCCACCCCCGACGTCGTTCGACCGTGTGTGCTTCCCAAAGGCGATGATGGCATGCCACGCCCGACGTTGTTCGACAGTGTGTGGTGTCCAAAGGCGGTGATGTCATTCCATGCCCGATGTAGTCGGACCGTGTGTGTTGTCCAAAGGCGATGATGGAACGTCACGTCTGACGTCATTCGACCGTATGTGCTGTCCAAAGGTGGTGATTTCATGCCATGCCCGACGTAGTCCGACCGTGTGTGCTGTCCAAGGGCGGTGATGTCATGCCACGCCTGACGTTGCCGACCGTGTGTACTGTCCAAGGGAGGTGATGTCATGTCACGCCCGACGTCGTCCAACCGTGCGTGCAGTCTAAAGGCGGTGATTTCAATCCACGTTAGACGTTGTTTGAACGTGTGTGCTTTCCAAAGGCGGTGATGGCATGTCACGCCCGACGTCGTTCGACTGTGTGTGCTGCCTTATGGCGATGATGGCATGCCACGCCCGACGTCGTTCGACCGTGTGTGTTGTCCAAAGGCATTGTTGTCATGCCACGCCCCACATAGTCTGACCGTGTGTGCTGTCCAAAGGCGGTGATGGCATGTCACGCCAGACGTTGTTCGATCGTGTGTGATGCCCAAAGGCGATGATGGCATGCCACGCCCGATGTCGTTCGACACTGTGTACTGTCCAAGGACGGTGATTTCATGCCACGGCCGACGTCATCCGACTGTATGTGCCTACCATGGGCGGTGATGGCTTTCCACGCCTGATATTGCCGACCTTGTGTGTTGTCCAAGTGCAGTGATGTCATGACACACCCTAAGTTGCCGACAGTGTGTGTTGTCCAAGGGCGGTGATGTCATGCAACGCCCGATGTCGTCCCACCGTGCAGTCAGTCCAAGGGCGGTGATGTCTTGCCACGCCCGACACCGTTCACCGTGTGTGCTGTCCAAGGGCGGTGATATCATTCCACGCCTGACGTTGCCGACTGTTTGTGCTGTCTAAGGGGGGTGATGTCATGCCGCGCCCGACATCATCCGACCGTGCGTGCAGTCCAAGGGCGGTGATGTCATGCCATGCCTGACGTCATTCGACCGTGTGTGCTGTCCAAGGGTGGTTATAACATGCCACGCCCGACGTCGTCAGACCATGTGTGTAGTCCAAGGAAGGTTATGTCATGCCACGCATGGCGTCGTCCGACCGTGTGTGCTGTCTTGGGGTGGTGATGGCATGCCACGCCCAACATCGTCCGACCGATTGTGCAAACCAAGGGCGGTGATGTCATGCCATGCCCGACGTCATTCGACCGTGTGTGCTATCCAAGGGCGGTGATAACATGCCACGCCCGACGTCGTCCGACCGTGTGTGTTGCCGAAGGCAATGATGGCATACCACGCCCGACGTCATTCGACCGTGTGTGTTGTCCAAGGGCGGTGATGACATTCCACGCCCCACGTTGCCGACCCAGTGTGCTATCCAACGGCGGTGATGTCATGCCACGCCCGACGTCGTCCAACCGTGCGTGCAGTCCAAGGAGGGTGATGTCATGCCACGCCCGATGTCGTTGGACTGTGTGTGCTTTCCAATGGCGGTGATGGCATGTCACGCCCGACGTCGTTCGATCGTGTTTGCCATCCATGGGCTATGATGTCATGCCACGCCTGACGTCGTTCGACCGTGTGTGCTGCCCAAAGGTGATGATGTCATGCACCCCCCGATGTAGTCCGACCGTATATGATGCCCAAAGGCGATGATGGCATGCCACGCTCGACGTTGTTCGACCGTGTGTGGTGTCCTAAGGCGGTGATGTCATTCCATGCCCGACCTAGTCCGACCGTGTGTGTTGTCCAAATGTGGTGATGGCCCGTCACGCTCGACGACGTTCGACCGTGTGTGCTGTCCAAAGGCAGTGATGTCATGCCACGCCCGACGTCGTTCGACCGTGTGTGTCGTCCAAAGGCGGTGATATCATGCCATGCCCGACGTAGTCCGACCGTGTGTGCAGTCCAAAGGCGGTGATATCATGCCACGCCCGACGTTGCGACCATCTGTGTTGTCCAAGGGCGGTGATTTCAATCCACGCCCGACGTTGTTTGAACGTGTGTGCTTTCGAAAGACGGTGATGTCATGCCACTCCCGACGTCGTCCGACCGTGTGTACTGTCCAAGGGCGGTGATGTCGTGCCACGCCCGACGTTGTTCGACCGTGTGTGTTGTCCAAGAGTACTGATGTCATGCAACTCCCGAGGTCGTCAGACCGTGCGTGCAATCCAAGGGTGGTGATGTCATGTCATGCCCAACGTCATTCGACCGTGTGTGCTGTCCAATGGCGGTGATGGCATACCACGCCTGACGTTGCCGATCGTGTGTGTTGTCCAAGGGCGGTGATGTCATGCCTTGCCCGACGTTGCCGAACATGTGTGCTGTCCAAAGGCGGTGATGTCATGCCATGCCCGACGTCTTCCGACCATGCGTGCAGTCCTAGGGAGGTGATGTTATGCCACACCTGACGTCGTTCGATCGTGTGTGCTGCCTAATTGCGATGATTGCATGCCACACCCGATGTCGTTTTACTGAGTGTGTTGTCCAACGGCGGTGATGGCCTGTAACACCTGACGTTAATTGACCGTGTGTGCTGTCCATTGGCGGTGATGTCATGCCACGCCCAACATCGTTAGACCGTGTTTGCTGCCCATAGGCGTTGATGGAATGCCACGCCTGACGTCATTCAACCGTGTGTGATGTCCAAAGGCGGTGATGTCATGCCAGGCCCGACGTTGCCGACCGTGTGTGCTGTCCAAGGGCGGTGATGTCATGCCACGCCCGTCATTACCGACCGTGTGTGCTGTCCAAGGGTGGTGATGTCATGCCACGCCCGACGTTGCCGACCGTGTGTGCTGTCCAAGGGCAGTGATGTCATGCCACGCACGACATTATAGACCGTGTGTGTTGTCCAAAGGCGGTGATGTCATGCCACGCTAGACGTTGCCGACCGTGTGTGTTGTCTCAGGGCGGTGATGTCATGCCACGCCTGACGTTACCGACCGTGTGTGTTGTCCAAGGGCGGTGATGTCATGCCACGCCCAACATTACCGACTGTGTGTGCTGTCCAAGGGCAGTGATGTCATGCCACACCCAATGTTGCCGTCCCTGTGTGTTGTCCTAGGGCAGCGATATCATTCCACGCCCGACATTACCGACCATGTGTGCTGTCCCTGGGCGGTGATGTCATGCAACGCCCGACGTTTCCAACCGTGTGTCCTGTCCAAGGGGGATGATGTCATGCCACGCCCGACGTCGTCTAACCTTGCGTGTATTCCAAGGGTGGTGATGTCAAGCCACGCCCAACGTCGTTCGATAGTGTGTGCTTTCCAAAGGCGGTGATGGCATGTCACGCCTGACATCGTTCGACCGTGTTTGCTGTCAAAGGGCTATGATGGCATGCCACGCCCGACGTCGTTGCACCGTGTGTGCTTTCCAAAGGCGATGATGGCATGCCAAGCCATACGTCATTCTACTGTGTGTGTTGTCTAAAGGCTGTGATGTTATGCCACGCTAGACGTAGTCCGACCGTGTTTGCTGCCCAAGGGCGGTTATGTCATGCCACTCCCGATGTGGTCCGACCGTGTGTACTGTCCAAGGGCGGTGATGTCATGTCACGCCCGACGTTGCCGTCCGTGTATGCTGTCCAAGGGTAGTGATGTCATGCCACTCCCGACGTCGTACGACCGTGCGTGCAGTCCAAGGGTGGTGATGTCATGCCATGCCCAACGTCGTCCGACCGTGTGTGCTTTCCAAGGGAGGTAATGTCATGCCACGACCGACATTGTCGACCGTGTTTGCAGTCTAAGGGTGGTGATTTCATCCCACGCCCAACGTTGTTTGACCATTTGTGCAGCCCAATGGCGATGATAGCATGCCACGCCCGACATCGTCTGACCGTGCGTGTAGTCCAATGGCGGTGATGTCATGCAACGCCAGACGTCGTTCGACCGTGTGTGCTATACAAGGGCAGTGATGTCATTCCACGCCCGACGTATTCCGACCGTGTGTGCTGTCCAAAGGCGGTGATGACATGTCAAGCCCGACGTCGTTCGACCGTGTGTGTTGTCCAAGGGCAGTGATGGCATATCACGCCCGACGTTGCCTAACGTGTGTACAGTGCAAGGGCGGTGATGTCATGCCACGCCCAACGTCGTTCGACCGTGTGTGCTGTCCAAGGGCGGTAATGTCATGCCACGCCCGACGTCATTTGACCGTTTGTGCTGCACAAAGACGATGATGGCATGCCACGCCAGACATCGTCCGATCGTGCGTGCTGTCCAAGGGCGGTGATGTCATGCCACGCCCAACGTCATTCAAACGTGTGTGCTGTCCAAGGGCGGTGATGTCATGCCAAGCCTGACATCATTTGACCATTTGTGCCGCCTAAAGACGCTGATGGCATGCCACGTCCGACATCGTCTGACCGTGCGTGCAGTCCATGGGCCGTGTTGTTATGCCACGCCCGACGTCGTTCGACCATGTGTGCAGTCCAAGGGCGGTGATGTCATGCCACGCCCGACGTTGCCGACCGTGTGTGTTGTCCAAGGGTGGTGATGTAATGCCACTCCCGACGTCGTCCTACTATGCGTGCAGTCCAAGGGCGGTGATGTCAAGCCACGCCCGACATCGTTCGACATTGTTTGCCATCAAAATGCTATGATGGAATGCCACACCCGATGTCGTTCGACTGTGTGTGCTGTTCAAAGGTAATGATGGCATGCCACGCCTGACGTCGTTCGACCGTGTGTGCTGTCTCAAGGCGGAGATGTTATGCCAAGCCCGATGTAGTCTGACCGTGTGTGCTGCCCAAGGGCGATAATGTCATGCCATGCCCGACGTCGTCCGATAGAGTGTACTGTCTAAGGGCGGTGATGTCATGCCATGCCCGACGTTTCCGACCGTGTGTGCTGTGAAATGGCAGTAATGTCATGCCACACTCGATGTTGGTGACCGTGTGTGCTTTCATAGGGAGGTGATGTCATGCCGTTCCCGATGTGATTCGACCGTGCGTTCAGTCCAAGGGCGGTGATGTCATGCCACGCTCAACGTCCTTCGACCGTGTGTGCTGTCCAAAGGAAGTGATATCATGCCACGCCCGACGTTGCTGGCCGTGTGTGCTGTCCAAGGGCAGTGATGTCATGCCACGCCCGACGTTTCCAACCGTGTGTGTTGTCCAAGGGCGGTGATGTCATTCCACGCCCGACGTTGTCTGACCGTGCGTGTAGTCCAAGGGCGGTGATGTCATGCCATGCCCGACGTCGTTCGACCGTGTGTGCTATCCTAAGGCGGTGATGTCATGCCACGCCTGACGTCGTCCGACTGTGTGTACTGTCCAAGGGCGGTGATGTCATGCCACGCCCGACGTTGCTAACCGTGTGTGTTGTCCAAGGGCAGGGATTTCATGCCATGCCCGACGTTGCCGACTGTGTGTGCGGTCCAACAGCGGTGATGTCATGCCACGCCCGACGTTGCTGACCATGTCTGCGGTCCAAGGGCGGTGATGTCATGCCACGCCGGACGTCGTTCGACCGAGTGTGTTTTTCAAGGGCGGTGATGGCACGCCACGCCTGACGTCGTCCGACCGTCCGTGCAGTGCAAGGGCGGTGATGGCATGCCATGCCCAACTTCGTTCAACCATGAGTGCTTTCCAAAGGCGGTGATGTCATGCCACGCCCAACGTCGTTTGACCGTGTGTGTTGCCCAAAGGCGATGATGGAATGCCATGCCCGATGTCGTTCGATCGTGTGTGCTGTCCAAAGGCGGTGATTTCTTGCCACGCCCGATGTTGCCGACCGAGTGTGCTGCCCAAGGGCGGTGATGTTATGCCACGCCCGACGTCGTCTGACCATGCCTGCATTCCAAGGGAGGTGATATCATGCCTCGCCCGATGTCAATCGATCGTGTGTGCTGCCCAACCTCTATGATGACATGCCACACCAAACGTCGTTCGACCGAGGGTGCTGTCCAAAGGGAGTGATGGCATGTCACGCCCGACGTCGTTCGACTGTGCGTGCAGTCCAAGGGCGGTGATGTCATGCCACGCCTGACGTCGATCGACCGTTTGTGCTGTCCAAGGGAGGTGATGTCATCCCACGTCCGACGTCGTCCGATCGTGTGTGATGTTCAAGGGAGGTGATGGCATGCCATGCCTAACGTTGTCGACCTGGTGTGCTGTCCAAGGGCGGTGATGTCATACCACGCCTGACGTTACCGTCCGTGTGTGCTGTCCGAGGGCGGTTATGCCATGCCACGCCCGACGTCGTTCGATCGTGTGTGCTGTCCAAGGGCGGTGATGTCATGCCACGCCCGACATCGTCCAACCGTGCGTGCAGTCCAAGGAGGGTGATGTCAAGCAAAACCCGATGTCGTTGGACTATGTGTGCTTTCCAAAGGCGGTGATGGCATGTCACGCCTGTCGTTGTTCTATCGTGTTTGCTGTCCATGGGCTATGATGGCATGCCACCCCCGACATCATTCGACTGTGTGTGCTGCCCAAAGGCGATGATGGCATGCCTTGCCCGACATTGTTCGACAGTGTGTGGTGTCTAAAGGCGATGATGTCATGCCATGCCCGACGTAGTCCGACCATGTGTGTTGTCGAAAGGCGGTGATGGCACGTCATGGCCGACGTCATTCGATCGTGTGTGCTGTCCAAAGGCGGTGATTTCATGCGACGCTCGACGTAGTTCGACCGTGTGTGCTGTCCAAGGGCGGTGATGTCATGACACGCCCGACGTTGCCGACCGTGTGTGCTGTCCAAGGGAGGTGATGCCTTGCCACGCCCGATGTCGTCCAACCATGCGTGCAGTCCAAAGGCGGTGATTTCAATCCATGTTGGACGTTGTTTGAACGTGAGTGCTTTCCAAAGGTGCTGATGGCATGTCACGCCCGACGTCGTTCGACTGTGTGTGCTGCCTTAAGGCGATGATGGCATGCCACGCCCGATGTTATTCGACCGTGTGTGTTGTCCAAAGGCGTTGATGTCATGCCACGCCCCACATAGTCTGACCGTGTGTCCAAAGGCGGTGATGGCATGTCACTCCCGACGTCGTTCGATCGTGTGTGATGCCCAAAGGCGATGATGGCATGCCACGCCTGACATAGTTCGACAGTGTGTGCTGTCCAAGGGCGGTGATTTCATGTCATGGCCGACGTCGTCTGACTGTATGTGCCAACCAAGGGCGGTGATGGCTTGCCACACCTGACGTTGCCGACCTTGTGTGCTGTCCAAGGGCGGTGATAACATGCCACGCCCGACGTCGTCAGACCGTGTGTGTAGTCCAAGGGAGGTGATGTCATGCCACGCATGACGTCGTCTGACTGTGTCTGCTGTCTAAGGGTGGTGATGGCATGCCACGCCCGAAGTGGTTCGACCGTGCGTGCAGTCCAAGGGCAGTGATGTCATGCCATGCCCGACGTCATTCGACCGTGTGTGATGTCCAAGGGCGGTGATGTCATGCCAAAGCCGATGTTGCCAACCGTGTGTGCTATCCAAGGGCGGTGATGTCATGCCACGCCCGATGTCGTCCCACCGTGCGTGTAGTCCAAGGGCGGTGATGTCTTGCCACGCCCGACATCGTTCACCGTGTGTGCTGTCCAAGGGCGATGATATCATTCCATGCCTGACGTTGCCGACTGTTTGTGCTGTCCAAGGGGGGTGATGTCATGCCACGCCTGACGTCGTTCGACTGTGTGTGCAGTCCAAGGGCGGTGATGTCATGCCACGCCTGATGTCATTCGACCGTGTGTGCTGTCCAAGGGCGGTGATAACATGCCACGCCCATCGTCGTCAGACCGTGTGTGTAGTCCAAGGGAGGTGATGTAGTGCCACGCATGACGTCGTGAGACCGTGTGCGCTGTCTAAGGGTGGTAATGGCATGCCACGCCCGACGTCGTTCGACAGTGCATGCAATCCAATGGCGGTGATGTCATGCCACGCCCGACGTCATTCGACCGTGTGTGCTGTCCAAGGGTTGTGATAACATGCCACACCCGAAGTCGTCTGACTGTGTGTGCAGTCCAAAAGAGGTGATCTCATGCCATGCCCGATGTCGTTCTACCGTGTGTGCTGCCCAACGGCGATAATATCATGCCACACCCGACTTTGTTCGACCGAGTGTGCTATCCAAAGGCAGTAATGACATGTCATTTCCGATGTTGTTCGACCGTGTTTGACGTCCAAAGGCGGTGATGGCATGTCACACCCGACGTCGTTTGATCGTGTTTGCCGTCCATGGGCTATCATGTCATGCCACGCCCGACGTCGTTCGACCGTGTGTGCTGCCCAAAGGCGATGATGTCATGCCACGCCCGACGTAGTCCGACCGTGTGTGCTGCCCAAAGGCGATAATGGCATGCCACGATCGACGTTGTTCGACCGTGTGCGGTGTCCAAAGGTAGTGATGTCATTCCATGCCCGACGTAGTGAGACCGTGTGTGTTGTCCAAATATGGTGATGGCACGTTACGCCTGTCGTTGTTCGACCGTATGTACTGTCCAAAGGCGATGATGTCATGTCATGCCCGACGTCGTTCGACTGTGTGTGCTGTCCTAAGGCGGTGATGTCATGCCACGCCCGACATTGCCGACCGTGTGTACTGTCCAAGGGCGGTGATGTCATGCCACGCCCAACGTTTTTCGACCGTGTGTGCTGTCTAAGGGCGGTGATGTCATGCCACGCCCGACGTCATTTGACTTTTTGTGCTGCCCAAAGACGATGATGGCATGCCACGCTCGACATCGTCCGATCGTGCATGCTGTCCAAGAGCAGTGTTGTAATGCCACGCCCGACGTCGTTCGACAGTGTGTCTTGTCCAAGGGCGGTGATGTAATGCCACACCCGACATCGTCCTACTGTGCGTGCAGTCCAAGGGCGGTGATGTCAAGCCACGCCCGACATCGTTCCACATTGTTTGCCATCAAAATGCTATGATGGAATGCCACGCCCGACATCGTTCGACTGTGTGTACTGCTCAAAGGTGATGATGGCATGCCACGCCTGACGTCGTTCGACCGTGTGTGTTGTCTCAAGGCGGAGATGTTATGCCAAGCCTGATGTAGTCTGACCGTGTGTGCTGCCCAAGGGCGATGATGTCATGCCACTCCCGACGTCGTCCGACAGTGTGTATTGTCTAAGGGCGGTGATGTCATGCCATGACCGATGTTGCCGACCGTGTGTGCTGTGAAATGGCAGTGATGTCATGCCACGCTCGATGTTTCTGACCGTGTGTGCTGTCCAAGGGCGGTGATCTCATGTCGTGCCCGACGTCATCCGACCGTGCATTCAATTCAAGGACGGTGATGTCATGCCACGCCCAACGTCCTTCGATCGTGTGTCCTGTCCAAAGGCAGTGATGTCATGCCACGCCCGACGTTGCCGACCGTGTGTGTTGTCCAAGGGTAGTGATGTCATGCCACGTCCGATGTTGCCAACCGTGTGTGTTGTCCAAGGGCGGTGATGTTATTCCACGCCCGACGTCGTTCGACCGTGTGTGTTGTCCAAAGGCGGTGATGTAATGCCACACCCGACGTCATCCAACTGTGCGTGCAGTCCAAGGGCGGTGATGTCAAGCCACGCCCGACATCGTTTGACATTGTTTCGATAAAAATGCTATGATGGAATGCCACGCCCGCCGTAGTTCGACTGTGTGTGCTGCTCAAAGGTGATGATGGCATGCCACACCTGACGTCGTTCGACTATGTGTGTTGTCTCAAGGCGAAGATGTTATGCCAAGCCCGATGTAGTCTGACCGTGTGTGCTGCCCAAGGACGATGATGTCATTCCACTCCGGACGTCGTTCGACAGTGTGTACTGTCTAAGGGCAGTGATGTCATGCCATGCACGACGTTGCCGACCGTGTGTGCTGTGAAATGGCAGTGATGTCATGCCACGCTCGATGTTGCTGACCGTGTGTGCTGTCCAAGGGCGGTGATGTCATGCCGTACCCGACGTCATCCGACCGTGCATTTAGTAAAAGGGCGGTGATGTCATGCCACGCCCAATGTCCTTCGACCGTGTGTGCTGTCCAAACGCAGTGATGTCATGCCACGCCCGACGTTGCCGACCGTGTGTGCTGTCCAAGGGCAGTGATGTCATGCCACGCCCGATGTTGCAAACCGTGTGTGCTGTCCAAGGGCGGTGTTGTCAGTCCACGCCCTACGTTATCCGACCGTGCGTGCACTCCAAGGGTGGTTATGTCATGCCTGACATCGTTCGACCGTGTGTACTATCCTAAGGCGGTAATGTCATGCCACGCCCGACGTCATCCGACTGTGTGTACTGTCCAAGGGCGGTGATGTCATGCCACGCCCGACGTTGCTGACCGTGTGTGCTGTCCAAGGGCGGGGATGTCATGCCACGCCCGACGTTGCCGACTATGTGTGCGATCCAAGGGCGGTGATGTCATGCCATGCCCGACGTTGCCGACCATGTGTGCGGTCCAAGGGCGGTGATGTCATGCCACGCTCGACGTCGTTTGACAGAGTGTGTTTTTCAAGAGCGGTGATGGCATGCCACGCCTGAAATCATCCGACCGTGCGCGCAGTGCAAGGGCGGTGATGGCATGTCATGCCCAACTTCGTTGGACCGTGTGTGCTGTCCAAAGGCGGTGATGTCATGCCACGCCCAACGTCGTTTGACCGTGTGTGCTGCCCAAAGGCGATGATGGAATGCCATGCCCGATGTCGTTCGACCGTGTGTGCTGTCCAAAGGCGGTGATTTCATGCCACGCCCGACGTTGCCGACCGAGTGTGTTGTCCAAGGGCGGTCATGTTATGCCACTCTCGACGTCGTCCGACCATGCGTGCATTCCAAGGGAGGTAATATCATGCCACGCCCGACGTTGTTTAATCGTGTGTGCTGCCCAACCGCGATGATGACATGCCACACCAAACGTCGTTCGACAGAGTGTGCTGCCCAAAGGCGGTGATGTCATGCCACGCCCGACATCGATTGACCGTGTGTGCTGTCCAAGGGAGGTGATGCCATGCCACGTCCGACGTCGTCCGACCGTGTGTGCTGTCCAAGGGCGGTGATGGCATGCCACGCCTAACGTTGTTGACCGTGTGTGCTGTCCAAGGGAGGTGATGTCATGACACGCCCCACGTTATCGTCCGTGTGTGCTGTCCGAGGGCGGTGATTTCATGCCACGCCCGACGTCGTCCGACCGTGCGTGTAGTCCAAGGACAGTGATGTCATGCCACGCCCGACGTCGTTCGACCGTGTGTGCTGTCCAAGGGAGGTGATGTCATGCCACGCCCTACATCGTCTGACCATACGTGCAGTCCAAGGGTGGTGATGTCATGCCACGCCTGACATCATTCGACCATGTGTGCTGCCCAACGGCGATGATGGCATGCCACACCTGACGTTGTTCGACAGAATGTGCTGTCAATAGGCGGTGATGGCATGTCACGCCCGACGTTGTTGGATCGTGGTTGCTGTCCAAAGGAGGTGAAGTTATTCCACACCCAACGTCGTTCGACCGGCATGCCACGCCCAACGTCGTTCGACCATGTGTGCTGTCCAAGAGCAATGATGTCATGCAACGCTCGATGGAGTCCGACCATGTGTGCTGCCCAAAGGCGGTGATGGCATGCCATGCCCGACGTCGTTCGACCGTGTGTGCTGTCCTAGAGCAATGATATCATGCCACGCCCGACGTAGTCCGACCATTTGTGCTGCTTAAAGGCGGTGATGTCATGCCACGCCCGACGTTGCCGACCATGTGTGCTGTCCAAGGGTAGTGATGTCATGCCACACCCGACGTTGCCAACCGTGTGTGCTATCCTAGGGCGGTGATGTCATTCCACGCCCAACGTCGTCCGACCGTGCGTGCAGTCCAAGGGCGGTGATATCATGCCATGCCCGACGTCGTTCGACCGTGTGTGCTATCCAAAGGCGGTGACGTCATGCCACGCCCGACGTCATCCGACTGTGTGTGCTGTCCAAGGGCGGTGATATCATGCCACGCCCGACGTTGCCGACCGTGTGTGTTGTCCAAGGGCGGGGATGCCATGCCACGCCCGATGTCGTCTGACTGTGTGTGTTGTCCAAGAGCGGTGATGTCATGCCACGATCGACGTTGCCGACCATGTGTGCGGTCCAAGGGCGGTGATGTCATGCCACGCCTGATGTCGTTCGACTGTGCGTGCAGTCCAAGGGCGCTGATGTCATGCCACGCCCGACGTCGTTCGAGCGAGTGTGTTTTTCAAGGGCGGTGATGGCATGCCACGCCTGACGTCGTCCAACTGTGTGTGCAGTGCAATGGTGGTGATGGCATGTCATGCCCAACTTCGTTCGATCGTGATGCTGTCCAAAGGCGGTGATGTCATGCCACGCCCAACGTTGTTAGACCGTGTGTGCTGTTCAAAGGCGATGATGGAATGTCATGCCCGATGTCGTTCGACCGTGTGTGCTGTTCAAAGGCGGTGATTTCATGCCACGCCCGACGTTGCCGACCGAGTGTGCTGTCCAAGGGGGGTGATTTTATGCCACGCCTGACGTCGTCCGACCATGGGTGCATTCCAAGGGAGGTGATATCATGCTACGCGCGACGTCGTTCGATCGTGTGTGCTGCCCAACTGCAATGATGACATGCCACACCAAACGTCGTTCGACCGAGTGTGTTGTCCAAAGGGAGTGATGGCATGTCACGCCCGATGTCGTTCGACCGTACGTGCAGTCCAAGGGCGGTGATGTCATGCCACGCCTGACGTCGATCGACCGTTTGTGCTGTCCAAGGGAGGTGATGTCATGCCACGTCCGACGTCGTCCGACCGTGTGTGCTGTCCAAGGGCGGTCATGGCATGCCACGCCTAACGTTGTCGACCTGGTGTGCTGTCCAAGGGCGGTTATTTCATCCCACGCCTGACGTTACCGTCCGTGTGTGCTGTCCGAGGGCGGTGATGTCATGCCACGCCCGAGGTCGTCCGACCATGCGTGTAGTCCAAGGATGGTGATGTCATGCCACGCCCGACGTCGTTCGACCGTGTGTGCTGTCCAAGGGCGGTGATGTCATGCCACGCCCGACGATGCCAACCGTGTGTGCTGTCCAAGGGCGGTGATGTAATGCCACGCCCGACGTTGCGACCGTGTGTGCTGTCCAGCGACGGTGATGTCATGCCACGCCCGACGTCGTCCAACCGTGCATGCAGTCAAAGGAGGGTGATGTCAAGCCAAACCCGACGTCGTTGGACTGTGTGTGCTTTCCAAAGGCGGTGATGGCATGTGATGCCCGACGTTGTTCGATCGTGTTTGCCATCCATGGGCTATGATGTCATGCCACCCCTGACATCGTTCGACCGTGTGTGCTGCCCAAAGGCGTTGATGGCAAGCCACGCCCGACGTTCGACAGTGTGTAGTGTCCAAAGGCGGTGATGTCATGCCATGCCCGACGTAGTCCGACCGTGTGTGTTGTCAAAAGGCGATGATGGCATGTCACGCCCGACGTCATTCGATCGTGTGTGCTCTCCAAAGGCAGTGATTTCATGCCACGCCCGACGTAGTCCGACCGTGTGTGTTGTCCAAGGGCGGTGTTGTCATGCCACGCCCGACATTGCCGACCGTGTGTGCAGTCCAAAGGCGATAATGGCATGCCACGCTCGATGTTGTTTGACCGCGTGTGGTGTCCAAAGGCGGTGATGTCATTCCATGCCCGACATAGTCAGACCGTGTGTGTTGTCCAAATATGGTGATGGCACATTACGCCCGATGTCGTTCGACCGTGTGTGCTGTCCAAAGGTGGTGATGTCATGTCACGCCCGACGTCGTTCGACTGTGTGTGCTGTCCAAAGGCAGTGATGTCATGCCACGCTCGACATCGCCGACCTTGTGTACTGTCCAAGGGCGGTGATGTCATGCCACGCCCAACGTCGTTCGACCGTATGTGCTGTCCAAGGTCGGTGATGTCATGCCACGCCCGACGTCATTTGACCGTTTGTGCCGCCCAAAGACGCTGATGGCATGCCACGTCCGACATCGTCCGACCGTGTGTGCAGTCTAAGGGCCGTGATGTCATGCCATGCCCAACGTCGTTCGACCGTGTGTGCAGTCTAAGGGCGGTGATGTCATGCCACACCCGACGTCGTCCAACCATGTGTGCTTCCCAAAGGCGATGATGGCATGCCACGCCCGATGTTGTTCGACAGTGTGTGGTGTCCAAAGGCGGTGATGTCATTCCATGCTCGACGTAGTCCGACCGTGTGTGTTATCGAAAGGCGGTGATGGCACGTCACTCCCGACGTCATTCGACCGTGTGTGCTGTCCAAAGGAGGTGATTTCATGCCACGCCTAACGTAGTCTGACTGTGTGTGCTGTCCAAGGGCGGTGATGTCATGCCTTGCCCGACGTTGCCGACTGTGTGTGTTGTCCAAGGGAGGTGATGTCATGCCACGCCCGACGTCGTCCAACCGTGCGTGCAGTCCAAAGGCGGTGATTTCAATCCATGCCCGACATTGTTTGAACGTGTGTGCTTTCCAATGGCGCTGATGGAATGTCACGCCCGACGTCGTTCGACTGAGTGTGCTGCCTTAAGGCGATGATGGCATGCCACGCCCGACGTCGTTCGACCGTGTGTGTTTTCCAACGGCATTGATGTCATGCCACGCCCCACATAGTCTGACCGTGTGTGCTGTCCAAAGGCGGTGATGGCATGTCACTCCCGACGTCATTCGATCGTGTGTGATGCCCAAAGGCGATGATTGCATGCCACGCCCGACGTCGTTCGACAGTGTGTGATGTCCAAGGGCGGGGATTTCATGTCATGGCCAACGTCGTCCGACTGTATGTGCCAACCAAGGGCGGTGATGGCTTTCCACGCCTGACATTGCCGACCTTGTGTGTTGTCCAAGGAAGGTGATGTCATGCCACGCCCGACGTTGTGTGACCGTTTGTGCAGTCCAAAGGCGATGATGGCATGCAACGTCTGACATCGTCCGACCGTGCGTGCAGTCCAAGGGCGGTGATTTCATGCCACGCAAGACGTCGTTCGACCGTGTGTGTTGTAAAAGGCAGTGATGACATTCCATGCCCGACGTAGTCCGACCGTGTGTGCTTTCCAAAGGCGGTGATGACATGTCAAGCCCCACGTCGTTCGACCGTGTGTGTTGTCCAAGGGTAGTGATGTCATGCCACGCCTTACATTACCGACTGCGTGTGCTGTCCAAGGGCAGTGTTGTCATGCCACACCCGACGTTGCCGTCCGTCTGTGTTTTCCAAGGGCGGTGATGTCATTCCACGCCCGACTTTACTGACCGTGTGTGCTGTCCAAGGGGGATGATGTCATGCCACGCCCGACGTCGTCCAACCGTGCGTGTATTCCAAGGGTGGTGATGTCATGACACGCCCAACGTCATCCGAGCGTGTGTGCTTTCCAAGGGGGGTGATGTCATGCCACGCCCGACGATGTGTGACCGTTTGTGCAGTCCAAATGCGATGATGGCATGCAACGCCCGACATCGTCCGACCGTGCGTGCAGTCCAAGGGTGGTGATGTCATGCCACGCCAGACGCCGATCGACCGTGTGTGTTGTACAAGGTAGTGATGACATTCCATGCCCAACGTCGTTGCACCGTGTGTGCTTCCCAAAGGCGATGATGGCATGCCAAGCCATACGTCATTCTACTGTGTGTGCTGTCCAAAGGCGGTGATGTTATGCCTTGCCAGATGTAGTCCGACCGTGTTTGCTGCCCAAGGGCGGTTATGTCATGCCACTCCTGATGTGGTCCGACCGTGTGTACTGTCCAAGGACGGTGATGTCATGAAACATCCGACGTTGCCGTCCGTGTGTGCTGTCCAAGGGCAGTGATGTCATGTCACTCGTGACGTCGTCCGACCGTGCGTGCAGTCCAAGGGTGGTGATGTCATGCCACGCCCACCGTCGTCCGACCGTGTGTGCTTTCCAAGGGCGGTGATCTCATGCCACGCCCGACATTGTGTGACCGTTTGTGCAGTCCAAAAGCGATGATGGCCAGCCACGCCCGACATCGTCCGACCGCGCGTGCAGTCCAAGGGCGGTGAGGTCATGCCACGCCAGACGTCGTTCGACCGTGTGTGTTGTACAAGGCAGTGATGACATTCCATGCCCGACGTAGTCCCACCGTGTGTGCTGTCAAAAGGCGGTGATGACATATCAAGCCCGACGTCATTCGACTATTTGTGTTGTCCAAGGGCAGTGATGGCATTAACGCCCGACGTTGCCGACCGTGTGTACTGTCTAAGGGCGGTGATGTCATGCCACGCCCGATGTCATTTGACCTTTTGTGCTTCCCGAAGACGATGATAGCATATCACGCCTGACATCGTCCGACCATGCGTGCTGTCCAAAAGTGGTAATTTCATGCCATGCCCGACGATGTTCGACGGTGTGTGCTATCCAAGGGCGGTGATGTCATGGCACGCCCGACGTCATTTGACCGTTTGTGCCGCCCAAAGACGCTGATGGCATGCCATGCCTGATATCGTCCAACCGTGCGTGCAGTCCAAGGGCCGTGATGTCATGCCACGCCTGACGTTGTTCGACCGTGTGTGCAGTCCAAGGGCGGTGATGTCATGCAACGCCCGACGTTGCCGACCGTGTGTGTTGTCCAAGGGCAATGGTGTAATGCCACGCACGACGTAGTCCTACAGTGCGTGCAGTCCAAAGGCGGTGATGTCAAGCCACGCCTGACATCGTTCGACATTGTTTGCCATCTAAGGACTATGATGGAATGCCACGCCCGACATAGTTCGACTATGTGTGCTGCTCAAAGGTGATGATGACATTCCACGCTCGACGTCGTTCGACCGTGTGCGCTGTCTCAAGGCGGAGATGTTATGCCAAGCCCGATGTAGTCTGACCGTGTGTGCTGCCCAAGGGCGGTGATGTCATGCCACTCCCGACGTCGTCCGACGGGGTGTACTGTCTAAGATCGGTGATGTCATGCCATGCCCGACCTTGCCGACCGTGTGTGCTGTGCATAGCAGTGATGTCATGCCGCGCTCGATGTTGCCGACCGTGTGTGCTGTCCAAGGGCGGTGATGTCATGCCACGCCCGACGTCATTTGACTTTGCGTTTAGTCCAAGGGCGGTGATGTCATGCCACACCCGACATCCTTCGACCGTGTGTGCTGTCAAAAGGCAGTGATGTCATGACACGCCCAACGTTGCCGATCGTGTGTGCTGTCAAAGGGCAGGGATGTCATGCCACGCCCGACGTTGCCAACCGCGTGTGCTGTCCAAGGGTGGTGATGTCATGCCATGCCCGACGTCGTTCGACCGTGTGTGCTATCCAAAGGCGGTGATTTCATTCTACGCCCGCCGTTGTCCGACTGTGTTTATTGTCCAAGGGCGGTGATGTCATGCCACGCCTGACAATGCCGACCGTGTGTGCTGTCCAAAGGCGGGGATGTCATGCCACGCCCGACGCCGTCCGACTCTGCGTGTGGTCCAAGGGCGGTGATGTCATGCCACGCCCGACGTTGTTCGACCGAGTGTGTTTTTCAAGGGCGATGATGGCATGCCACGCCTGACCTCGTCCAACCGTTCGTGCAGTGCAAGGGCGGTGATGATATGTCATGCCCAACTTCGTTCGACCGTGTGTGCTATCCAAAGGCGGTGATGTCATGCCACACCCAACGTCGTTTGACCGTGTGTGCTGCCTAAAGGCGATGATGGAATGTCATGCCCGATGTCGTTCGACCGTGTGTGCTATCCAAAGGCGGTGATTTCATGCCACGCCCGACGTTGCCGACCGAGTGTGCTGTCCAAGGGAGGTGATGTTATGCCACGCCCGACGTCGTCCGACCATGCGTGCATTCCAAAGGAGGTGATATCGTGCCACGCCCGACGTCGTTCGATCGTGTGTGCTGCCCAACCGCGATGATGACATGCCACACCAAACGTCGTTCGACCGAGTGTGCTATTTATAGGCGGTGATGTCATGCCACGCCCGACGTCATCCGAACGTGCGTTCAGTCAAAGGACGGTGATGTCATGCCACGCAAGATGTCCTTCGACCATGTGTGCTGTGCAAAGGCAGTGATGTCATGCCACGCCCGACGTTGCCGACCGTGTGTGCTGTCCAAGGGCGGTGATGTCTTTCCACGCCCAACGTCGTTCGATCGTTCGTGTAGTCAAAGGGCGCTAATGTCATGCCAAGCCTGGCGTCGTTCGACCATGTTGCTATCCAAAGGCGGTGATGTCATGCCTCGCCCGACGTCGTCCGACTGTGTGTACTGTCCAAGGGCGGTGATGTCATGCCACGCCCGACGTTGCCGACCGTGTGTGCTGTCCAAGGGCGGGGATGTCATGCCACGCCTGACGCTGTCCGACTGTGTGTGCTGTACAAGAGCGGTGATGTCATGCCACGCGCGACGTTGCCGATTGTGTGTGCGGTCCAAGGGCGGTGATGTGATGCCACGCCCGACGTCATTCGACCGAGTGTGTTTTTCAAGGGCGTTGATGGCATGCCACGCCTGAGGTCGTCCGACCGTTCGTGCAGTACAAGGGTGATGATGGCATGTCATGCCCAACTTCGTTCGATCGTGTGTCTTGTCCAAAGACGGTGATGTCGTGCCACGCCCAACGTCGTTTGACCGTGTTTGCTGCCCAAAGGCGATGATGGAATGACATGCCCGATGTTTTTAAACCGTGTGTGCTGTCCAAAGGCGGTGATTTCATGCCACGCCTGACGTTTCCGACCGAGTGTGCTTCCAAGGGCGGTGATGTTATGCCACACCCGACGTCGTCCGACCATGGGTGCATTCCAAGGGAGGTGATATCATGCCACGCCCGATGTCGCTCGATCGTGTGTTCTGCCCAACTACGATGATGACATGCCACACCAAACGTCGTTCGACCGAGTGTGCTGTCCAAAGGCGGTGATGGCATATCACGCCCGACATCGTTCGACCGTGCGTGCAGTCCAAGGGCGGTGATGTCATGCCACGCCCGACTTCGATCGACCGTGTGTGCTGTCCAAGGGTAGTGATGTCATGCCACATCCGACGTTGCCAACCATGTGTGCTGTCCAAGGGCGGTGATATCATTCCACGCCCGACGTCGTTCGACCGTGTGTGTTGTCCAAAGGTGGTGATGTTATTCCACAGCCGATGTCGTCCAACTGTGCGTGCAGTCCAAGGGCGGTGATGTCAAGCCACGCCTGACATCGTTCGACATTGTTTCGATTAAAATGCTATGATGGAATGCCACGCCCGACGTAGTTCGACTGTGTGTGCTGCTCAAAGGTGATGATGGCATGCCACGCCTGACGTCGTTCGACCGTGTGTGTTGTCTTAAGGGCGATGATGTCATGCCACTCCCGACGTCGTCCGAGAGTGTGTACTTTTTAAGGGCGGTGATGTCATGCAATGCACGACGTTGCCGACCGTGTGTGCTGTGAAATGGCAGTGATGTCATGCCACGCTCGATGTTGCTGACCGTGTGTGCTGTCCAAGGGCGGTGATGTCATGCTGTGCCCGACGTCATCCGACCGTGCATTCAGTCAAAGGGCGTTGATGTCATGCCACGCCCAATGTCCTTCGACCGTGTGTGCTGTCCAAAGGCAGTGATGTCATGCCACGCCCGATGTTGCCGACCGTGTGTGTTGTCCAAGGGCAGTGATGTCATGCCACGCCCGACGTTGCCAACCGTGTGTGCTGTCCAAGGGCGGTGTTGTCATTCCACGCCCGACGTTGTCCGACCGTGCGTGTAGTCCAAGGGTGGTGATGTCATGCCTAACGTCGTTCGACCGTGTGTGCTATCCTAAGGCGGTAATGTCATGCCACGCCCGACGTCATCTGATTGTGTGTACTGTCCAAGGGCGGTGATGTCATGCCACGCCCGACTCTACTGACCGTGTGTGCTGTCCAAGGGCAAGGATGTCATGCCACGCCCGACGTTGCCGACAATGTGTGCGGTCCAAGAGCGGTGATGTGCAGTCCAAGAGCGGTGATGTCATGCCATGCCCGACGTTGTCGACCATGTGTGCGGTCCCAGGGCGGTGATGTCATGCCACGCCCGACGTCATTCGACCGAGTGTGTTTTTCAAGGGCGGTGATGGCATGCCACGCCTGACATCGTCCGACCGTGCGTGCAGTGCAAGGGCGGTGATGGCATGTCATGCCCAACATCGTTGGACCGTGTGTGCTGTCCAAAGGGGGTGATGTCATGCCACGTCCAACGTCGTTTGACCTTGTGTGCTGCCCAAAGGCGATGATGGAATGTCATGCCCGATGTCGTTCGACCGTGTGTGCTGTCCAAAGGCGGTGATTTCATGCCACGCCCGACGTTACCGACCGAGTGTGCTGTCAAAGGGCGGTTATGTTATGCCACGCTCGACGTCGTCCGACCATGCGTGCATTCCAAGGGAGGTGATATCATGCCACGCCCGACATCATTTGATCGTGTGTGCTGCCCAACCGCGATGATGACATGCCACACCAAACGGCGTTCGACCGAGTGTGCTGCCCAAAGGCGGTAATGGCATGTCACACCCGACTTCGTTCGACCGTGCGTGCAGTCCAAGGGCGGTGATGTCATGCCACGCCCGACGTCGATTGACCGTGTGTGCTGTCCAAGGGAGGTGATGTCATGCCACGTCCGACGTCGTCCGACCGTGTGTGCTGTCCAAGGGCGTTGATGGCATGCAACGCCTAATGTTGTCGACCAAGTGTGCTGTCCAAGGGCGGTGATGTCATGACACGCACGACGTTATCGTCCGTGTGTGCTGTCCGAGGGCAGTGATGTCATGCCACGCCCGACGTCGTCTGACCGTGCGTGTAGTCCAAGGACAGTGATGTCATGCCACGCCCAACGTCGTTCGACCGTGTGTGCTTTCCAAGGGAGGTGATGTCATGCCACACCCTACGTCGTCTGACCATACGTGCAGTCCAAGGGTGGTGATGTCATGCCACGCCTGACATCATTCGACCATGTGTGCTGCCCAACGACGATGATGTCATGCCACACCTGACGTCGTTCGACGGAATGTGCTGTCAATAGGCAGTGATGGCATGTCACGCCCGACGTTGTTCGATCGTGTGTGCTGTCCAAAGGAGGTGAAGTTATTCCACGCCCAACGTCGTTCGACCGGCATGCCACGCCCTACGTCGTTCGACCATGTGTGTTGTCTAAGAGCAATGATGTCATGCAACGCCTGACGGAGTCCGACCATGTGTGCTGCCCAAAGGCGGTGATGGCATGCCACGCCCGATGTCGTTCGACCGTGTGTGCTGTCCTAGAGCAATGATGTCATGCCACGCCCGACGTAGTCCGACCATGTGTGCTGCTTAAAGGCGGTGATGTCATGCCTTGCCCGACGTTGCCAACCGTGTGTGCTGTCCAAGGGTAGTGATGTCATGCCACACCCGACGTTGCCAACCATGTGAGCTATCCAAGGGCGGTGATGTCATTCCATGCCCGACGTCGTCCGACCGTGCGTGCAGTCCAAGGGCGGTGATGTCATGCCATGCCCGAGGTCGTTCGACCGTGTGTGCTATCCAAAGCCGGTGACGTCATGCCACGCCCGACGTCGTCCGACTGTGTGTGATGTCCAAGGGCGGTGATGTCATGCCACGCCCGACGTTGCCGGCATGCGTGTTGTCCAAGGGCGGGGATGCCATGCCACGGCCGACGTCGTCTGACTGTGTGTGTTGTCCAAGAGCGGTGATGTCATGCCACGCCTGACGTTGCCGACCATGTGTGCGGTCCAAGGGCGGTGATGTCATGCCACGCCTGATGTCATCCGACTGTGCGTGCGCTCCAAGGGCGCTGATGTCATGCCACGCCCGACGTCGTTCGAGCGAGTGTATTTTTCAAGGGCGGTGATGGCATGCCACGCCTGACGTCGTCCGACCGTGCGTGCAGTGCAATGGCGGTGATGGCATGTCATGCCCAACTTCGTTCGACCGTGAGTGCTGTCCAAAGGCGGTGATGTCATGCCACGCCTAATGTTGTCAACCTGGTGTGCTATCCAAGGGCAGTGATGTCATCCCACGCCTGACGTTACCGTCCGTGTGTGTTGTCCGAGGGCGGTGATGTCATGCCACGCCCGAGGTCGTCCGACCATGCGTGTAGTCCAAGGATGGTGATGTCATTCCACGCCCGACGTCGTCCGACCGTGTGTGCTGTCCAAGGGCGGTGATGTCATGCCATGCCTGACGTAGTCCGATCATGTGTGCTGCCCTAAGGCGATGATGGCATGCCTCGCCCGACGTAATTCGACCGTGTGTGCTGTCCAAGGGCGGTGATGTCATACCACGCCCGACGTCGTCCGACCATGCGTGCAGTCCAAGGGCGGTGATGTAAAGCCACACCCGACATCGTTCGACCGTGTGTGCTGTCCAAAGGCGGTGATGGCATGTCATGCCTGACGTTGTCCGACCGTGTGTGCCGTCCAAGGGCTATGATGGCATGCCACGCTCGACGTCGTTCGACCGTGTGTGCTGCCCAAAGGCGATGATGGCATGCCACGCCCAATGTCGTTCGACCGTGTGTGCTGTCCAAAGGTGGTGATGTTATGCCACGCCCGACGTAGTCCGATCGTGTGTACTGTCCAAGAGAGGTGATTTCATGCCACGCTGGACGTCGTCCGACCGTGTGTGCTGTCCAAGGGCAGTTATGGCATGCCACACCCGACGTTGCCGAATGTGTGTGCTGTCCAAGGGCGGTGATGTCATGCCACGCCCGATGTTGCCGACTGTTTGTGGTGTCCAAGGGCGGTGATTTCATGCCATGCGCGATGTCGTTCGACCGAGTGTGCTCTCAAAAGGCAATGATGGCATCTCACACCCAACATCGTTCGACCGTGTGTACTGCCCAAAGGCGGGGATATCGTGCCACGCCCAACGTCGTTTGACCATGTGTGTAATGTCCAAGGGCAGTGATGTCATGCCACGTCCGACGTTGCCGACCTAGTCCGACCGTGTGTGCTGTCCAAAGGCAGTAATGGCATTTCACGCCCGACTTCATATAGCCGTGTGTGCTGTCCAAAGGCGATGATGTCATGCCACGCCCAATGTCTACGACTGTGTGTGCTGCCCAAAGACGATGATGGCATGCCACGCCCGACGTCATTCAACCGTGTGTGCTGTCCAAGGGCAGTGATGTCATGCCACGCCCGACGTCGTCTGACTGTCTGTGCTGTCCAAGGGCGGTGATGGCATGCCACGCCCGACGTTGCCGACCGTGTGTGATGTCCAAGGGCGGTGATGTCATGCCACGCCCGATGATGCCGACCGTGTGTGCTGTCCTAGCGGGTGATGTCATGTCATGCCCGACGTCGTTCAACCGTGCATGCAGTCCAAAGGCGGTGATGTCATGCCACGCTCGACGTCGTTCGGCCGTGTCTACTGTAGAAGGGCGGTGATGTCATGCCACGCCCGACGTCGTCCGACTGTATGTGCTGTCCAAGGACGGTGATGGCATGCCATGCCCGACGTTTTCGACCGTGTGTGATGTCCAAGGGTGGTGATGTCATGCCACTCCCGATGTTGCCGACCGTATGTGCTTTCCTAGTGCGGTGATGTCATGCCATGCCCGACGTTGTTCGACCGTGCGTGCAGTCCAAAAATGGTGATGTCATGCCACGCTCGACGTCGTACAGCTGTGTGTGCTTTACATGGGCGGTGATGTCTAGCCACGCCCGACGTCGTTTGACCGTTTGTGCTACCCAAAGGCGATGATGTCATGCCACGCCTGACGTCGTTCAAAAATGTATGCTGTTCAAGGGCGGTGATGTCATGCCACACCCGACGTCTTTTGACCGTGTATGCTGCCTAAAGGCGATGATAGCATGCCACACCAAATGTCATCCGACCGTGTGTGCTGTCCAAGGGAGGTGATAGCATGCCACGCCCGACGTTGCCGACCGTGTGTGTTGTCCAAGTGCGGTGATGGCATATCACGCCCGACGTTGCCGATCGTGTGTGCTGTCCAAGGGCGTTCATGTCATGCCACGCCTGACGTCGTCCGACCGTGCATGCAGTCCTAGGGCGGTGATGTCATGCCACGCTCAACGTTGCCGACCGTGTGTGCTGTCCAAGGGTGGTGATGTCATACCACACCCAGCGTCGTCTGACCGTGCGTGCAGTCCAAGGGCGGTGATGTAAATCCACACCCAATGTTTTTCGGCCGTGTATGCTGTCCAAATGCGGTGATGGCATGTCACGCCCGACGTCCTTTGACCGTAAGTGCTGTCCAAAGGCGTTGATGTCATGCCACGCCCAACGTCGGTCGACTGTGTGTGCTTCCCAAAGGCGATGATGGCATGCCACGCCTGACATCATTCGACTGTGTGTGCTGTCTAAGGGCGGTGATGTCATACCACACCCGACGTCATCCGACCGTGCTTGCAGTCCAAGGGCAGTGATGTAGAGCCACACCCAACGTTTTTCGACCGTGTGTGCTTTCCAATGGCGTTGATAGCATGTCACACCCGACATCGTTTGACTATAAGTGTTGTTCAAAGGCGTTGATGGCATGCCACGCCCAATGTCGTTCGACCGTGTGTGCTTCCTAAAGGCGATGATGGCATGAACCGCCCGATGTCATTTGACCGTGTGTGCCGTCTAAGGGCGGTGATCTCATACCACGCCCGACGTCGTTCGACCGTGTGTGCTATCCAAAGGCGGTGATAGCATGTAATGCCTGACGTCGTCCGATCGTGTTTGCCGTCCAAGGGCTATGATGGCATGCCACGCCTGACGTCGTTCGACCGTTTGTGCTGCCAAAAGGTGATGTTGGCATGCCCTGCCCAACGTCGTTCGACCGTGTGTGCTGTCCAAAGGCGGTGATGTTATGCCACACACAACGTGGTCCTACCGTGTGTACTGTCCAAGGACAGTGATGTCATGCCACGCCCGACGTCGTCCGACCGTGTGTGCGGTCCAAGGGCAGTGATGTCATGCCAAGCCCGACGTTGCCGATCGTGTGTGCTGTCCAAGGGCGGTGATATCATGCCACGCCCGACATTGACGACCGTGTGTGCTGTCCAAGGGCGGTGATGTCATGCCACGCCCAACATCGTCTGACCGTGCGTGTAGTCCAAGGGCGGTGAATTCAATCCACGCCCGACGTGGTTAAACGTGTGTGCTGTCCAAAAGCGATGATGTCGTGCCATGCCTAACGTCGTTTGACCGTGTGTGCTGTCCAAGGGCGGTGATGTCATGTCACGCCAAACATCGTCTGACCGTGCGTGCACTCCAAGGGTGGTGATGTCATGCCACGCCCGACGTCGTCCAACGGTGTGTGTTGTCCTAGCACAGTGATGGCAAGCCACGCCCGACGTTTCCGACCGTGTGTGCTGTCTAAGGGCGGTGATGTCATGCCACGCCCGACGTTGCCGACCGTGTATGCTCTCCAAGGGCGGTGATGCCCAACGGTGATGATGGCATGCCACACCCGATGTCGTTTTACCGAGTGTGTTGTCCAAAGGCGGTGATGGCATGTCACACGCGACGTCGTTTTACCGTGTGTGCGTTCCAAAGGCGGTGATGTCATGCCACGCCCAACGTCGTTTGACCGTGTGTGCTGCCCATTGGCGATGGATTGCCACGCCCGACGTCAGTCGACCGTGTGAGCTGTCCAAAGGTGGTAATGTCATGCCACGCCCAAATTAGTCCGACCGTATGTGTTGCCCAAGGGCGGTGATGTCATGCCATGCCCGACGTCATTCGACCGTGTGTGCTGTCCAAGGGCGGTGATGTCAAGCCACGCCCGACGTCGTCCGACAGTGTGTGCAGTCTAAGGGAGGTGATGTCATGCCACGCCCGATGTCGTTCAGCCATGTGTGCTGCCCAACGGCAATAATATCATGCCACACCCGATGTCGTTCAACCGAGTGTGCTGTCCAAAGGCGGTGATGTCATGCCACGCGCAACGTCGTTTGACTGTGTGTGCTGCCCAAAGGCAATGATGGAATGCCACGCCCAACGTCGTTCGACCGTGCGTGCAGTCCAAGGGCGGTGTTGTCATGCCACGCCCGACGTTGCAGATCGTGTGTGGTGTCCAACGGCGGTGATGTCATGCCACGCCCGACGTCGTCCGACCGTGCGTGCAGTCTAAGGGAGGTGATGTCAAACCACGCCTGACGTCGTTCGACTGTGTGTGCTTTCCAAAGGCGGTGATGGCATGTTACGCCTGACATCGTTCGTCCGTGTTTGCCGTCCAAGGGCTATGATGGCATGCCACGCCTGACGTCGTTCAACCGTGTGTGCTATCCATAGGCGGTGAGTTATGACACGCCCGACATAGTTCGACCGTGTGTGCTGCCCAATGGCGGTGATGTGATGCCACTCTCGATGTCATCCGATCGTGTGAACTGTCCAAGGGCAGTGATGTCATGCCACGCTCGACGTTGCCGACCGTGTGTGCTACCCAAGGGCGGTGATGTCATGCCACGCCCGACGTTACCGACCGTGTGTGCTGTCCAGCGACGGTGATGTCATGCACCACCCGACGTCGTCCAACCGTGCGTGCAGTCCAAGGAGGGTGATGTCAAGCCAAACCCGACGTCGTTGGACAGTGTGTGCTTTCCAAAGGTGGTGATGGCATGTCACGCCTGACGTCGTTCGATCGTGTTTGCCATCCATGGGCTATGATGTCATGCCACCCCCGACGTCGTTCAACCGTGTGTGCTTCCCAAAGGCGATGATGGCATGCCACGCCCGACGTTGTTCGACAGTGTATGGTGTCCAAAGGCGGTGATGTCATGCCATGCCCGATGTAGTCGGACCGTGTGTGTTGTCCAAAGGTGATGATGGAACGTCACGTCTGACGTCATTCGACCGTGTGTGCTGTCCAAAGGTGGTGATTTCATGCCATGCCCGACGTAGTCCGACCGTGTGTGCTGTCCAAGGGCGGTGATGTCATGCCACGCCTGACGTTGCCGACCGTGTGTACTGTCCAAGGGAGGTGATGTCATGTCACGCCCGACGTCGTCCAACCGTGCGTGCAGTCCAAAGGCGGTGATTTCAATCCATGTTAGACGTTGTTTGAACGTGTGTGCTTTCCAAAGGCGGTGATGGCATGTCACGCCCGACGTCGTTCGACTGTGTGTGCTGCCTTATGGCGATGATGGCATGCCACGCCCGACGTCGTTCGACCGTGTGTGTTGTCCAAAGGCATTGTTGTCATGCCACGCCCCACATAGTCTGACCGTGTGTGCTGTCCAAAGGCGGTGATGGCATGTCACGCCAGACGTTGTTCAATCGTGTGTGATGCCCAAAGGCGATGATGGCATGCCACGCCCGATGTCGTTCGACACTGTGTGCTGTCCAAGGACGGTGTTTTCATGCCACGGCCGACGTCATCCGACTGTATTTGCCTACCATGGGCGGTGATGGCTTTCCACGCCTGATATTGCCGACCTTGTGTGTTGTCCAAGTGCAGTGATGTCATGACACACCCTAAGTTGCCGACAGTGTGTGTTGTCCAAGGGCGGTGATGTCATGCAACGCCCGATGTCGTCCCACCGTGCGTGCAGTCCAAGGGCGGTGATGTCTTGCCACGCCCAACACCGTTCACCGTGTGTGCTGTCCAAGGGCGGTGATATCATTCCACGCCTGACGTTGCCGACTGTTTGTGCTGTCTAAAGGGGGTGATGTCATGCCGCGCCCGACATCATCCGACCGTGCGTGCAGTCCAAGGGCGGTGATGTCATGCCATGCCTGACGTCATTCGACCGTGTGTGCTGTCCAAGGGTGGTTATAACATGCCACGCCCGACGTCGTCAGACCATGTGTGTAGTCCAAGGAAGGTTATGTCATGCCACGCATGGCGTCGTCCGACCGTGTGTGCTGTCTTGGGGTGGTGATGGCATGCCACGCCCAACATCGTCCGACCGATTGTGCAAACCAAGGGCGGTGATGTCATGCCACGCCCGACGTCATTCGACCGTGTGTGCTATCCAAGGGCGGTGATAACATGCCACGCCCGACGTCGTCCGACCGTGTGTGCTGCTGAAGGCAATGATGGCATACCACGCCCGACGTCATTCGACCGTGTGTGTTGTCCAAGGGCGGTGATGACATTCCACGCCCCACGTTGCCGACCGTGTGTGCTATCCAACGGCGGTGATGTCATGCCACGCCCGACGTCGTCCAACCGTGCGTGCAGTCCAAGGAGGGTGATGTCATGCCACGCCAGATGTCGTTGGACTGTGTGTGCTTTTCAATGGCGGTGATGGCATGTCACGCCCGACGTCATTCGATCGTGTTTGCCATCCATGGGCTATGATGTCATGCCACGCCTGACGTCGTTCGACCGTGTGTGCTGCCCAAAGGTGATGATGTCATGCACCCCCCGATGTAGTCCGACCGTATATGATGCCCAAAGGCGATGATGGCATGCCACGCTCGACGTTGTTCGACCGTGTGTGGTGTCCTAAGGCGGTGATGTCATTCCATGCCCGACCTAGTCCGACCGTGTGTGTTGTCCAAATGTGGTGATGGCCCGTCACGCTCGACGATGTTCGACCGTGTGTGCTGTCCAAAGGCAGTGATGTCATGCCACGCCCGACGTCGTTCGACCGTGTGTGTCGTCCAAAGGCGGTGATATCATGCCACGCCCGACGTAGTCCGACCGTGTGTGCAGTCCAAAGGCGGTGATGTCATGCCACGCACGACGTTACGACCATCTGTGTTGTCCAAGGGCGGTGATTTCAATCCACGCCCGACGTTGTTTGAACGTGTGTGCTTTCGAAAGACGGTGATGTCATGCCACTCCCGAGATCGTCCGACCGTGTGTACTGTCCAAGGGCGGTGATGTCGTGCCACGCCCGACGTTGTTCGACCGTGTGTGTTGTCCAAGAGTAGTGATGTCATGCAACTCCCGAGGTCGTCAGACCGTGCGTGCAATCCAAGGGTGGTGATGTCATGTCATGCCCAACGTCATCCGACCGTGTGTGCTGTCCAAGGGCGGAGATGGCATACCACGCCTGACGTTGCCGATCGTGTGTGTTGTCCAAGGGCGGTGATGTCATGCCTTGCCCGACGTTGCCGAACATGTGTGCTGTCCAAAGGCGGTGATATCATGCCATGCCCGACGTCTTCCGACCATGCGTGCAGTCCTAGGGAGGTGATGTTATGCCACACCTGACGTCGTTCGATCGTGTATGCTGCCCAATTGCGATGATTGCATGCCACACCCGATGTCGTTTTGCTGAGTGTGTTGTCCAACGGCGGTGATGGCCTGTAACACCTGACGTTAATTGACCGTGTGTGCTGTCCATAGGCGGTGATGTCATGCCACGCCCAACATCGTTTGACCGTGTTTGCTGCCCATAGGCGTTGATGGAATGCCACGCCTGACGTCATTCAACCGTGTGTGATGTCCAAAGGCGGTGATGTCATGCCAGGCCCGACGTTGCCGACCGTGTGTGCTGTCCAAGGGCGGTGATGTCATGCCACGCCCGTCATTACCGACCGTGTGTGCTGTCCCAGGGTGGTGATGTCATGCCACGCCCGACGTTGCCGACCGTGTGTGCTGTCCAAGGGCGGTGATGTCATGCCACGCCCGACATTATAGACCGTGTGTGTTGTCCAAAGGTGGTGATGTCATGCCACGCTAGACGTTGCCGACCGTGTGTGTTGTCTCAGGGCGGTGATGTCATGCCACGCCTGACGTTACCGACCGTGTGTGTTGTCCAAGGGCGGTGATGTCATGCCACGCCCAACATTACCGACTGTGTGTGCTGTCCAAGGGCAGTGATGTCATGCCACACCCAATGTTGCCGTCCATGTGTGTTGTCCTAGGGCAGCGATATCATTCCACGCCCGACATTACCGACCGTGTGTGCTGTCCCTGGGCGGTGATGTCATGCAACGCCCGACGTTGCCAACCGTGTGTCCTGTCCAAGGGGGATGATGTCATGCCACGCCCAACGTCGTTCGACCGTGCGTGCAGTCCAAGGGCGGTGTTGTCATGCCACGCCCGACGTTGCAGATCGTGTGTGGTGTCCAACGGCGGTGATGTCATGCCACGCCCGACGTCGTCCGACCGTGCGTGCAGTCTAAGGGAGGTGATGTCAAACCACGCCTGACGTCGTTCGACAGTGTGTGCTTTCCAAAGGCGGTGATGGCATGTCACGCCTGACATCGTTCGACCGTGTTTGCCGTCAAAGGGCTATGATGGCATGCCACGCCCGACGTCGTTGCACCGTGTGTGCTTCCCAAAGGCGATGATGGCATGCCAAGCCATACGTCATTCTACTGTGTGTGTTGTCTAAAGGCTGTGATGTTATGCACCGCTAGACGTAGTCCGACCGTGTTTGCTGCCCAAGGGCGGTTATGTCATTCCACTCCCGATGTGGTCCGACCGTGTATACTGTCCAAGGGCGGTGATGTCATGCCACGCCCGACGTTGCCGTCCGTGTGTGCTGTCCAAGGGTAGTGATATCATGCCACTCCCGACGTCGTACGACCGTGCGTGCAGTCCAAGGGTGGTGATGTCATGCCATGCCCAACGTCGTCCGACCGTGTGTGCTTTCCAAGGGAGGTAATGTCATGCCACGACCCACATTGTCGACCATGTTTGCAGTCTAAGGGTGGTGATTTCATCCCACGCCCAACGTTGTTTGACCGTTTGTGCAGCCCAATTGCGATGATAGCATGCCACGCCCGACATCGTCTGACCGTGCGTGTAGTCCAATGGCGGTGATGTCATGCAACGCCAGACGTCGTTCGACCGTGTGTGCTGTACAAGGGCAGTGATGTCATTCCACGCCCGACGTATTCCGACCGTGTGTGCTGTCCAAAGGCGGTGATGACATGTCAAGCCCGACGTCGTTCGACCGTGTGTGTTGTCCAAGGGCAGTGATGGCATATCACGCCCGACGTAGCCTAACGTGTGTACAGTGCAAGGGCGGTGATGTCATGCCACGCCCAACGTCGTTCGACCGTGTGTGCTGTCCAAGGGCGGTAATGTCATGCCACGCCCGACGTCATTTGACCGTTTGTGCTGCACAAAGACGATGATGGCATGCCACGCCCGACACCGTCCGATCGTGCGTGCTGTCCAAGGGCGGTGATGTCATGCCACGCCCGACGTCATTCGAACGTGTGTGCTATCCAAGGGCGGTGATGTCATGCCAAGCCTGACATCATTTGACCATTTGTGCTGCCTAAAGACGCTGATGGCATGCCACGTCCGACATCGTCTGACCGTGCGTGCAGTCCATGGGCCGTGTTGTTATGCCACGCCCGACGTCGTTCGACCGTGTGTGCAGTCCAAGAGCGGTGATGTCATGCCACGCCCGACGTTGCCGACCGTGTGTGTTGTCCAAGGGCAGTGATGTAATGCCACTCCCGACGTCGTCCTACTATGCGTGCAGTCCAAGGGCGGTGATGTCAAGCCACGCCCGACATCGTTCGACATTGTTTGCCATCAAAATGCTATGATGGAATGCCACACCTGACGTTGTTCGACTGTGTGTGTTGTTCAATGGTAATGATGGCATGCCACGCCTGACGTCGTTCGACCGTGTGTGCTGTCTCAAGGCGGAGATGTTATGCCAAGCCCGATGTAGTCTGACCGTGTGTGCTACCCAAGGGCGATAATGTCATGCCATGCCCGACGTCGTCCGATAGAGTGTACTGTCTAAGGGCGGTGATGTCATGCCATGCCCGACGTTTCCGACCGTGTGTGCTGTGAAATGGCAGTAATGTCATGCCACGCTCGATGTTGGTGACCGTGTGTGCTTTCATAGGGAGGTGATGTCATGCCGTTCCCGATGTGATTCGACCGTGCGTTCAGTCCAAGGGCGGTGATGTCATGCCACGCTCAACGTCCTTCGACCGTGTGTGCTGTCCAAAGGAAGTGATATCATGCCACGCCCGACGTTGCTGGCCGTGTGTGCTGTCCAAGGGCAGTGATGTCATGCCACGCCCGACGTTTCCAACCATGTGTGTTGTCCAAGGGCGGTGATGTCATTCCACGCCCGACGTTGTCTGACCGTGCGTGTAGTCCAAGGGCGGTGATGTCATGCCATGCCCGACGTCGTTCGACCGTGTGTGCTATCCTAAGGCGGTGATGTCATGCCACGCCCGACGTCGTCCGACTGTGTGTACTGTCCAAGGGCGGTGATGTCATGCCACGCCCGACGTTGCTAACCGTGTGTGTTGTCCAAGGGCGGGGATTTCATGCCATGCCCGACGTTGCCGACTGTGTGTGCGGTCCAACAGCGGTGATGTCATGCCACGCCCGACGTTGCTGACCATGTCTGCGGTCCAAGGGCGGTGATGTCATGCCACGCCGGACGTCGTTCGACCGAGTGTGTTTTTCAAGGGCGGTGATGGCACGCCACGCCTGACGTCGTCCGACCGTCCGTGCAGTGCAAGGGCGGTGATGGCATGCCATGCCCAACTTCGTTCAACCATGAGTGCTTTCTAAAGGCGGTGATGTCATGCCACGCCCAACGTCGTTTGACCGTGTGTGTTGCCCAAAGGCGATGATGGAATGCCATGCCCGATGTCGTTCGATCGTGTGTGCTGTCCAAAGGCGGTGATTTCTTGCCACGCCCGATGTTGCCGACCGAGTGTGCTGCCCAAGGGCGGTGATGTTATGCCACGCCCGACGTCGTCTGACCATGCCTGCATTCCAAGGGAGGTGATATCATGCCTCGCCCGATGTCAATCGATCGTGTGTGCTGCCCAACCTCTATGATGACATGCCACACCAAACGTCGTTCGACCGAGGGTGCTGTCCAAAGGGAGTGATGGCATGTCACGCCCGACGTCGTTCGACTGTGCGTGCAGTCCAAGGGCGGTGATGTCATGCCACGCCTGACGTCGATCGACCGTTTGTGTTGTCCAAGGGAGGTGATGTCATCCCACGTCCGACGTCGTCCGATCGTGTGTGATGTTCAAGGGAGGTGATGGCATGCCATGCCTAACGTTGTCGACCTGGTGTGCTGTCCAAGGGCGGTGATGTCATACCACGCCTGACGTTACCGTCCGTGTGTGCTGTCCGAGGGCGGTTATGCCATGCCACGCCCGACGTCGTTCGATCGTGTGTGCTGTCCAAGGGCGGTGATGTCATGCCACGCCCGACATCGTCCAACCGGGCGTGCAGTCCAAGGAGGGTGATGTCAAGCAAAACCCGATGTCGTTGGACTGTGTGTGCTTTCCAAAGGCGGTGATGGCAAGTCACGCCTGTCGTTGTTCTATCGTGTTTGCCGTCCATGGGCTATGATGGCATGCCACCCCCGACATCATTCGACTGTGTGTGCTGCCCAAAGGCGATGATGGCATGCCTTGCCCGACGTTGTTCGACAGTGTGTGGTGTCTAAAGGCGATGATGTCATGCCATGCCCGACGTAGTCCGACCATGTGTGTTGTCGAAAGGCGGTGCTGGCACGTCATGGCCGACGTCATTCGATCGTGTGTGCTGTCCAAAGGCGGTGATTTCATGCCACGCTCGACGTAGTTCGACCGTGTGTGCTGTCCAAGGGCGGTGATGTCATGACACGCCCGACGTTGCCGACCGTGTGTGCTGTCCAAGGGAGGTGATGCCTTGCCACGCCCGATGTCGTCCAACCATGCGTGCAGTCCAAAGGCGGTGATTTCAATCCATGATGGACGTTGTTTGAACGTGAGTGCTTTCCAAAGGCGCTGATGGCATGTCACGCCCGACGTCGTTCGACTGTGTGTGCTGCCTTAAGGCGATGATGGCATGCCACGCCCGATGTTATTCGACCGTGTGTGTTGTCCAAAGGCGTTGATGTCATGCCACGCCCCACATAGTCTGACCGTGTGTCCAAAGGCGGTGATGGCATGTCACTCCCGACGTCGTTCGATCGTGTGTGATGCCCAAAGGCGATGATGGCATGCCACGCCTGACATTGTTCGACAGTGTGTGCTGTCCAAGGGCGGTGATTTCATGTCATGGCCGACGTCGTCTGACTGTATGTGCCAACCAAGGGCGGTGATGGCTTGCCACACCTGACGTTGCCGACCTTGTGTGCTGTCCAAGGGCGGTGATAACATGCCACGCCCGACGTCGTCAGACCGTGTGTGTAGTCCAAGGGAGGTGATGTCATGCCACGCATGACGTCGTCTGACTGTGTCTGCTATCTAAGGGTGGTGATGGCATGCCACGCCCGAAGTCGTTCGACCGTGCGTGCAGTCCAAGGGCAGTGATGTCATGCCATGCCCGACGTCATTCGACCGTGTGTGATGTCCAAGGGCGGTGATGTCATGCCAAAGCCGATGTTGCCAACCGTGTGTGCTATCCAAGGGCAGTGATGTCATGCCACGCCCGATGTCGTCCCACCGTGCGTGTAGTCCAAGGGCGGTGATGTCTTGCCACGCCCGACATCGTTCACCGTGTGTGCTGTCCAAGGGCGATGATATCATTCCATGCCTGACGTTGCCGACTGTTTGTGCTGTCCAAGGGGGTGATGTCATGCCACGCCTGACGTCGTTCGACTGTGTGTGAAGTCCAAGGGCGGTGATGTCATGCCACGCCTGATGTCATTCGACCGTGTGTGCTGTCCAAGGGCGGTGATAACATGCCATGCCCGTCGTCGTCACACCGTGTGTGTAGTCCAAGGGAGGTGATGTAGTGCCACGCATGACGTCGTGAGACCGTGTGCGCTGTCTAAGGGTGGTAATGGCATGCCACGCCCGACGTCGTTCGACAGTGCATGCAATCCAATGGCGGTGATGTCATGCCACGCCCGACGTCATTCGACCGTGTGTGCTGTCCAAGGGTTGTGATAACATGCCACACCCGAAGTCGTCTGACCGTGTGTGCAGTCCAAAAGAGGTGATCTCATGCCATGCCCGATGTCGTTCTACCGTGTGTGCTGCCCAACGGCGATAATATCATGCCACACCCGACTTTGTTCGACCAAGTGTGCTATCCAAAGGCAGTAATGACATGTCATTTCCGATGTTGTTCGACCGTGTTTGACGTCCAAAGGCGGTGATGGCATGTCACACCCAACGTCGTTTGATCGTGTTTGCCGTCCATGGGCTATCATGTCATGCCACGCCCGACGTCGTTCGACCGTGTGTGCTGCCCAAAGGCGATGATGTCATGCCACGCCCGACGTAGTCCGACCGTGTGTGCTGCCCAAAGGCGATAATGGCATGCCACGATCGACGTTGTTCGACCATGTGCGGTGTCCAAAGGTAGTGATGTCATTCCATGCCCGACGTAGTGAGACCGTGTGTGTTGTCCAAATATGGTGATGGCACGTTACGCCCGTCGTTGTTCGACCGTATGTACTGTCCAAAGGCGATGATGTCATGTCACGCCCGACGTCGTTCGACTGTGTGTGCTGTCCTAAGGCGGTGATGTCATGCCACGCCCGACATTGCCGACCGTGTGTACTGTCCAAGGGCGGTGATGTCATGCCATGCCCAACGTTGTTCGACCGTGTGTGCTGTCTAAGGGCGGTGATGTCATGCCACGCCCGACGTCATTTGACTTTTTGTGCTGCCCAAAGACGATGATGGCATGCCACGCTCGACATCGTCCGATCGTGCATGCTGTCCAAGAGCAGTGTTGTAATGCCACGCCCGACGTCGTTCGACAGTGTGTCTTGTCCAAGGGCGGTGATGTAATGCCACACCCGACATCGTCCTACTGTGCGTGCAGTCCAAGGGCGGTGATGTCAAGCCACGCCCGACATCGTTCCACATTGTTTGCCATCAAAATGCTATGATGGAATGCCACGCCCGACATCGTTCGACTGTGTGTGCTGCTCAAAGGTGATGATGGCATGCCACGCCTGACGTCGTTCGACCGTGTGTGTTGTCTCAAGGCGGAGATGTTATGCCAAGCCTGATGTAGTCTGACCGTGTGTGCTGCCCAAGGGCGATGATGTCATGCCACTCCCGACGTCGTCCGACAGTGTGTACTGTCTAAGGGCGGTGATGTCATGCCATGACCGATGTTGCCGACCGTGTGTGCTGTGAAATGGCAGTGATGTCATGCCACGCTCGATGTTTCTGACCGTGTGTGCTTTCCAAGGGCGGTGATCTCATGTCGTGCCCGACGTCATCCGACCGTGCATTCAATCCAAGGACGGTGATGTCATGCCACGCCCGACGTCCTTCGATCGTGTGTCCTGTCCAAAGGCAGTGATGTCATGCCACGCCCGACGTTGCCGACCGTGTGTGTTGTCCAAGGGTAGTGATGTCATGCCACGTCCGATGTTGCCAACCGTGTGTGCTGTCCAAGGGCGGTGATGTTATTCCACGCCCGACGTCGTTCGACCGTGTGTGTTGTCCAAAGGCGGTGATGTAATGCCACACCCGACGTCATCCAACTGTGCGTGCAGTCCAAGGGCGGTGATGTCAAGCCACGCCCGACATCGTTTGACATTGTTTCGATAAAAATGCTATGATGGAATGCCACGCCCGACGTAGTTCGACTGTGTGTGCTGCTCAAAGGTGATGATGGCATGCCACACCTGACGTCGTTCGACTGTGTGTGTTGTCTCAAGGCGAAGATGTTATGCCAAGCCCGATGTAGTCTGACCGTGTGTGCTGCCCAAGGACGATGATGTCATTCCACTCCGGACGTCGTTCGACAGTGTGTACTGTCTAAGGGCAGTGATGTCATGCCATGCACGACGTTGCCGACCGTGTGTGCTGTGAAATGGCAGTGATGTCATGCCACGCTCGATGTTGCTGACCGTGTGTGCTGTCCAAGGGCGGTGATGTCATGCCGTACCCGACGTCATCCGACCGTGCATTTAGTCAAAGGGCGGTGATGTCATGCCACGCCCAATGTCCTTCGACCGTGTGTGTTGTCCAAACGCAGTGATGTCATGCCACGCCCGACGTTGCCGACCGTGTGTGCTGTCCAAGGGCACTGATGTCATGCCACGCCCGACGTTGCAAACCGTGTGTGCTGTCCAAGGGCGGTGTTGTCAGTCCACGCCCTACGTTATCCGACCGTGCGTGCACTCCAAGGGTGGTTATGTCATGCCCGACATCGTTCGACCGTGTGTACTATCCTAAGGCGGTAATGTCATGCCACGCCCGACGTCATCCGACTGTGTGTACTGTCCAAGGGCGGTGATGTCATGCCACGCCCGACGTTGCTGACCGTGTGTGCTGTCCAAGGGCGGGGATGTCATGCCACGCCCGACGTTGCCGACTATGTGTGCGATCCAAGGGCGGTGATGTCATGCCATGCCCGACGTTGCCGACCATGTGTGCGGTCCAAGGGCGGTGATGTCATGCCACGCTCGACGTCGTTTGACAGAGTGTGTTTTTCAAGAGCGGTGATGGCATGCCACGCCTGAAATCATCCGACCGTGCGTGCAGTGCAAGGGCGGTGATGGCATGTCATGCCCAACTTCGTTGGACCGTGTGTGCTGTCCAAAGGCGGTGATGTCATGCCACGCCCAACGTCGTTTGACCGTGTGTGCTGCCCAAAGGCGATGATGGAATGCCATGCCCGATGTCGTTCGACCGTGTGTGCTGTCCAAAGGCGGTGATTTCATGCCACGCCCGACGTTGCCGACCGAGTGTGCTGTCCAAGGGCGGTCATGTTATGCCACTCTCGACGTCGTCCGACCATGCGTGCATTCCAAGGGAGGTAATATCATGCCACGCCCGACGTCGTTTGATCGTGTGTGCTGCCCAACCGCGATGATGACATGCCACACCAAACGTCGTTCGACAGAGTGTGCTGCCCAAAGGCGGTGATGTCATGCCACGCCCGACATCGATTGACCGTGTGTGCTGTCCAAGGGAGGTGATGCCATGCCACGTCCGACGTCGTCCGACCGTGTGTGCTGTCCAAGGGCGGTGATGGCATGCCACGCCTAACGTTGTCGACCGTGTGTGCTGTCCAAGGGAGGTGATGTCATGACACGCCCGACGTTATCGTCCGTGTGTGCTGTCCGAGGGCGGTGATTTCATGCCACGCCCGACGTCGTCCGACCATGCGTGTAGTCCAAGGACAGTGATGTCATGCCACGCCCGACGTCGTTCGACCGTGTGTGCTGTCCAAGGGAGGTGATGTCATGCCATGCCCTACATCGTCTGACCATACGTGCAGTCTAAGGGTGGTGATGTCATGCCACGCCTGACATCATTCGACCATGTGTGCTGCCCAACGGCGATGATGGCATGCCACACCTGACGTTGTTCGACAGAATGTGCTGTCAATAGGCGGTGATGGCATGTCACGCCCGACGTTGTTGGATCGTGGTTGCTGTCCAAAGGAGGTGAAGTTATTCCACACCCAACGTCGTTCGAACGGCATGCCACGCCCAACGTCGTTCGACCATGTGTGCTGTCCAAGAGCAATGATGTCATGCAACGCCCGACGGAGTCCGACCATGTGTGCTGCCCAAAGGCGGTGATGGCATGCCATGCCCGACGTCGTTCGACCGTGTGTGCTGTCCTAGGGCAATGATATCATGCCACGCCCGACGTAGTCCGACCATTTGTGCTGCTTAAAGGCGGTGATGTCATGCCACGCCCGACGTTGCCGACCATGTGTGCTGTCCAAGGGTAGTGATGTCATGCCACACCCGACGTTGCCAACCGTGTGTGCTATCCTAGGGCGGTGATGTCATTCCACGCCCAACGTCGTCCGACCGTGCGTGCAGTCCAAAGGCGGTGATATCATGCCATGCCCGACGTCGTTCGACCGTGTGTGCTATCCAAAGGCGGTGACGTCATGCCATGCCCGACGTCATCCGACTGTGTGTGCTGTCCAAGGGCGGTGATGTCATGCCACGCCCGACGTTGCCGACCGTGTGTGTTGTCCAAAGGCGGGGATGCCATGCCACGCCCGATGTCGTCTGACTATGTGTGTTGTCCAAGAGCGGTGATGTCATGCCACGATCGACGTTGCCGACCATGTGTGCGGTCCAAGGGCGGTGATGTCATGCCACGCCTGATGTCGTTCGACTGTGCGTGCGGTCCAAGGGCGCTGATGTCATGCCACGCCCGACGTCGTTCGAGCGAGTGTGTTTTTCAAGGGCGGTGATGGCATGCCACGCCTGACGTCGTCAAACTGTGTGTGCAGTGCAATGGCGGTGATGGCATGTCATGCCCAACTTCGTTCGATCGTGACGCTGTCCAAAGGCGGTGATGTCATGCCACGCCCAACGTCGTTAGACCGTGTGTGCTGTTCAAAGGCGATGATGGAATGTCATGCCCGATGTCGTTCGACCGTGTGTGCTGTTCAAAGGCGGTGATTTCATGCCATGCCCGACGTTGCCGACCGAGTGTGCTGTCCAAATGGGGTGATTTTATGCCACGCCTGACGTCGTCCGACCATGGGTGCATTCCAAGGGAGGTGATATCATGCTACGCGCGACGTCGTTCGATCGTGTGTGCTGTCCAACTGCAATGATGACATGCCACACCAAACGTCGTTCGACCGAGTGTGCTATCCAAAGGGAGTGATGGCATGTCACGCCCGATGTCGTTCGACCGTACGTGCAGTCCAAGGGCGGTGATGTCATGCCACGCCTGACGTCGATCGACCGTTTGTGCTGTCCAAGAGAGGTGATGTCATGCCACGTCCGACGTCGTCCGACCGTGTGTGCTGTCCAAGGGCGGTCATGGCATGCCACGCCTAACGTTGTCGACCTGGTGTGCTGTCCAAGGGCGGTTATTTCATCCCACGCCTGACGTTACCGTCCGTGTGTGCTGTCCGAGGGCGGTGATGTCATGCCACGCCCGAGGTCGTCCGACCATGCGTGTAGTCCAAGGATGGTGATGTCATGCCACGCCCGACGTCGTTCGACCGTGTGTGCTTTCCAAGGGCGGTGATGTCATGCCACGCCCGACGATGCCAACCGTGTGTGCTGTCCAAGGGCGGTGATGTAATGCCACGCCCGACGTTGCGACCGTGTGTGCTGTCCCGCGACGGTGATGTCATGCCACGCCCGACGTCGTCCAACCGTGCATGCAGTCAAAGGAGGGTGATGTCAAGCCAAACCCGACGTCGTTGGACAGTGTGTGCTTTCCAAAGGCGGTGATGGCATGTGATGCCCGACGTTGTTCGATCGTGTTTGCCATCCATGGGCTATGATGTCATGCCACCCCTGACATCGTTCGACCGTGTGTGCTGCCCAAAGGCGATGATGGCAAGCCACGCCCGACGTTCGACAGTGTGTGGTGTCCAAAGGCGGTGATGTCATGCCATGCCCGACGTAGTCCGACCGTGTGTGTTGTCAAAAGGCGATGATGGCATGTCACGCCCGACGTCATTCGATCGTGTGTGCTCTCCAAAGGCAGTGATTTCATGCCACGCCCGACGTAGTCCGACCGTGTGTGTTGTCCAAGGGCGGTGTTGTCATGCCACGCCTGACGTTGCCGGCCGTGTGTGCATTCCAAAGGCGATAATGGCATGCCACGCTCGACGTTGTTTGACCGCGTGTGGTGTCCAAAGGCGGTGATGTCATTCCATGCCCGACGTAGTCAGACCGTGTGTGTTGTCCAAATATGGTGATGGCACATTACGCCCGATGTCGTTCGACCGTGTGTGCTGTCCAAAGGTGGTGATGTCATGTCACGCCCGACGTCGTTCGACTGTGTGTGCTGTCCAAAGGCAGTGATGTCATGCCACGCTCGACATCGCCGACCTTGTGTACTGTCCAAGGGCGGTGATGTCATGCCACGCCCAACGTTGTTCGACCGTGTGTGCTGTCCAAGGGCGGTGATGTCATGCCACGCCCGACGTTATTTGACCGTTTGTGCTGCCCAAAGACGATGATGGCATGCCATGCTCGACATCGTTAGATCGTGCGTGCTGTCCAAGGGCGGTGCTGTCATGCCACGCCCGACGTCGTTCGACCGTATGTGCTGTCCAAGGTCGGTGATGTCATGCCACGCCCGACGTCATTTGACCGTTTGTGCCGCCCAAAGACGCTGATGGCATGCCACGTCCGACATCGTCCGACCGTGCGTGCAGTCTAAGGGCCGTGATGTCATGCCATGCCCGACGTCGTTCGACCGTGTGTGCAGTCTAAGGGCGGTGATGTCATGCCACACCCGACGTCGTCCAACCATGTGTGCTTCCCAAAAGCGATGATGGCATGCCACGCCCGATGTTGTTCGACAGTGTGTGGTGTCCAAAGGCGGTGATGTCATGCCATGCTCGACGTAGTCCGACCGTGTGTGTTATCGAAAGGCGGTGATGGCACGTCACTCCCGACGTCATTTGACCGTGTGTGCTGTCCAAAGGAGGTGATTTCATGCCACGCCTAACGTAGTCTGACCGTGTGTGCTGTCCAAGGACGGTGATGTCATGCCTTGCCCGACGTTGCCGACTGTGTGTGTTGTCCAAGGGAGGTGATGTCATGCCACGCCCGACGTCGTCCAACCGTGCGTGCAGTCCAAAGGCGGTGATTTCAATCCATGCCCGACATTGTTTGAACGTGTGTGCTTTCCAATGGCACTGATGGAATGTCACGCCCGACGTCGTTCGACTGAGTGTGCTGCCTTAAGGCGATGATGGCATGCCACGCCCGACGTCGTTCGACCGTGTGTGTTTTCCAACGGCATTGATGTCATGCCACGCCCCACATAGTCTGACCGTGTGTGCTGTCCAAAGGCGGTGATGGCATGTCACTCCCGACGTCATTCAATCGTGTGTGATGCCCAAAGGCGATGATTGCATGCCACGCCCGACGTCGTTCGACAGTGTGTGCTGTCCAAGAGCGGGGATTTCATGTCATGGCCGACGTCGTCCGACTGTATGTGCCAACCAAGGGCGGTGATGGCTTTCCACGCCTGACATTGCCGACCTTGTGTGTTGTCCAAGGAAGGTGATGTCATGCCACGCCCGACGTTGTGTGACCGTTTGTGCAGTCCAAAGGCGATGATGGCATGCCACGTCTGACATCGTCCGACCGTGCGTGCAGTCCAAGGGCGGTGATGTCATGCCACGCAAGACGTCGTTCGACCGTGTGTGTTGTAAAAGGCAGTGATGACATTCCATGCCCGACGTAGTCCGACCGTGTGTGCTTTCCAAAGGCGGTGATGACATGTCAAGCCCCACGTCGTTCGACCGTGTGTGTTGTCCAAGGGTAGTGATGTCATGCCACGCCTTACATTACCGACTGCGTGTGCTGTCCAAGGGCAGCGTTGTCATGCCACACCCGACGTTGCCGTCCGTGTGTGTTGTCCAAGGGCGGTGATGTCATTCCACGCCCGACTTTACTGACCGTGTGTGCTGTCCAAGGGGGATGATGTCATGCCACGCCCGACGTCGTCCAACCGTGCGTGTATTCCAAGGGTGGTGATGTCATGACACGCCCAACGTCATCCTAGCGTGTGTGCTTTCCAAGGGGGGTGATGTCATGCCACGCCCGACGATGTGTGACCGTTTGTGCAGTCCAAATGCGATGATGGCATGCAACGCCCGACATCGTCCGACCGTGCGTGCAGTCCAAGGGTGGTGATGTCATGCCACGCCAGACGCCGTTCGACCTTGTGTGTTGTACAAGGTAGTGATGACATTCCATGCCCAACGTCGTTGCACCGTGTGTGCTTTCCAAAGGCGATGATGGCATGCCAAGCCATACGTCATTCTACTGTGTGTGCTGTCCAAAGGCGGTGATGTTATGCCTTGCCAGACGTAGTCCGACCGTGTTTGCTGCCCAAGGGCGGTTATGTCATGCCACTCCTGATGTGGTCCGACCGTGTGTACTGTCCAAGGACGGTGATGTCATGAAACATCCGACGTTGCCGTCCGTGTGTGCTGTCCAAGGGCTGTGATGTCATGTCACTCTTGACGTCGTCCGACCGTGCGTGCAGTCCAAGGGTGGTGATGTCATGCCACGCCCACCGTCGTCCGACCGTGTGTGCTTTCCAAGGGCGGTGATCTCATGCCACGCCCGACATTGTGTGACCGTTTGTGCAGTCCAAAAGCGATGATGGCCAGCCACGCCCGACATCGTCCGACCGCGCGTGCAGTCCAAGGGCGGTGAGGTCATGCCACGCCAGACGTCGTTCGACCGTGTGTGTTGTACAAGGCAGTGATGACATTCCATACCCGACGTAGTCCCACCGTGTGTGCTGTCAAAAGGCGGTGATGACATATCAAGCCCGACGTCATTCGACTGTTTGTGTTGTCCAAGGGCAGTGATGGCATTAACGCCCGACGTTGCCGACCGTGTGTACTGTCTAAGGGCGGTGATGTCATGCCACGCCCGATGTCATTTGACCGTTTGTGCTTCCCGAAGACGATGATAGCATATCACGCCCGACATCGTCCGACCATGCGTGCTGTCCAAAAGTGGTAATTTCATGCCATGCCCGACGACGTTCGACGGTGTGTGCTATCGAAGGGCGGTGATGTCATGGCACGCCCGACGTCATTTGACCGTTTGTGCCGCCCAAAGACGCTGATGGCATGCCATGCCTGATATCGTCCAACCGTGCGTGCAATCCAAGGGCCGTGATGTCATGCCACGCCTGACGTTGTTCGACCGTGTGTGCAGTCCAAGGGCGGTGATGTCATGCAACGCCCGACGTTGCCGACCGTGTGTGTTGTCCAAGGGCAGTGGTGTAATGCCACGCACGACGTAGTCCTACAGTGTGTGCAGTCCAAAGGCGGTGATGTCAAGCCACGCCTGACATCGTTCGACATTGTTTGCCATCTAAGGGCTATGATGGAATGCCACGCCCGACATCGTTCGACTATGTGTGCTGCTCAAAGGTGATGATGACATTCCACGCTCGACGTCGTTCGACCGTGTGCGCTGTCTCAAGGCGGAGATGTTATGCCAAGCCCGATGTAGTCTGACCGTGTGTGCTGCCCAAGGGCGGTGATGTCATGCCACTCCCGACGTCGTCCGATGGGGTGTACTGTCTAAGATCGGTGATGTCATGCCATGCCCGACCTTGCCGACCGTGTGTGCTGTGCATAGCAGTGATGTCATTCCACGCTCGATGTTGCCGACCGTGTGTGCTGTCCAAGGGCGGTGATGTCATGCCACGCCCGATGTCATTTGACTTTGCGTTTAGTCCAAGGATGGTGATGTCATGCCACACCCGACATCCTTCGACCGTGTGTGCTGTCAAAAGGCAGTGATGTCATGACACGCCCAACGTTGCAGACCGTGTGTGCTGTTAAAGGGCAGGGATGTCATGCCACGCCCGACGTTGCCAACCGCGTGTGCTGTCCAAGGGTGGTGATGTCATGCCATGCCCGACGTCGTTCGACCGTGTGTGCTATCCAAAGGCGGTGATTTCATTCTACGCCCGACGTTGTCCGACTGTGTTTATTGTCCAAGGGCGGGGATGTCATGCCACGCCTGACAATGCCGACCTTGTGTGCTGTCCAAAGGCGGTGATTTCTTGCCACGCCCTACGTTGCCGACCGAGTGTGCTGTCCAAGGGAGGTGATGTTATGCCACGCCCGACGTCGTCCGACCATGCGTGCATTCCAAAGGAGGTGATATCGTGCCACGCCCGACGTCGTTCGATCGTGTGTGCTGCCCAACCGCGATGATGACATGCCACACCAAACGTCGTTCGACCGAGTGTGTTGTTTATAGGCGGTGATGTCATGCCACGCCCGACGTCATCCGAACGTGCGTTCAGTCAAAGGACGGTGATGTCATGCCACGCAAGATGTCCTTCGACCATGTGTGCTGTGCAAAGGCAGTGATGTCATGCCACGCCCGACGTTGCCGACCGTGTGTGCTGTCCAAGGGCGGTGATGTCTTTCCACGCCCAACGTCGTTCGATCGTTCGTGCAGTCAAAGGGCGCTAATGTCATGCCAAGCCTGGCGTCGTTCGACCATGTTGCTATCCAAAGGCGGTGATGTCATGCCTCGCCCGACGTCGTCCGACTGTGTGTACTGTCCAAGGGCGGTGATGTCATGCCACGCCCGACGTTGCCGACCGTGTGTGCTGTCCAAGGGAGGGGATGTCATGCCACGCCTGACGCCGTCCGACTGTGTGTGCTGTACAAGAGCGGTGATGTCATGCCACGCGCGACGTTGCCGATTATGTGTGCGGTCCAAGGGCGGTGATGTGATGCCACGCCCGACGTCGTTCGACCGAGTGTGTTTTTCAAGGGCGTTGATGGCATGCCACGCCTGACGTCGTCCGACCGTTCGTGCAGTACAAGGGTGATGATGGCATGTCATGCCCAACTTCGTTCGATCGTGTGTCTTGTCCAAAGACGGTGATGTCCTGCCACGCCCAACGTCGTTTGACCGTGTTTGCTGCCCAAAGGCGATGATGGAATGACATGCCCGATGTTTTTAAACCGTGTGTGCTGTCCAAAGGCGGTGATTTCATGCCACGCCTGACGTTTCCGACCGAGTGTGCTTCCAAGGGCGGTGATGTTATGCCACACCCGACGTCGTCCGACCATGGGTGCATTCCAAGGGAGGTGATATCATGCCATGCCCGATGTCGCTCGATCGTGTGTTCTGCCCAACTACGATGATGACATGCCACACCAAACGTCGTTCGACCGAGTGTGCTGTCCAAAGGCGGTGATGGCATATCACGCCCGACATCGTTCGACCGTGCGTGCAGTCCAAGGGCGGTGATGTCATGCCACGCCCGACTTCGATCGACCGTGTGTGCTGTCCAAGGGTAGTGATTTCATGCCACGTCCGACGTTGCCAACCATGTGTGCTGTCCAAGGGCGGTGATGTCATTCCACGCCCGACGTCGTTCGACCGTGTGTGTTGTCCAAAGGCGGTGATGTAATTCCACAGCCGATGTCGTCCAACTGTGCGTGCAGTCCAAGGGCGGTGATGTCAAGCCACGCCTGACATCGTTCGACATTGTTTCGATTAAAATGCTATGATGGAATGCCACGCCCGACGTAGTTCGACTGTGTGTGCTGCTCAAAGGTGATGATGGCATGCCACGCCTGACGTCGTTCGACCGTGTGTGTTGTCTCAAGGGCGATGATGTCATGCCACTCCCGATGTCGTCCGACAGTGTGTACTTTTTAAGGGCAGTGATGTCATGCCATGCACGACGTTGCCGACTGTGTGTGCTGTGAAATGGCAGTGATGTCATGCCACGCTCGATGTTGCTGACCGTGTGTGCTGTCCAAGGGCGGTGATGTCATGCTGTGCCCGACGTCATCCGACCGTGCATTCAGTCAAAGGGCGTTGATGTCATGCCACGCCCAATGTCCTTCGACCGTGTGTGCTGTCCAAAGGCAGTGATGTCATGCCACGCCCGATGTTGCCGACCGTGTGTGTTGTCCAAGGGCAGTGATGTCATGCCACGCCCGACGTTGCCAACCGTGTGTGCTGTCCAAGGGCGGTGTTGTCATTCCACGCCCGACGTTGTCCGACCGTGCGTGTAGTCCAAGGGCGGTGATGTCATGCCTAACGTCGTTCGACCGTGTGTGCTATCCTAAGGCGGTAATGTCATGCCACGCCCGACGTCATCTGATTGTGTGTACTGTCCAAGGGCGGTGATGTCATGCCACGCCCGACTCTACTGACCGTGTGTGCTGTCCAAGGGCAGGGATTTCATGCCACGCCCGACGTTGCCGACAATGTGTGCGGTCCAAGAGCGGTGATGTGCAGTCCAAGAGCGGTGATGTCATGCCATGCCCGACGTTGCCGACCATGTGTGCGGTCCAAGGGCGGTGATGTCATGCCACGCCCGACGTCATTCGACCGAGTGTGTTTTTCAAGGGCGGTGATGGCATGCCACGCCTGACATCGTCCGGCCGTGCGTGTAGTGCAAGGGCGGTGATGGCATGTCTTGCCCAACTTCGTTGGACCATGTGTGCTGTCCAAAGGCGGTGATGTCATGCCACGTCCAACGTCGTTTGACCGTGTGTGCTGCCCAAAGGCGATGATGGAATGTCATGCCCGATGTCGTTCGACCGTGTGTGCTGTCCAAAGGCGGTGATTTCATGCCACGCCCGATGTTACCGACCGAGTGTGCTGTCCAAGGGCGGTTATGTTATGCCACGCTCGACGTCGTCCGACCATGCGTGCATTCCAAGGGAGGTGATATCATGCCACGCCCGACATCATTTGATCGTGTGTGCTGCCCAACCGCGATGATGACATGCCACACCAAACGACGTTCGACCGAGTGTGCTGCCCAAAGGCGGTGATGGCATGTCACACCCGACTTCGTTCGACCGTGCGTGCAGTCCAAGGGCGGTGATGTCATGCCACGCCCGACGTCGATTGACCGTGTGTGCTGTCCAAGGGAGGTGATGTCATGCCACGTCCGACGTCGTCCGACCGTGTGTGCTGTCCAAGGGCGTTGATGGCATGCAACGCCTAATGTTGTCGACCAAGTGTGCTGTCCAAGGGCGGTGATGTCATGACACGCCCGACGTTATCGTCCGTGTGTGCTGTCCGAGGGCAGTGATGTCATGCCACGCCCAACGTCGTCTGACCGTGCGTGTAGTCCAAGGACAGTGATGTCATGCCACGCCCAACGTCGTTCGACCGTGTGTGCTTTCCAAGGGAGGTGATGTCATGCCACACCCTACGTCGTCTGACCATACGTGCAGTCCAAGGGTGGTGATGTCATGCCACGCCTGACATCATTCGACCATGTGTGCTGCCCAACGACGATGATGTCATGCCACACCTGACGTCGTTCGACGGAATGTGCTGTCAATAGGCAGTGATGGCATGTCACGCCCGACGTTGTTCGATCGTGTGTGCTGTCCAAAGGAGGTGAAGTTATTCCACGCCCAACGTCGTTCGACCGGCATGCCACGCCCTACGTCGTTCGACCATGTGTGTTGTCTAAGAGCAATGATGTCATGCAACGCCTGACGGAGTCCGACCATGTGTGCTGCCCAAAGGCGGTGATGGCATGCCACGCCTGATGTCGTTCGACCGTGTGTGCTGTCCTAGAGCAATGATGTCATGCCACGCCCGACGTAGTCCGACCATGTGTGCTGCTTAAAGGCGGTGATGTCATGCCTTGCCCGACGTTGCCAACCGTGTGTGCTGTCCAAGGGTAGTGATGTCATGCCACACCCGACGTTGCCAACCATGTGAGCTATCCAAGGGCGGTGATGTCATTCCATGCCCGACGTCGTCCGACCGTGCGTGCAGTCCAAGGGCGGTGATGTCATGCCATGCCCGAGGTCGTTCGACCGTGTGTGCTATCCAAAGCCGGTGACGTCATGCCACGCCCGACGTCGTCCGACTGTGTGTGATGTCCAAGGGCGGTGATGTCATGCCACGCCCGACGTTGCCGGCATGTGTGTTGTCCAAGGGCGGGGATGCCATGCCACGGCCGACGTCGTCTGACAGTGTGTGTTGTCCAAGAGCAGTGATGTCATGCGACGCCTGACGTTGCCGACCATGTGTGCGGTCCAAGGGCGGTGATGTCATGCCACGCCTGATGTCGTCCGACTGTGCGTGCGCTCCAAGGGCGCTGATGTCATGCCACGCCCGACGTCGTTCGAGCGAGTGTATTTTTCAAGGGCGGTGATGGCATGCCACGCCTGACGTCGTCCGACGGTGCGTGCAGTGCAATGGCGGTGATGGCATGTCATGCCCAACTTCGTTCGACCATGAGTGCTGTCCAAAGGCGGTGATGTCATGCCACGCCTAATGTTGTCAACCTGGTGTGTTATCCAAGGGCGGTGATGTCATCCCACGCCTGACGTTACCGTCCGTGTGTGTTGTCCGAGGGCGGTGATGTCATGCCACGCCCGAGGTCGTCCGACCATGCGTGTAGTCCAAGGATGGTGATGTCATGCCACGCCTGACGTCGTTCGACCGTGTGTGCTGTCCAAGGGCGGTGATGTCATGCCACGCCCGACGTTGCCGACCGTGTGTGCTGTCAGAGGTGCGGTGATGTCATTCCACGCCCAACGTTGCGATCGTGTGTGCTGTCCAGCGATGGTGATGTCATGCCATGCCCGACGTCGTCCAACCGTGCATGCAGTCCAAGGAGGGTGATGTCAAGCTAAACCCGACGTCGTTGGACTGTGTGTGCTTTCCAAAGGCAGTACTGGCATGTGATGCCTGACGTCGTTCGATCGTGTTTGCCGTCCATGGGCTATGATGTCACGCCACCCCCGTCATCATTCGACCGTGTGTGCTGCCCAAAGGCGATGATGGCAAGCCACGCCCGACGTTGTTCGACAGTGTGTGGTGTCCAAAGGCGGTGATGTCAAGCCATGCCCGACGTAGTCCGACCGTGTGTGTTGTCGAAAAGCGGTGATGGCACGTCACGCCCGACGTTATTCGATCATGTGTGCTCTCCAAAGGCAGTGATTTCATGCCACGCCCGACGTAGTCTGACCGTGTGTGCTGTCCAAGGGCGGTGTTGTCATGCCACGCCCGACATTGCCGACCGTGTGTGCAGTCCAAAGGCGATAATGGCATGCCACGCTCGACGTTGTTCGACCGTGTGTGGTGTCCAAAGGCGGTGATGTCATTCCATGCCCGACGTAGTAAGACCGTGTGTGTTGTCCAAATATGGTGATGGCACGTTACGCCCGACGTCGTTCGACCGTGTGTGCTGTCCAAAGGCGGTGATGTCATGTCACGCCCGACGTCGTTCGACTTTGTGTGCTGTCCAAAGGCAGTGATGTCATGCCACGCCAGGCGTTGCCGACCGTGTGTACAGTCCAAGGGCGGTGATGTCATGCCACGCCCAATGTTGTTCGACCGTGTGTGCTGTCCAAGGGCGGTGATGTCATGCCACGCCCGACGTCATTTGACCATTTGTGCTACCCAAAGACTATGATGGCATGCCATGCTCGACATCGTCTGATCGTGCGTGCTGTCCAAGGGCGGTGCTGTCATGCCACGCCCGACGTTGTTCGACCGTGTGTGCTGTCCAAGGTCGGTGATGTCATGCCACGCCCGACGTCATTTGACCGTTTGTACCGCCCAAAGACGCTGATGGCATGCCACGTCCGACATCGTTCGACCGTGTGTGCAGTCCAAGGGCTGTGATGTCATGCCACGCCCGACGTCGTTCGACCGTGTGTGCAGTCTAAGGGCGGTGATGTCATGCCACACCCGATGTCGTCCAACCGTGTGTGCTTCCCAAAGGCGATGATGGCATGCCACGCCCGATGTTGTTCGAAAGTGTGTGGTGTCCAAAGGCGGTGATGTCATGCCATGCCCGATGTAGTCCGACCGTGTGTGTTGTCGAAAGGCGGTGATGGCACGTCACGCCCGACGTCATTCGACCGTTTGTGTTGTCTAAAGTCGGTGATTTCATGCCACGCCCGAAGTAGTCTGACCGTGTGTGTTGTCCATGGGCGGTGATGTCATGCCTTGCCCGACGTTGTCGACAGTGTGTGTTGTCCAAGGGAGGTGATGTCATGCCACGCCCGACGTCGTCCAACCGTGCGTGCAGTCCAAAGGCGGTGATTTCAATCCACGCCCGACATTGTTTTAACGTGTGTGCTTTCCAATGGCACTGATGGAATGTCACGCCCGACGTCGTTCGACTGACAGTGCTGCCTTAAGGCGATGATGGCATGCCACGCCCGACGTCGTTCGACCGTGTGTGTTTTCAAACGGCATTGATGTCATGCCACGCCCAACGTTGTTCGACCGTGTGTGCTGTCTAAGGGCGGTGATGTCATGCCACGCCCGACGTCATTTGACCATTTGTGCTGCCCAAAGACGATGATGGCATGCCATGCTCGACATCGTCTTATCGTGCGTGGTGTCCAAGGGCGGTGCTGTCATGCCACGCCCGACGTCGTTCGACCGTGTGTGCCTTCCAAGGTCGGTGATGTCATGCCACGCCTGATGTCAATTGACCGTTTGTGCCGCCCAAAGACGCTGGTGGCATGCCACGTCCGACATCGTCCGACCGTGTGTGCAGTCCAAGGGCCGTGATGTCATGCCACGCCCGGCGTCGTTCTACCGTGTGTGCAGTCTAAGGGCGGTGATGTCATGCCACACCCGACATCGTCCAACCGTGTGTGCTTCCCTAAGGCGATGATGGCATGCCAAGCCCGATGTTGTTCGACAGTGTGTGGTGTCCAAAGGCGGTGATGTCATGCCATGCCCGATGTAGTCCGACCGTGTGTGTTGTCGAAAGGCGGTGATGGCACGTCACGCCCGATGTCATTCGACCGTGTGTGTTGTCCAAAGGCATTGATTTCATGCCACGCCCGACGTAGTCTGACCGTGTGTGCTGTCCAAGGGCGGTGATGTCATGCCTTTCCAGACGTTGCCGACTGTGTGTGTTGTCCAAGGGAAGTGATGTCATGCCATGCCCGACGTCGTCCAACCGTGCGTGCAGTCCAAAGGCGGTGATTTCAATCCACGCCCGACATTGTTTGAACGTGTGTGCTTTCAAATGGCGCTGATGGAATGTCACGCCCGACGTCGTTAGACTGAGTGTGCTGCCTTAAGGCGATGATGGCATGCCACGCCCGACGTCGTTCGACCGTGTGTGTTTTCCAACGGCATTGATGTCATGCCACGCCCCTCATAGTCTGACCGTGTGTGCTGTCCAAAGGCGGTGATGGCATGTCACTCCCGACGTCGTTCGATCGTGTGTGATGAACAAAGGCGATGATTGCATGCCACGCCCGACGTCGTTCGACAGTGTGTGCTGTCCAAGGGAAGGGATTTCATGTCATGGCTGACGTCGTCCGACTGTAAGTGCCAACCAAGGGCGTTGATGGCTTGCCACGCCTGACATTGCCGACCTTGTGTGTTGTCCAAGGATGGTGATTTCATGCCACGCCCGACGTTGTGTGACCATTTGTGCAGTCCAAAGGCGATGATGGCATGCCATGTCTGACATCGTCCGACCGTGCGTGCAGTCCAAGGGCGGTGATGTCATGCCACGCAAGACGTCGTTCGATCGTGTGTGTTGTACAAGGCAGTGATGACATTCCATGCCCGACGTAGTCCGACCTTGTGTGCTGTCCAAAAGTGGTGATGACATGTCAAGCCTGACGTCGTTCGACCGTGTGTGTTGTCCAAGGGCAGTGATGTCATGCCACGCCTTACATTACCAACTGTGTGTGCTGTCCAAGGAAAGTGATGTCATGCCACACCCGGCGTTGCCGTCTGTGTGTGTTGTCCAAGGGCGGTGATGTCATTCCACGCCCGACATTACCGACCCTGTGTGCTGTCCAAGGGGGATGATGTCATGCCACGCCCGACGTCGTCCAACTGTGCGTGTATTCCAAGGGTGGTGATGTCATGACACGCCCAACGTCGTCCGAGCGTGTGTGCTTTCCAAGGGTGGTGATGTCATGCCACGCCCGATGTTGTGTGACCATTTGTGTAGTCCAAATGCAATGATGGCATGCAACGCCCGACATCGTCCGACCGTGCGTGCAGTCCAAGGGCGGTGATGTCATGCCACGCCTGACGTCGTTTGACCGTGTGTGTTGTACAAGGCAGTGATGACATTTCATGCCCGACGTCGTTGCACCGTGTGTGCTTCCCAAAGGCGATGATTGCATGCCAAGCCATACGTCATTCTACTGTGTGTGCTGTCCAAAGGCGGTGATGTTATGCCACGCCTGACGTAGTCCGACCGTGTTTGCTGCCCAAGGGCGGTTATGTCATGCCACTCCTGATGTGGTCCGACCGTGTGTACTGTCCAAGGGCGGTGATGTCATGCCACAACCGACGTTGCCGTCCGTGTGTGCTGTCCAAGGGCAGTGATGTCATGCCACTCCCGACGTCGTCCGACCGTGCGTGAAGTCCAAGGGTGGTCTTGTCATGCCACGCCCAACATCGTCCGACCGTGTGTGCTTTCCAAAGGCGGTGATGTCATGCCACGCCCGACGTTGTGTGACCATTTGTGCAGTCCAAAGGCGATAATGGCATGCCACGCCCGAAATCGTCCGACCGTGCGTGCAGTCTAAGGGCGGTGATGTCATGCCACGCCAGACGTCGTTCGACCGTGTGTGTTGTACAAGGCAGTGATGACATTCCATGCCCGACGTAGTCCCACCGTGTGTGCTGTCAAAAGGCGGTGATGACATGTCAAGCCCGACGTCGTTCGACCGTGTGTGTTGTCCAAGGGCAGTGATGGCATTTCACGCCCGACGTTGCCGACTGTGTGTACTGTCCAAGGGCGGTGATGTCATGCCACGCCCGATGTCATTTGACCGTTTGTGCTGCCCAAAGACGATGATGGCATGCCACGCCTGACATCGTCCGACCATGCGTGCTGTTTAAAAGCGATGATGTCATACCATGCCCGACGTCGTTCGACGGTGTGTGCTATCCAAGGGCGGTGATGTCATGCCACGCCCGACGTCATTTGACCGTTTGTGCCGCCCAAAGACGCTGATGGCATGCCATGCCTGACATCGTCCGACCGTGCGTGCAGTCCAAGGGCCGTGATGTCATGCAACGCCTGACGTCGTTCGACCGTGTGTGCAGTCCAAGGGCGGTGATGTCATGCAACGCCCGACGTTGCCGACCATGTGTGTTGTCCAAGGGCAGTGGTGTAATGCCACGCCCGACGTAGTCCTACTGTGCGTGCAGTCCAAGGGCGGTGATGTCAAGCCACGCCTGACATCGTTCGACATTGTTTGCCATCTAAGGGCTATGATGGAATGCCACGCCCGACATCGTTCGACTGTGTGTGCTGCTCAAAAGTGATGATGGCATTCCATGCCCGACGTCGTTCGACCGTGTGTGCTTTCTCAAGGCGGAGATGTTATGCAAAGCCCGATGTAGTTTGACCGTGTGTGCTGCCCAAGGGCGATGATGTCATGCCACTCCCGACGTTGTCCGACGGGGTGCACTGTCTAAGAACGGTGATGTCATGCCATGCCCGACGTTGCCGACCGTGTGTGCTGTGCAATGGCAGTGATGTCATGCCACGCTTGATGTTGCCGACCTTGTGTGCTGTCAAAAGGCAGTGATGTCATGACACGTCCGACGTCATTCGACTGTGCGTTTAGTCTAAGGGCGGTGATGTCATGCCACACCCGACGTCCTTCGACCGTGTGTGCTGTCAAAAGGCAGTGATGTCATGACACGCCCGACGTTACCGACCGTGTGTGCTGTCCAAGGGCAGTGATGTCATGCCACGCCTGACGTTGCCAACTGCGTGTGCTGTCCAAGGGCGGTGATGTTATTCCACGCCCAACGTCGCCCAACCGTGCGTGTAGTCCAAGGGCGGTGATGTCATGCCATGCCCGACGTCGTTCGACCGTGTGTGCTATACAAAGGCGGTGATGTCATTCCACGCTCGACGTCGTCCGACTTTGTTTATTGTCCCAGGGCGGTCATGTCATGCAACGCCTGACGTTGCCGACCGTGTGTGCTGTCCAAGGGCGGGGATGTCATGCCACGCCCGACGTCGTCCGACCATGTGCGTAGTCCAAGGGCGATGATGTCATGCCACGCCCGACGTCGTTCGACCGAGTGTGTTTTTCAAGGGCGATGATGGCATGCCACGCCTGACGTCGTCCGACCGTGCGTGCAGTGCAAGGGCGGTGATGGTATGTCATGCCCAACTTCGTTCGACCGTGTGTGCTATCCAAAGGCGGTGATGTCATGCCACACCCAACGTCGTTTGACCGTGTGTGCTGCCCAAAGGCGATGATGGAATGTCATGCCCGATGTCGTTCGATCGTGTGTGCTATCCAAAGGCGGTGATTTCATGCCACGCCCGACGTTGCCGACCGAGTGTGCTGTCTAAGGGAGGTGATGTTAATCCACGCCCGACGTCGTTTGACCATGCGTGCATTCCAAGAGAGGTGATATCATGCCACGCCCGACGTCGTTCGATCGTGTGTGCTGCCCAACCGCGATGATGACATGCCACACTAAACGTCGTTCGACCGAGTGTGCTGTTTAAAGGCGGTGATGTCATGCCACGCCCGACGTCATCCGAACGTGCGTTCAGTCAAAGGACGGTGATGTCATGCCACGCCAGACATCCTTCATTTGTGTGTGCTGTCCAAAGGCAGTGATGTCATGCCATGCCTGACGTTGCCGACCGTGTGTGCTGTCCAAGGGCGGTGATGTCATTCCACGCCCGACGTCGTTCGATCGTTCGTGCAGTCCAAGGGCGGTGATGTCATGCCAAGCCTGGCGTCGTTCGACCATGTTGCTATCCAAAGGCGGTGATGTCATGCCTCGCCCGACGTCGTCCGACTGTGTGTACTGTCTAAGGGCGGTGATGTCATGCCACTCCCGACGCCGTCCGACTGTGTCTGCTGTACAAGAGCGGTGATGTCATGCCACGCGCAACGTTGCCGACCATGTGTGCGGTCTAAGGGCGGTGATGTCATGCCACGTCCGACGTCGTTCGACCGAGTGTGTTTTTCAAGGGCGTTGATGGCATGCCACGCCTGACGTCGTCCGACCGTGCGTGCAGTACAACGGCGGTGAAGGCATGTCATGCCCAACTTGGTTCAATCGTGTGTCCTGTCCAAAGACGGTGATGTCCTGCCACGCCCAACGTCGTTTGACCGTGTGTGCTGCCCAAAGGCGATGATGGAATGCCATGCCCGATGTTGTTCAACCGTGTGTGCTGTCAAAGGGCGGTGATTTCATGCCACGCCCGACGTTGCCGACCGAGTGTGCTTTCCAAGGGCGGTGATGTTATGCCACGCCCGACGTCGTCTGACCATGGGTGCATTCCAAGGGAGGTGATATCATGCCACACCCGACCTCGTTCGATCGTGTGTTCTGCCCAACTGCGATGATGACATGCCACACCAAACGTCGTTCGACTGAGTGTGCTGTCCAAAGGCGGTGATGGCATATCACGCCCGACGTCGTTCGACCGTGCGTGCAGTCCAAGGGCGGTGATGTCATGCCACGCCCGACTTCGATTGACCGTGTGTGTCGTCCAAGGGCGGTGATGGCATGCCACTTCTAACGTTGTCGACATTATGTGCTGTCCAAGGGCGGTGATGTGATGCCACGCCCGACGTTACCATCCGAGTGTGTTGTCCGAAGGTGGTGATGTCATGCCACGCCCGACATCGTCCGACTGTGCATGTAGTCCAAGGACGGTGATGTCATGCCACGCCCGACGTTGTTCGACCGTGTGTTCTGTCCAAGGTCAGTGATGTCATGCCACGCCCTACGTCGTTTGACCGTGCGTGCAGTCCAAGGGTGGTGATGTCATGTCACGCCTAACATCGTTCGACCATGCGTGCTGCCCAATGGCGATGATGGCATGCCACACCGGACGTCGTTCGACGGAATGTGCTTTCAAAAGGCGGTTATGCATGTCACGCCTGACGTTGTTCGACTGTGTGTGCTGTCCAAAGGCGGTGATGTCATGCCACGTCCAACGTTGTCGACCGTGTGTGCTGTCCTAGGGTAGTGATGTCATGCCACGCCCGACATTGCCAACCGTGTGTGCTGTCCAAGGGCAGTGATGTCATGCCATGCCCGACGTCGTTCGACCGTGTGTGCTATCAAAAGGTGATGATGTCATGCCACGCCTGACGTTGTTCGACAGCGTGTGGTGTCCATAGGCAGTGATGTCATGCCATGCCCGACGTAGTCCGACCGTGTGTGTTGTCCAAAGGCGGTGATGGCACATCACGCCCGATGTCATTCGACCGTGTGTGCTGTCCAAAGGCGGTGATTTCATGCCACGCCCGACGTTACCGACCGAGTGTGCTGTCCAAGGGCGGTTATGTTATGCCACGCTCGACGTCGTCCGACCATGCGTGCATTCCAAGGGAGGTGATATCATGCCACGCCCGACATCATTTGATCGTGTGTGCTGCCCAACCGCGATGATGACATGCCACACCAAACGGCGTTCGACCGAGTGTGCTGCCCAAAGGCGGTAATGGCATGTCACACCCGACTTCGTTCGACCGTGCGTGCAGTCCAAGGGCGGTGATGTCATGCCACGCCTGACGTCGATTGACCGTGTGTGCTGTCCAAGGGAGGTGATGTCATGCCACGTCCGACGTCGTCCGACCGTGTGTGCTGTCCAAGGGCGTTGATGGCATGCAACGCCTAATGTTGTCGACCAAGTGTGCTGTCCAAGGGCGGTGATGTCATGACACGCACGACGTTATCGTCCGTGTGTGCTGTCCGAGGGCAGTGATGTCATGCCACGCCCGACGTCGTCTGACCGTGCGTGTAGTCCAAGGACAGTGATGTCATGCCACGCCCAACGTCGTTCGACCGTGTGTGCTTTCCAAGGGAGGTGATGTCATGCCACACCCTACGTCGTCTGACCATACGTGCAGTCCAAGGGTGGTGATGTCATGCCACGCCTGACATCATTCGACCATGTGTGCTGCCCAACGACGATGATGTCATGCCACACCTGACGTCGTTCGACGGAATGTGCTGTCAATAGGCAGTGATGGCATGTCACGCCCGACGTTGTTCGATCGTGTGTGCTGTCCAAAGGAGGTGAAGTTATTCCACGCCCAACGTCGTTCGACCGGCATGCCACGCCCTACGTCGTTCGACCATGTGTGTTGTCTAAGAGCAATGATGTCATGCAACGCCTGACGGAGTCCGACCATGTGTGCTGCCCAAAGGCGGTGATGGCATGCCACGCCCGATGTCGTTCGACCGTGTGTGCTGTCCTAGAGCAATGATGTCATGCCACGCCCGACGTAGTCCGACCATGTGTGCTGCTTAAAGGCGGTGATGTCATGCCTTGCCCGACGTTGCCAACCGTGTGTGCTGTCCAAGGGTAGTGATGTCATGCCACACCCGACGTTGCCAACCATGTGAGCTATCCAAGGGCGGTGATGTCATTCCATGCCCGACGTCGTCCGACCGTGCGTGCAGTCCAAGGGCGGTGATGTCATGCCATGCCCGAGGTCGTTCGACCGTGTGTGCTATCCAAAGCCGGTGACGTCATGCCACGCCCGACGTCGTCCGACTGTGTGTGATGTCCAAGGGCGGTGATGTCATGCCACGCCCGACGTTGCCGGCATGTGTGTTGTCCAAGGGCGAGGATGCCATGCCACGGCCGACGTCGTCTGACTGTGTGTGTTGTCCAAGAGCGGTGATGTCATGCCACGCCTGACGTTGCCGACCATGTGTGCGGTCCAAGGGCGGTGATGTCATGCCACGCCTGATGTCATCCGACTGTGCGTGCGCTCCAAGGGCGCTGATGTCATGCCACACCCGACGTCGTTCGAGCGAGTGTATTTTTCAAGGGCGGTGATGGCATGCCACGCCTGACGTCGTCCGACCGTGCGTGCAGTGCAATGGCGGTGATGGCATGTCATGCCCAACTTCGTTCGACCGTGAGTGCTGTCCAAAGGCGGTGATGTCATGCCACGCCTAATGTTGTCAACCTGGTGTGCTATCCAAGGGCGGTGATGTCATCCCACGCCTGACGTTACCGTCCGTGTGTGTTGTCCGAGGGCGGTGATGTCATGCCACGCCCGAGGTCGTCCGACCATGCGTGTAGTCCAAGGATGGTGATGTCATTCCACGCCCGACGTCGTCCGACCGTGTGTGCTGTCCAAGGGCGGTGATGTCATGCCATGCCTGACGTAGTCCGATCATGTGTGCTGCCCTAAGGCGATGATGGCATGCCTCGCCCGACGTAATTCGACCGTGTGTGCTGTCCAAGGGCGGTGATGTCATACCACGCCCGACGTCGTCCGACCATGCGTGCAGTCCAAGGGCGGTGACGTAAAGCCACACCCGACATCGTTCGACCGTGTGTGCTGTCCAAAGGCGGTGATGGCATGTCATGCCTGACGTTGTCCGACCGTGTTTGCCGTCCAAGGGCTATGATGGCATGCCACGCTCGACGTCGTTCGACCGTGTGTGCTGCCCAAAGGCGATGATGGCATGCCACGCCCAATGTCGTTCGACCGTGTGTGCTGTCCAAAGGTGGTGATGTTATGCCACGCCCGACGTAGTCCGATCGTGTGTACTGTCCAAGAGAGGTGATTTCATGCCACGCTGGACGTCGTCCGACCGTGTGTGCTGTCCAAGGGCAGTTATGGCATGCCACACCCGACGTTGCCGAATGTGTGTGCTGTCCAAGGGCGGTGATGTCATGCCACGCCCGATGTTGCCGACTGTTTGTGGTGTCCAAGGGCGGTGATTTCATGCCATGCGCGATGTCGTTCGACCGAGTGTGCTGTCAAAAGGCAATGATGGCATCTCACACCCAACATCGTTCGACCGTGTGTACTGCCCAAAGGCGAGGATATCGTGCCACGCCCAACGTCGTTTGACCATGTGTGTAATGTCCAAGGGCAGTGATGTCATGCCACGTCCGACGTTGCCGACCTAGTCCGACCGTGTGTGCTGTCCAAAGGCAGTAATGGCATTTCACGCCCGACTTCATATAGCCGTGTGTGCTGTCCAAAGGCGATGATGTCATGCCACGCCCAATGTCTACGACTGTGTGTGCTGCCCAAAGACGATGATGGCATGCCACGCCGGACGTCATTCAACCGTGTGTGCTGTCCAAGGGCAGTGATGTCATGCCACGCCCGACGTCGTCTGACTGTCTGTGCTGTCCAAGGGCGGTGATGGCATGCCACGCCCGACGTTGCCGACCGTGTGTGATGTCCAAGGGCGGTGATGTCATGCCATGCCCGATGATGCCGACCGTGTGTGCTGTCCTAGCGGGTGATGTCATGTCATGCCCGACGTCGTTCAACCGTGCATGCAGTCCAAAGGCGGTGATGTCATGCCACGCTCGACGTCGTTCGGCCGTGTCTACTGTAGAAGGGCGGTGATGTCATGCCACGCCTGACGTCGTCCGACTGTATGTGCTGTCCAAGGACGGTGATGGCATGCCATGCCCGACGTTTTCGACCGTGTGTGATGTCCAAGGGTGGTGATGTCATGCCACTCCCGATGTTGCCGACCGTATGTGCTTTCCTAGTGCGGTGATGTCATGCCATGCCCGACGTTGTTCGACCGTGCGTGCAGTCCAAAAATGGTGATGTCATGCCACGCTCGACGTCGTACAGCTGTGTGTGCTTTACATGGGCGGTGATGTCTAGCCACGCCCGACGTCGTTTGACCGTTTGTGCTACCCAAAGGCGATGATGTCATGCCACGCCTGACGTCGTTCAAAAATGTATGCTGTTCAAGGGTGGTGATGTCATGCCACACCCGACGTCTTTTGACCGTGTATGCTGCCTAAAGGCGATGATAGCATGCCACGCCAAATGTCATCCGACCGTGTGTGCTGTCCAAGGGAGGTGATAGCATGCCACGCCCGACGTTGCCGACCGTGTGTGTTGTCCAAGTGCGGTGATGGCATATCACGCCCGACGTTGCCGATCGTGTGTGCTGTCCAAGGGCGTTCATGTCATGCCACGCCTGACGTCGTCCGACCGTGCATGCAGTCCTAGGGCGGTGATGTCATGCCACGCTCGACGTTGCCGACCGTGTGTGCTGTCCAAGGGTGGTGATGTCATACCACACCCAACGTCGTCTGACCGTGCGTGCAGTCCAAGGGCGGTGATGTAAATCCACACCCAATGTTTTTCGGCCGTGTATGCTGTCCAAATGCGGTGATGGCATGTCACGCCCGACGTCCTTTGACCGTAAGTGCTGTCCAAAGGCGTTGATGTCATGCCACGCCCAACGTCGGTCGACTATGTGTGCTTCCCAAAGGCGATGATGGCATGCCACGCCTGACATCATTCGACTGTGTGCTGTCTAAGGGCGGTGATGTCATACCACACCCGACGTCATCCGACCGTGCTTGCAGTCCAAGGGCAGTGATGTAGAGCCACACCCAACGTTTTTCGACCGTGTGTGCTTTCCAATGGCGTTGATAGCATGTCACACCCGACATCGTTTGACTATAAGTGTTGTTCAAAGGCGTTGATGGCATGCCACGCCCAATGTCGTTCGACCGTGTGTGCTTCCTAAAGGCGATGATGGCATGAACCGCCCGATGTCATTTGACCGTGTGTGCCGTCTAAGGGCGGTGATCTCATACCACGCCCGACGTCGTTCGACCGTGTGTGCTATCCAAAGGCGGTGATAGCATGTAATGCCTGACGTCGTCCGATCGTGTTTGCCGTCCAAGGGCTATGATGGCATGCCACGCCTGACGTCGTTCGACCGTTTGTGCTGCCAAAAGGTGATGTTGGCATGCCCTGCCCAACGTCGTTCGACCGTGTGTGCTGTCCAAAGGCGGTGATGTTATGCCACACACAACGTGGTCCTACCGTGTGTACTGTCCAAGGACAGTGATGTCATGCCACGCCCGACGTCGTCCGACCGTGTGTGCGGTCCAAGGGCAGTGATGTCATGCCAAGCCCGACGTTGCCGATCGTGTGTGCTGTCCAAGGGCGGTGATATCATGCCACGCCCGACATTGACGACCGTGTGTGCTGTCCAAGGGCGGTGATGTCATGCCACGCCCAACATCGTCTGACCGTGCGTGTAGTCCAAGGGCGGTGAATTCAATCCACGCCCGACGTGGTTAAACGTGTGTGCTGTCCAAAAGCGATGATGTCGTGCCATGCCTAACGTCGTTTGACCGTGTGTGCTGTCCAAGGGCGGTGATGTCATGTCACGCCAAACATCGTCTGACCGTGCGTGCACTCCAAGGGTGGTGATGTCATGCCACGCCCGACGTCGTCCAACGGTGTGTGTTGTCCTAGCACAGTGATGGCAAGCCACGCCCGACGTTTCCGACCGTGTGTGCTGTCTAAGGGCGGTGATGTCATGCCACGCCCGACGTTGCCGACCGTGTATGCTCTCCAAGGGCGGTGATGCCCAACGGTGATGATGGCATGCCACACCCGATGTCGTTTTACCGAGTGTGTTGTCCAAAGGCGGTGATGGCATGTCACACGCGACGTCGTTTGACCGTGTGTGCTGTCCAAAGGCGGTGATGTCATGCCACGCCCAACGTCGTTTGACCGTGTGTGCTGCCCATTGGCGATGGATTGCCACGCCCGACGTCAGTCGACCGTGTGAGCTGTCCAAAGGTGGTAATGTCATGCCACGCCCAAATTAGTCCGACCGTATGTGTTGCCCAAGGGCGGTGATGTCATGCCATGCCCGACGTCATTCGACCGTGTGTGCTGTCCAAGGGCGGTGATGTCAAGCCACGCCCGACGTCGTCCGACAGTGTGTGCAGTCTAAGGGAGGTGATGTCATGCCACGCCCGATGTCGTTCAGCCATGTGTGCTGCCCAACGGCAATAATATCATGCCACACCCGATGTCGTTCAACCGAGTGTGCTGTCCAAAGGCGGTGATGTCATGCCACGCGCAACGTCGTTTGACTGTGTGTGCTGCCCAAAGGCAATGATGGAATGCCACGCCCAACGTCGTTCGACCGTGCGTGCAGTCCAAGGGCGGTGTTGTCATGCCACGCCCGACGTTGCAGATCGTGTGTGGTGTCCAACGGCGGTGATGTCATGCCACGCCCGACGTCGTCCGACCGTGCGTGCAGTCTAAGGGAGGTGATGTCAAACCACGCCTGACGTCGTTCGACTGTGTGTGCTTTCCAAAGGCGGTGATGGCATGTTACGCCTGACATCGTTCGTCCGTGTTTGCCGTCCAAGGGCTATGATGGCATGCCACGCCTGACGTCGTTCAACCGTGTGTGCTATCCATAGGCGGTGAGTTATGACACGCCCGACATAGTTCGACCGTGTGTGCTGCCCAATGGCGGTGATGTGATGCCACTCTCGATGTCATCCGATCGTGTGAACTGTCCAACGGCAGTGATGTCATGCCACGCTCGACGTTGCCGACCGTGTGTGCTATCCAAGGGCGGTGATGTCATGCCACGCCCGACGTTACCGACCGTGTGTGCTGTCCAGCGACGGTGATGTCATGCACCACCCGACGTCGTCCAACCGTGCGTGCAGTCCAAGGAGGGTGATGTCAAGCCAAACCCGACGTCGTTGGACAGTGTGTGCTTTCCAAAGGTGGTGATGGCATGTCACGCCTGACGTCGTTCGATCGTGTTTGCCATCCATGGGCTATGATGTCATGCCACCCCCGACGTCGTTCAACCGTGTGTGCTTCCCAAAGGCGATGATGGCATGCCACGCCCGACGTTGTTCGACAGTGTATGGTGTCCAAAGGCGGTGATGTCATGCCATGCCCGATGTAGTCGGACCGTGTGTGTTGTCCAAAGGTGATGATGGAACGTCACGTCTGACGTCATTCGACCGTGTGTGCTGTCCAAAGGTGGTGATTTCATGCCATGCCCGACGTAGTCCGACCGTGTGTGCTGTCCAAGGGCGGTGATGTCATGCCACGCCTGACGTTGCCGACCGTGTGTACTGTCCAAGGGAGGTGATGTCATGTCACGCCCGACGTCGTCCAACCGTGCGTGCAGTCCAAAGGCGGTGATTTCAATCCATGTTAGACGTTGTTTGAACGTGTGTGCTTTCCAAAGGCGGTGATGGCATGTCACACCCGACGTCGTTCGACTGTGTGTGCTGCCTTATGGCGATGATGGCATGCCACGCCCGACGTCGTTCGACCGTGTGTGTTGTCCAAAGGCATTGTTGTCATGCCACGCCCCACATAGTCTGACCGTGTGTGCTGTCCAAAGGCGGTGATGGCATGTCACGCCAGACGTTGTTCAATCGTGTGTGATGCCCAAAGGCGATGATGGCATGCCACGCCCGATGTCGTTCGACACTGTGTGCTGTCCAAGGACGGTGATTTCATGCCACGGCCGACGTCATCCGACTGTATGTGCCTACCATGGGCGGTGATGGCTTTCCACGCCTGATATTGCCGACCTTGTGTGTTGTCCAAGTGCAGTGATGTCATGACACACCCTAAGTTGCCGACAGTGTGTGTTGTCCAAGGGCGGTGATGTCATGCAACGCCCGATGTCGTCCCACCGTGCGTGCAGTCCAAGGGCGGTGATGTCTTGCCACGCCCGACACCGTTCACCGTGTGTGCTGTCCAAGGGCGGTGATATCATTCCACGCCTGACGTTGCCGACTGTTTGTGCTGTCTAAAGGGGGTGATGTCATGCCGCGCCCGACATCATCCGACCGTGCGTGCAGTCCAAGGGCGGTGATGTCATGCCATGCCTGACGTCATTCGACCGTGTGTGCTGTCCAAGGGTGGTTATAACATGCCACGCCCGACGTCGTCAGACCATGTGTGTAGTCCAGGGAAGGTTATGTCATGCCACGCATGGCGTCGTCCGACCGTGTGTGCTGTCTTGGGGTGGTGATGGCATGCCACGCCCAACATCGTCCGACCGATTGTGCAAACCAAGGGCGGTGATGTCATGCCACGCCCGACGTCATTCGACCGTGTGTGCTATCCAAGGGCGGTGATAACATACCACGCCCGACGTCGTCCGACCGTGTGTGCTGCCGAAGGCAATGATGGCATACCACGCCCGACGTCATTCGACCGTGTGTGTTGTCCAAGGGCGGTGATGACATTCCACGCCCCACGTTGCCGACCGTGTGTGCTATCCAACGGCGGTGATGTCATGCCACGCCCGACGTCGTCCAACCGTGCGTGCAGTCCAAGGAGGGTGATGTCATGCCACGCCAGATGTCGTTGGACTGTGTGTGCTTTTCAATGGCGGTGATGGCATGTCACGCCCGACGTCATTCGATCGTGTTTGCCATCCATGGGCTATGATGTCATGCCACGCCTGACGTCGTTCGACCGTGTGTGCTGCCCAAAGGTGATGATGTCATGCACCCCCCGATGTAGTCCGACCGTATATGATGCCCAAAGGCGATGATGGCATGCCACGCTCGACGTTGTTCGACCGTGTGTGGTGTCCTAAGGCGGTGATGTCATTCCATGCCCGACCTAGTACGACCGTGTGTGTTGTCCAAATGTGGTGATGGCCCGTCACGCTCGACGATGTTCGACCGTGTGTGCTGTCCAAAGGCAGTGATGTCATGCCACGCCCGACGTCGTTCGACCGTGTGTGTCGTCCAAAGGCGGTGATATCATGCCACGCCCGACGTAGTCCGACCGTGTGTGCAGTCCAAAGGCGGTGATGTCATGCCACGCACGACGTTACGACCATCTGTGTTGTCCAAGGGCGGTGATTTCAATCCACGCCCGACGTTGTTTGAACGTGTGTGCTTTCGAAAGACGGTGATGTCATGCCACTCCCGAGATCGTCCGACCGTGTGTACTGTCCAAGGGCGGTGATGTCGTGCCACGCCCGACGTTGTTCGACCGTGTGTGTTGTCCAAGAGTAGTGATGTCATGCAACTCCCGAGGTCGTCAGACCGTGCGTGCAATCCAAGGGTGGTGATGTCATGTCATGCCCAACGTCATCCGACCGTGTGTGCTGTCCAAGGGCGGTGATGGCATACCACGCCTGACGTTGCCGATCGTGTGTGTTGTCCAAGGGCGGTGATGTCATGCCTTGCCCGACGTTGCCGAACATGTGTGCTGTCCAAAGGCGGTGATGTCATGCCATGCCCGACGTCTTCCGACCATGCGTGCAGTCCTAGGGAGGTGATGTTATGCCACACCTGACGTCGTTCGATCGTGTGTGCTGCCCAATTGCGATGATTGCATGCCACACCCGATGTCGTTTTGCTGAGTGTGTTGTCCAACGGCGGTGATGGCCTGTAACACCTGAAGTTAATTGACCGTGTGTGCTGTCCATAGGCGGTGATGTCATGCCACGCCCAACATCGTTTGACCGTGTTTGCTGCCCATAGGCGTTGATGGAATGCCACGCCTGACGTCATTCAACCGTGTGTGATGTCCAAAGGCGGTGATGTCATGCCAGGCCCGACGTTGCCGACCGTGTGTGCTGTCCAAGGGCGGTGATGTCATGCCACGCCCATCATTACCGACCGTGTGTGCTGTCCAAGGGTGGTGATGTCATGCCACGCCCGACGTTGCCGACCGTGTGTGCTGTCCAAGGGCGGTGATGTCATGCCACGCCCGACATTATAGACCGTGTGTGTTGTCCAAAGGTGGTGATGTCATGCCACGCTAGACGTTGCCGACCGTGTGTGTTGTCTCAGGGCGGTGATGTCATGCCACGCCTGACGTTACCGACCGTGTGTGTTGTCCAAGGGCGGTGATGTCATGCCACGCCCAACATTACCGACTGTGTGTGCTGTCCAAGGGCAGTGATGTCATGCCACACCCAATGTTGCCGTCCATGTGTGTTGTCCTAGGGCAGCGATATCATTCCACGCCCGACATTACCGACCGTGTGTGCTGTCCCTGGGCGGTGATGTCATGCAACGCCCGACGTTGCCAACCGTGTGTCCTGTCCAAGGGGGATGATGTCATGCCACGCCCGACGTCGTCTAACCTTGCGTGTATTCCAAGGGTGGTGATGTCAAGCCACGCCCAACGTCGTTCGACAGTGTGTGCTTTCCAAAGGCGGTGATGGCATGTCACGCCTGACATCGTTCGACCGTGTTTGCCGTCAAAGGGCTATGATGGCATGCCACGCCCGACGTCGTTGCACCGTGTGTGCTTCCCAAAGGCGATGATGGCATGCCAAGCCATACGTCATTCTACTGTGTGTGTTGTCTAAAGGCTGTGATGTTATGCCACGCTAGACGTAGTCCGACCGTGTTTGCTGCCCAAGGGCGGTTATGTCATTCCACTCCCGATGTGGTCCGACCGTGTATACTGTCCAAGGGCGGTGATGTCATGCCACGCCCGACGTTGCCGTCCGTGTGTGCTGTCCAAGGGTAGTGATATCATGCCACTCCCGACGTCGTACGACCGTGCGTGCAGTCCAAGGGTGGTGATGTCATGCCATGCCCAACGTCGTCCGACCGTGTGTGCTTTCCAAGGGAGGTAATGTCATGCCACGACCGACATTGTCGACCGTGTTTGCAGTCTAAGGGTGGTGATTTCATCCTACGCCCAACGTTGTTTGACCGTTTGTGCAGCCCAATTGCGATGATAGCATGCCACGCCCGACATCGTCTGACCGTGCGTGTAGTCCAATGGCGGTGATGTCATGCAACGCCAGACGTCGTTCGACCATGTGTGCTGTACAAGGGCAGTGATGTCATTCCACGCCCGACGTATTCCGACCGTGTGTGCTGTCCAAAGGCGGTGATGACATGTCAAGCCCGACGTCGTTCGACCGTGTGTGTTGTCCAAGGGCAGTGATGGCATATCACGCCCGACGTTGCCTAACGTGTGTACAGTGCAAGGGCGGTGATGTCATGCCACGCCCAACGTCGTTCGACCGTGTGTGCTGTCCAAGGGCGGTAATGTCATGCCACGCCCGACGTCATTTGACCGTTTGTGCTGCACAAAGACGATGATGGCATGCCACGCCCGACACCGTCCGATCGTGCGTGCTGTCCAAGGGCGGTGATGTCATGCCACGCCCGACGTCATTCGAACGTGTGTGCTATCCAAGGGCGGTGATGTCATGCCAAGCCTGACATCATTTGACCATTTGTGCCGCCTAAAGACGCTGATGGTATGCCACGTCCGACATCGTCTGACCGTGCGTGCAGTCCATGGGCCGTGTTGTTATGCCACGCCCGACGTCGTTCGACCGTGTGTGCAGTCCAAGAGCGGTGATGTCATGCCACGCCCGACGTTGCCGACCGTGTGTGTTGTCCAAGGGCGGTGATGTAATGCCACTCCCGACGTCGTCCTACTATGCGTGCAGTCCAAGGGCGGTGATGTCAAGCCACGCCCGACATCGTTCGACATTGTTTGCCATCAAAATTCTATGATGGAATGCCACACCTGACGTTGTTCGACTGTGTGTGTTGTTCAATGGTAATGATGGCATGCCACGCCTGACGTCGTTCGACCGTGTGTGCTGTCTCAAGGCGGAGATGTTATGCCAAGCCCGATGTAGTCTGACCGTGTGTGCTACCCAAGGGCGATAATGTCATGCCATGCCCGACGTCGTCCGATAGAGTGTACTGTCTAAGGGCGGTGATGTCATGCCATGCCCGACGTTTCCGACCGTGTGTGCTGTGAAATGGCAGTAATGTCATGCCACGCTCGATGTTGGTGACCGTGTGTGCTTTCATAGGGAGGTGATGTCATGCCGTTCCCGATGTGATTCGACCGTGCGTTCAGTCCAAGGGCGGTGATGTCATGCCACGCTCAACGTCCTTCGACCGTGTGTGCTGTCCAAAGGAAGTGATAGCATGCCACGCCCGACGTTGCTGGCCGTGTGTGCTGTCCAAGGGCAGTGATGTCATGCCACGCCCGACGTTTCCAACCATGTGTGTTGTCCAAGGGCGGTGATGTCATTCCACGCCCGACGTTGTCTGACCGTGCGTGTAGTCCAAGGGCGGTGATGTCATGCCATGCCCGACGTCGTTCGACCGTGTGTGCTATCCTAAGGCGGTGATGTCATGCCACGCCCGACGTCGTCCGACTGTGTGTACTGTCCAAGGGCGGTGATGTCATGCCACGCCCGACGTTGCTAACCGTGTGTGTTGTCCAAGGGCGGGGATTTCATGCCATGCCCGACGTTGCCGACTGTGTGTGCGGTCCAACAGCGGTGATGTCATGCCACGCCCGACGTTGCTGACCATGTCTGCGGTCCAAGGGCGGTGATGTCATGCCACGCCGGACGTCGTTCGACCGAGTGTGTTTTTCAAGGGCGGTGATGGCACGCCACGCCTGACGTCGTCCGACCGTCCGTGCAGTGCAAGGGCGGTGATGGCATGCCATGCCCAACTTCGTTCAACCATGAGTGCTTTCTAAAGGCGGTGATGTCATGCCACGCCCAACGTCGTTTGACCGTGTGTGTTGCCCAAAGGCGATGATGGAATGCCATGCCCGATGTCGTTCGATCGTGTGTGCTGTCCAAAGGCGGTGATTTCTTGCCACGCCCGATGTTGCCGACCGAGTGTGCTGCCCAAGGGCGGTGATGTTATGCCACGCCCGACGTCGTCTGACCATGCCTGCATTCCAAGGGAGGTGATATCATGCCTCGCCCGATGTCAATCGATCGTGTGTGCTGCCCAACCTCTATGATGACATGCCACACCAAACGTCGTTCGACCGAGGGTGCTGTCCAAAGGGAGTGATGGCATGTCACGCCCGACGTCGTTCGACTGTGCGTGCAGTCCAAGGGCGGTGATGTCATGCCACGCCTGACGTCGATCGACCGTTTGTGTTGTCCAAGGGAGGTGATGTCATCCCACGTCCGACGTCGTCCGATCGTGTGTGATGTTCAAGGGAGGTGATGGCATGCCATGCCTAACGTTGTCGACCTGGTGTGCTGTCCAAGGGCGGTGATGTCATACCACGCCTGACGTTACCGTCCGTGTGTGCTGTCCGAGGGCGGTTATGCCATGCCACGCCCGACGTCGTTCGATCGTGTGTGTTGTCCAAGGGCGGTGATGTCATGCCACGCCCGACATCGTCCAACCGGGCGTGCAGTCCAAGGAGGGTGATGTCAAGCAAAACCCGATGTCGTTGGACTGTGTGTGCTTTCCAAAGGCGGTGATGGCAAGTCACGCCTGTCGTTGTTCTATCGTGTTTGCCGTCCATGGGCTATGATGGCATGCCACCCCCGACATCATTCGACTGTGTGTGCTGCCCAAAGGCGATGATGGCATGCCTTGCCCGACGTTGTTCGACAGTGTGTGGTGTCTAAAGGCGATGATGTCATGCCATGCCCGACGTAGTCCGACCATGTGTGTTGTCGAAAGGCGGTGCTGGCACGTCATGGCCGACGTCATTCGATCGTGTGTGCTGTCCAAAGGCGGTGATTTCATGCCACGCTCGACGTAGTTCGACCGTGTGTGCTGTCCAAGGGCGGTGATGTCATGACACGCCCGACGTTGCCGACCGTGTGTGCTGTCCAAGGGAGGTGATGCCTTGCCACGCCCGATGTCGTCCAACCATGCGTGCAGTCCAAAGGCGGTGATTTCAATCCATGATGGACGTTGTTTGAACGTGAGTGCTTTCCAAAGGCGCTGATGGCATGTCACGCCCGACGTCGTTCGACTGTGTGTGCTGCCTTAAGGCGATGATGGCATGCCACGCCTGATGTTATTCGACCGTGTGTGTTGTCCAAAGGCGTTGATGTCATGCCACGCCCCACATAGTCTGACCGTGTGTCCAAAGGCGGTGATGGCATGTCACTCCCGAAGTCGTTCGATCGTGTGTGATGCCCAAAGGCGATGATGGCATGCCACGCCTGACATTGTTCGACAGTGTGTGCTGTCCAAGGGCGGTGATTTCATGTCATGGCCGACGTCGTCTGACTGTATGTGCCAACCAAGGGCGGTGATGGCTTGCCACACCTGACGTTGCCGACCTTGTGTGCTGTCCAAGGGCGGTGATAACATGCCACGCCCGACGTCGTCAGACCGTGTGTGTAGTCCAAGGGAGGTGATGTCATGCCACGCATGACGTCGTCTGACTGTGTCTGCTGTCTAAGGGTGGTGATGGCATGCCACGCCCGAAGTCGTTCGACCGTGCGTGCAGTCCAAGGGAAGTGATGTCATGCCATGCCCGACGTCATTCGACCGTGTGTGATGTCCAAGGGCGGTGATGTCATGCCAAAGCCGATGTTGCCAACCGTGTGTGCTATCCAAGGGCAGTGATGTCATGCCACGCCCGATGTCGTCCCACCGTGCGTGTAGTCCAAGGGCGGTGATGTCTTGCCACGCCCGACATCGTTCACCGTGTGTGCTGTCCAAGGGCGATGATATCATTCCATGCCTGACGTTGCCGACTGTTTGTGCTGTCCAAGGGGGTGATGTCATGCCACGCCTGACGTCGTTCGACTGTGTGTGAAGTCCAAGGGCGGTGATGTCATGCCACGCCTGATGTCATTCGACCGTGTGTGCTGTCCAAGGGCGGTGATAACATGCCATGCCCGTCGTCGTCACACCGTGTGTGTAGTCCAAGGGAGGTGATGTAGTGCCACGCATGACGTCGTGAGACCGTGTGCGCTGTCTAAGGGTGGTAATGGCATGCCACGCCCGACGTCGTTCGACAGTGCATGCAATCCAATGGCGGTGATGTCATGCCACGCCCGACGTCATTCGACCGTGTGTGCTGTCCAAGGGTTGTGATAACATGCCACACCCGAAGTCGTCTGACCGTGTGTGCAGTCCAAAAGAGGTGATCTCATGCCATGCCCGATGTCGTTCTACCGTGTGTGCTGCCCAACGGCGATAATATCATGCCACACCCGACTTTGTTCGACCGAGTGTGCTATCCAAAGGCAGTAATGACATGTCATTTCCGATGTTGTTCGACCGTGTTTGACGTCCAAAGGCGGTGATGGCATGTCACACCCAACGTCGTTTGATCGTGTTTGCCGTCCATGGGCTATCATGTCATGCCACGCCCGACGTCGTTCGACCGTGTGTGCTGCCCAAAGGCGATGATGTCATGCCACGCCCGACGTAGTCCGACCGTGTGTGCTGCCCAAAGGCGATAATGGCATGCCACGATCGACGTTGTTCGACCATGTGCGGTGTCCAAAGGTAGTGATGTCATTCCATGCCCGACGTAGTGAGACCGTGTGTGTTGTCCAAATATGGTGATGGCACGTTACGCCCGTCGTTGTTCGACCGTATGTACTGTCCAAAGGCGATGATGTCATGTCACGCCCGACGTCGTTCGACTGTGTGTGCTGTCCTAAGGCGGTGATGTCATGCCACGCCCGACATTGCCGACCGTGTGTACTGTCCAAGGGCGGTGATGTCATGCCACGCCCAACGTTGTTCGACCGTGTGTGCTGTCTAAGGGCGGTGATGTCATGCCACGCCCGACGTCATTTGACTTTTTGTGCTGCCCAAAGACGATGATGGCATGCCACGCTCGACATCGTCCGATCGTGCATGCTGTCCAAGAGCAGTGTTGTAATGCCACGCCCGACGTCGTTCGACAGTGTGTCTTGTCCAAGGGCGGTGATGTAATGCCACACCCGACATCGTCCTACTGTGCGTGCAGTCAAAGGGCGGTGATGTCAAGCCACGCCCGACATCGTTCCACATTGTTTGCCATCAAAATGCTATGATGGAATGCCACGCCCGACATCGTTCGACTGTGTGTGCTGCTCAAAGGTGATGATGGCATGCCACGCCTGACGTCGTTCGACCGTGTGTGTTGTCTCAAGGCGGAGATGTTATGCCAAGCCTGATGTAGTCTGACCGTGTGTGCTGCCCAAGGGCGATGATGTCATGCCACTCCCGACGTCGTCCGACAGTGTGTACTGTCTAAGGGCGGTGATGTCATGCCATGACCGATGTTGCCGACCGTGTGTGCTGTGAAATGGCAGTGATGTCATGCCACGCTCGATGTTTCTGACCGTGTGTGCTTTCCAAGGGCGGTGATCTCATGTCGTGCCCGACGTCATCCGACCGTGCATTCAATCCAAGGACGGTGATGTCATGCCACGCCCGACGTCCTTCGATCGTGTGTCCTGTCCAAAGGCAGTGATGTCATGCCACGCCCGACGTTGCCGACCGTGTGTGTTGTCCAAGTATAGTGATGTCATGCCACATCCGATGTTGCCAACCGTGTGTGCTGTCCAAGGGCGGTGATGTTATTCCACGCCCGACGTCGTTCGACCGTGTGTGTTGTCCAAAGGCGGTGATGTAATGCCACACCCGACGTCATCCAACTGTGCGTGCAGTCCAAGGGCGGTGATGTCAAGCCACGCCCGACATCGTTTGACATTGTTTCGATAAAAATGCTATGATGGAATGCCACGCCCGACGTAGTTCGACTGTGTGTGCTGCTCAAAGGTGATGATGGCATGCCACACCTGACGTCGTTCGACTGTGTGTGTTGTCTCAAGGCGAAGATGTTATGCCAAGCCCGATGTAGTCTGACCGTGTGTGCTGCCCAAGGACGATGATGTCATTCCACTCCGGACGTCGTTCGACAGTGTGTACTGTCTAAGGGCAGTGATGTCATGCCATGCACGACGTTGCCGACCGTGTGTGCTGTGAAATGGCAGTGATGTCATGCCACGCTCGATGTTGCTGACCGTGTGTGCTGTCCAAGGGCGGTGATGTCATGCCGTACCTGACGTCATCCGACCGTGCATTTAGTCAAAGGGCGGTGATGTCATGCCACGCCCAATGTCCTTCGACCGTGTGTGTTGTCCAAACGCGGTGATGTCATGCCACGCCCGACGTTGCCGACCGTGTGTGCTGTCCAAGGGCAGTGATGTCATGTCACGCCCGACGTTGCAAACCGTGTGTGCTGTCCAAGGGCGGTGTTGTCAGTCCACGCCCTACGTTATCCGACCGTGCGTGCACTCCAAGGGTGGTTATGTCATGCCCGACATCGTTCGACCGTGTGTACTATCCTAAGGCGGTAATGTCATGCCACGCCCGACGTCATCCGACTGTGTGTACTGTCCAAGGGCGGTGATGTCATGCCACGCCCGACGTTGCTGACCGTGTGTGCTGTCCAAGGGCGGGGATGTCATGCCACGCCCGACGTTGCCGACTATGTGTGCGATCCAAGGGCGGTGATGTCATGCCATGCCCGACGTTGCCGACCATGTGTGCGGTCCAAGGGCGGTGATGTCATGCCACGCTCGACGTCGTTTGACAGAGTGTGTTTTTCAAGAGCGGTGATGGCATGCCACGCCTGAAATCATCCGACCGTGCGTGCAGTGCAAGGGCGGTGATGGCATGTCATGCCCAACTTCGTTGGACCGTGTGTGCTGTCCAAAGGCGGTGATGTCATGCCACGCCCAACGTCGTTTGACCGTGTGTGCTGCCCAAAGGCGATGATGGAATGCCATGCCCGATGTCGTTCGACCGTGTGTGCTGTCCAAAGGCGGTGATTTCATGCCACGCCCGACGTTGCCGACCGAGTGTGCTGTCCAAGGGCGGTCATGTTATGCCACTCTCGACGTCGTCCGACCATGCGTGCATTCCAAGGGAGGTAATATCATGCCACGCCCGACGTCGTTTGATCGTGTGTGCTGCCCAACCGCGATGATGACATGCCACACCAAACGTCGTTCGACAGAGTGTGCTGCCCAAAGGCGGTGATGTCATGCCACGCCCGACATCGATTGACCGTGTGTGCTGTCCAAGGGAGGTGATGCCATGCCACGTTCGACGTCGTCCGACCGTGTGTGCTGTCCAAGGGCGGTGATGGCATGCCACGCCTAACGTTGTCGACCGTGTGTGCTGTCCAAGGGAGGTGATGTCATGACACGCCCGACGTTATCGTCCGTGTGTGCTGTCCGAGGGCAGTGATTTCATGCCACGCCCGACGTCGTCCGACCGTGCGTGTAGTCCAAGGACAGTGATGTCATGCCACGCCCGACGTCGTTCGACCGTGTGTGCTGTCCAAGGGAGGTGATGTCATGCCATGCCCTACATCGTCTGACCATACGTGCAGTCTAAGGGTGGTGATGTCATGCCACGCCTGACATCATTCGACCATGTGTGCTGCCCAACGGCGATGATGGCATGCCACACCTGACGTTGTTCGACAGAATGTGCTGTCAATAGGCGGTGATGGCATGTCACGCCCGACGTTGTTGGATCGTGGTTGCTGTCCAAAGGAGGTGAAGTTATTCCACACCCAACGTCGTTCGACCGGCATGCCATGCCCAACGTCGTTCGACCATGTGTGCTGTCCAAGAGCAATGATGTCATGCAACGCCCGACGGAGTCCGACCATGTGTGCTGCCCAAAGGCGGTGATGGCATGCCATGCCCGACGTCGTTCTACCGTGTGTGCTGTCCTAGAGCAATGATATCATGCCACGCCCGACGTAGTCCGACCATTTGTGCTGCTTAAAGGCGGTGATGTCATGCCACGCCCGACGTTGCCGACCATGTGTGCTGTCCAAGGGTAGTGATGTCATGCCACACCCGACGTTGCCAACCGTGTGTGCTATCCTAGGGCGGTGATGTCATTCCACGCTCAACGTCGTCCGACCGTGCGTGCAGTCCAAAGGCGGTGATATCATGCCATGCCCGACGTCGTTCGACCGTGTGTGCTATCCAAAGGCGGTGACGTCATGCCACGCCCGACGTCATCCGACTGTGTGTGCTGTCCAAGGGCGGTGATGTCATGCCACGCCCGACGTTGCCGACCGTGTGTGTTGTCCAAGCGCGGGGATGCCATGCCACGCCCGATGTCGTCTGACTATGTGTGTTGTCCAAGAGCGGTGATGTCATGCCACGATCGACGTTGCCGACCATGTGTGCGGTCCAAGGGCGGTGATGTCATGCCACGCCTGATGTCGTTCGACTGTGCGTGCGGTCCAAGGGCGCTGATGTCATGCCACGCCCGACGTCGTTCGAGCGAGTGTGTTTTTCAAGGGCGGTGATGGCATGCCACGCCTGACGTCGTCAAACAGTGTGTGCAGTGCAATGGCGGTGATGGCATGTCATGCCCAACTTCGTTCGATCGTGACGCTGTCCAAAGGCGGTGATGTCATGCCACGCCCAACGTCGTTAGACCGTGTGTGCTGTTCAAAGGCGATGATGGAATGTCATGCCCGATGTCGTTCGACCGTGTGTGCTGTTCAAAGGCGGTGATTTCATGCCATGCCCGACGTTGCCGACCGAGTGTGCTGTCCAAATGGGGTGATTTTATGCCACGCCTGACGTCGTCCGACCATGGGTGCATTCCAAGGGAGGTGATATCATGCTACGCGCGACGTCGTTTGATCGTGTGTGCTGCCCAACTGCAATGATGACATGCCACACCAAACGTCGTTCGACCGAGTGTGCTATCCAAAGGGAGTGATGGCATGTCACGCCCGATGTCGTTCGACCGTACGTGCAGTCCAAGGGCGGTGATGTCATGCCACGCCTGACGTCGATCGACCGTTTGTGCTGTCCAAGAGAGGTGATGTCATGCCACGTCCGACGTCGTCCGACCGTGTGTGCTGTCCAAGGGCGGTCATGGCATGCCACGCCTAACGTTGTCGACCTGGTGTGCTGTCCAAGGGCGGTTATTTCATCCCACGCCTGACGTTACCGTCCGTGTGTGCTGTCCGAGGGCGGTGATGTCATGCCACGCCCGAGGTCGTCCGACCATGCGTGTAGTCCAAGGATGGTGATGTCATGCCACGCCCGACGTCGTTCGACCGTGTGTGCTGTCCAAGGGCGGTGATGTCATGCCACGCCCGACGATGCCAACCGTGTGTGCTGTCCAAGGGCGGTGATGTAATGCCACGCCCGACGTTGCGACCGTGTGTGCTGTCCAGCGACGGTGATGTCATGCCACGCCCGACGTCGTCCAACCGTGCATGCAGTCAAAGGAGGGTGATGTCAAGCCAAACCCGACGTCGTTGGACAGTGTGTGCTTTCCAAAGGCGGTGATGGCATGTGATGCCCGACGTTGTTCGATCGTGTTTGCCATCCATGGGCTATGATGTCATGCCACCCCTGACATCGTTCGACCGTGTGTGCTGCCCAAAGGCGATGATGGCAAGCCACGCCCGACGTTCGACAGTGTGTGGTGTCCAAAGGCGGTGATGTCATGCCATGCCCGACGTAGTCCGACCGTGTGTGTTGTCAAAAGGCGATGATGGCATGTCACGCCCAACGTCATTCGATCGTGTGTGCTCTCCAAAGGCAGTGATTTCATGCCACGCCCGACGTAGTCCGACCGTGTGTGTTGTCCAAGGGCGGTGTTGTCATGCCACGCCTAACGTTGCCGGCCGTGTGTGCAGTCCAAAGGCGATAATGGCATGCCACGCTCGACGTTGTTTGACCGCGTGTGGTGTCCAAAGGCGGTGATGTCATTCCATGCCCGACGTAGTCAGACCGTGTGTGTTGTCCAAATATGGTGATGGCACATTACGCCCGATGTCGTTCGACCGTGTGTGCTGTCCAAAGGTGGTGATGTCATGTCACGCCCGACGTCGTTCGACTGTGTGTGCTGTCCAAAGGCAGTGATGTCATGCCACGCTCGACATCGCCGACCTTGTGTACTGTCCAAGGGCGGTGATGTCATGCCACGCCCAACGTTGTTCGACCGTGTGTGCTGTCCAAGGGCGGTGATGTCATGCCACGCCCGACGTTATTTGACCGTTTGTGCTGCCCAAAGACGATGATGGCATGCCATGCTCGACATCGTTAGATCGTGCGTGCTGTCCAAGGGCGGTGCTGTCATGCCACGCCTGACGTCGTTCGACCGTATGTGCTGTCCAAGGTCGGTGATGTCATGCCACGCCCGACGTCATTTGACCGTTTGTGCCGCCCAAAGACGCTGATGGCATGCCACGTCCGACATCGTCCGACCGTGCGTGCAGTCTAAGGGCCGTGATGTCATGCCATGCCCGACGTCGTTCGACCGTGTGTGCAGTCTAAGGGCGGTGATGTCATGCCACACCCGACGTCGTCCAACCATGTGTGCTTCCCAAAGGCGATGATGGCATGCCACGCCCGATGTTGTTCGACAGTGTGTGGTGTCCAAAGGCAGTGATGTCATGCCATGCTCGACGTAGTCCGACCGTGTGTGTTATCGAAAGGCGGTGATGGCACGTCACTCCCGACGTCATTTGACCGTGTGTGCTGTCCAAAGGAGGTGATTTCATGCCACGCCTAACGTAGTCTGACCGTGTGTGCTGTCCAAGGACGGTGATGTCATGCCTTGCCCGACGTTGCCGACTGTGTGTGTTGTCCAAGGGAGGTGATGTCATGCCACGCCCGACGTCGTCCAACCGTGCGTGCAGTCCAAAGGCGGTGATTTCAATCCATGCCCGACATTGTTTGAACGTGTGTGCTTTCCAATGGCACTGATGGAATGTCACGCCCGACGTCGTTCGACTAAGTGTGCTGCCTTAAGGCGATGATGGCATGCCACGCCCGATGTCGTTCGACCGTGTGTGTTTTCCAACGTCATTGATGTCATGCCACGCCCCACATAGTCTGACCGTGTGTGCTGTCCAAAGGCGGTGATGGCATGTCACTCCCGACGTCATTCGATCGTGTGTGATGCCCAAAGGCGATGATTGCATGCCACGCCCGACGTCGTTCGACAGTGTGTGCTGTCCAAGGGCGGGGATTTCATGTCATGGCCGACGTCGTCCGACTGTATGTGCCAACCAAGGGCGGTGATGGCTTTCCACGCCTGACATTGCCGACCTTGTGTGTTGTCCAAGGAAGGTGATGTCATGCCACGCCCGACGTTGTGTGACCGTTTGTGCAGTCCAAAGGCGATGATGGCATGCCACGTCTGACATCGTCCGACCGTGCGTGCAGTCCAAGGGCGGTGATGTCATGCCACGCAAGACGTCGTACGACCGTGTGTGTTGTAAAAGGCAGTGATGACATTCCATGCCCGACGTAGTCCGACCGTGTGTGCTTTCCAAAGGCGGTGATGACATGTCAAGCCCCACGTCGTTCGACCGTGTGTGTTGTCCAAGGGTAGTGATGTCATGCCACGCCTTACATTACCGACTGCGTGTGCTGTCCAAGGGCAGTGTTGTCATGCCACACCCGACGTTGCCGTCCGTGTGTGTTGTCCAAGGGCGGTGATGTCATTCCACGCCCGACTTTACTGACCGTGTGTGCTGTCCAAGGGGGATGATGTCATGCCACGCCCGACGTCGTCCAACCGTGCGTGTATTCCAAGGGTGGTGATGTCATGACACGCCCAACGTCATCCTAGCGTGTGTGCTTTCCAAGGGGGTGATGTCATGCCACGCCCGACGATGTGTGACCGTTTGTGCAGTCCAAATGCAATGATGGCATGCAACGCCCGACATCGTCCAACCGTGCGTGCAGTCCAAGGGTGGTGATGTCATGCCACGCCAGACGCCGTTCGACCTTGTGTGTTGTACAAGGTAGTGATGACATTCCATGCCCAACGTCGTTGCACCGTGTGTGCTTTCCAAAGGCGATGATGGCATGCCAAGCCATACGTCATTCTACTGTGTGTGCTGTCCAAAGGCGGTGATGTTATGCCTTGCCAGATGTAGTCCGACCGTGTTTGCTGCCCAAGGGCGGTTATGTCATGCCACTCCTGATGTGGTCCGACCGTGTGTACTGTCCAAGGACGGTGATGTCATGAAACATCCGACGTTGCCGTCCGTGTGTGCTTTCCAAGGGCTGTGATGTCATGTCACTCTTGACGTCGTCCGACCGTGCGTGCAGTCCAAGGGTGGTGATGTCATGCCACGCCCACCGTCGTCCGACCGTGTGTGCTTTCCAAGGGCGGTGATCTCATGCCACGCCCGACATTGTGTGACCGTTTGTGCAGTCCAAAAGCGATGATGGCCAGCCACGCCCGACATCGTCCGACCGCGCGTGCAGTCCAAGGGCGGTGAGGTCATGCCACGCCAGACGTCGTTCGACCGTGTGTGTTGTACAAGGCAGTGATGACATTCCATACCCGACGTAGTCCCACCGTGTGTGCTGTCAAAAGGCGGTGATGACATATCAAGCCCGACGTCATTCGACTGTTTGTGTTGTCCAAGGGCAGTGATGGCATTAACGCCCGACGTTGCCGACCGTGTGTACTGTCTAAGGGCGGTGATGTCATGCCACGCCCGATGTCATTTGACCGTTTGTGCTTCCCGAAGACGATGATAGCATATCACGCCCGACATCGTCCGACCATGCGTGCTGTCCAAAAGTGGTAATTTCATGCCATGCCCGACGACGTTCGACGGTGTGTGCTATCCAAGGGCAGTGATGTCATGGCACGCCCGACGTCATTTGACCGTTTGTGCCGCCCAAAGACGCTGATGGCATGCCATGCCTGATATTGTCCAACCGTGCGTGCAGTCCAAGGGCCGTGATGTCATTCCACGCCTGACGTTGTTCGACCGTGTGTGCAGTCCAAGGGCGGTGATGTCATGCAACGCCCGACGTTGCCGACCGTGTGTGTTGTCCAAGGGCAGTGGTGTAATGCCACGCACGACGTAGTCCTACAGTGTGTGCAGTCCAAAGGCGGTGATGTCAAGCCACGCCTGACATCGTTCGACATTGTTTGCCATCTAAGGGCTATGATGGAATGCCACGCCCGACATCGTTCGACTATGTGTGCTGCTCAAAGGTGATGATGACATTCCACGCTCGACGTCGTTCGACCGTGTGCGCTGTCTCAAGGCGGAGATGTTATGCCAAGCCCGATGTAGTCTGACCGTGTGTGCTGCCCAAGGGCGGTGATGTCATGCCACTCCCGACGTCGTCCGATGGGGTGTACTGTCTAAGATCGGTGATGTCATGCCATGCCCGACCTTGCCGACCGTGTGTGCTGTGCATAGCAGTGATGTCATGCCACGCTCGATGTTGCCGACCGTGTGTGCTGTCCAAGGGCGGTGATGTCATGCCACGCCCGATGTCATTTGACTTTGCGTTTAGTCCAAGGACGGTGATGTCATGCCACACCCGACATCCTTCGACCGTGTGTGCTGTCAAAAGGCAGTGATGTCATGACACGCCCAACGTTGCAGACCGTGTGTGCTGTTAAAGGGCAGGGATGTCATGCCACGCCCGACGTTGCCAACCGCGTGTGCTGTCCAAGGGTGGTGATGTCATGCCATGCCCGACGTCGTTCGACCGTGTGTGCTATCCAAAGGCGGTGATTTCATTCTACGCCCGACGTTGTCCGACTGTGTTTATTGTCCAAGGGCGGGGATGTCATGCCACGCCTGACAATGCCGACCTTGTGTGCTGTCCAAAGGCGGTGATTTCTTGCCACGCCCTACGTTGCCGACCGAGTGTGCTGTCCAAGGGAGGTGATGTTATGCCACGCCCGACGTCGTCCGACCATGCGTGCATTCCAAAGGAGGTGATATCGTGCCACGCCCGACGTCGTTCGATCGTGTGTGCTGCCCAACCGCGATGATGACATGCCACACCAAACGTCGTTCCACCGAGTGTGCTGTTTATAGGCGGTGATGTCATGCCACGCCCGACGTCATCCGAACGTGCGTTCAGTCAAAGGACGGTGATGTCATGCCACGCAAGATGTCCTTCGACCATGTGTGCTGTGCAAAGGCAGTGATGTCATGCCACGCCCGACGTTGCCGACCGTGTGTGCTGTCCAAGGGCGGTGATGTCTTTCCACGCCCAACGTCGTTCGATCGTTCGTGCAGTCAAAGGGCGCTAATGTCATGCCAAGCCTGGCGTCGTTCGACCATGTTGCTATCCAAAGGCGGTGATGTCATGCCTCGCCCGACGTCGTCCGACTGTGTGTACTGTCCAAGGGCGGTGATGTCATGCCACGCCCGACGTTGCCGACCGTGTGTGCTGTCCAAGGGAGGGGATGTCATGCCACGCCTGACGCTGTCCGACTGTGTGTGCTGTACAAGAGCGGTGATGTCATGCCACGCGCGACGTTGCCGATTATGTGTGCGGTCCAAGGGCGGTGATGTGATGCCACGCCCGACGTCGTTCGACCGAGTGTGTTTTTCAAGGGCGTTGATGGCATGCCACGCCTGACGTCGTCCGACCGTTCGTGCAGTACAAGGGTGATGATGGCATGTCATGCCCAACTTCGTTCGATCGTGTGTCTTGTCCAAAGACGGTGATGTCCTTCCACGCCCAACGTCGTTTGACCGTGTTTGCTGCCCAAAGGCGATGATGGAATGACATGCCCGATGTTTTTAAACCGTGTGTGCTGTCCAAAGGCGGTGATTTCATGCCACGCCTGACGTTTCCGACCGAGTGTGCTTCCAAGGGCGGTGATGTTATGCCACACCCGACGTCGTCCGACCATGGGTGCATTCCAAGGGAGGTGATATCATGCCACGCCCGATGTCGCTCGATCGTGTGTTCTGCCCAACTACGATGATGACATGCCACACCAAACGTCGTTCGACCGAGTGTGCTGTCCAAAGGCGGTGATGGCATATCACGCCCGACATCGTTCGACCGTGCGTGCAGTCCAAGGGCGGTGATGTCATGCCACGCCCGACTTCGATCGACCGTGTGTGCTGTCCAAGGGTAGTGATTTCATGCCACGTCCGACGTTGCCAACCATGTGTGCTATCCAAGGGCGGTGATGTCATTCCACGCCCGACGTCGTTCGACCGTGTGTGTTGTCCAAAGGCGGTGATGTAATTCCACAGCCGATGTCGTCCAACTGTGCGTGCAGTCCAAGGGCGGTGATGTCAAGCCACGCCTGACATCGTTCGACATTGTTTCGATTAAAATGCTATGATGGAATGCCACGCCCGACGTAGTTCGACTGTGTGTGCTGCTCAAAGGTGATGATGGCATGCCACGCCTGACGTCGTTCGACCGTGTGTGTTGTCTCAAGGGCGATGATGTCATGCCACTCCCGATGTCGTCCGACAGTGTGTACTTTTTAAGGGCAGTGATGTCATGCCATGCACGACGTTGCCGACTGTGTGTGCTGTGAAATGGCAGTGATGTCATGCCACGCTCGATGTTGCTGACCGTGTGTGCTGTCCAAGGGCGGTGATGTCATGCTGTGCCCGACGTCATCCGACCGTGCATTCAGTCAAAGGGCGTTGATGTCATGCCACGCCCAATGTCCTTCGACCGTGTGTGCTGTCCAAAGGCAGTGATGTCATGCCACGCCCGATGTTGCCGACCGTGTGTGTTGTCCAAGGGCAGTGATGTCATGCCACGCCCGACGTTGCCAACCGTGTGTGCTGTCCAAGGGCGGTGTTGTCATTCCACGCCCGACGTTGTCCGACCGTGCGTGTAGTCCAAGGGCGGTGATGTCATGCCTAACGTCGTTCGACCGTGTGTGCCATCCTAAGGCGGTAATGTCATGCCACGCCCGACGTCATCTGATTGTGTGTACTGTCCAAGGGCGGTGATGTCATGCCACGCCCGACTCTACTGACCGTGTGTGCTGTCCAAGGGCAGGGATGTCATGCCACGCCCGACGTTGCCGACAATGTGTGCGGTCCAAGAGCGGTGATGTGCAGTCCAAGAGCGGTGATGTCATGCCATGCCCGACGTTGCCGACCATGTGTGCGGTCCAAGGGCGGTGATGTCATGCCACGCCCGACGTCATTCGACCGAGTGTGTTTTTCAAGGGCGGTGATGGCATGCCACGCCTGACATCGTCCGGCCGTGCGTGTAGTGCAAGGGCGGTGATGGCATGTCTTGCCCAACTTCGTTGGACCATGTGTGCTGTCCAAAGGCGGTGATGTCATGCCACGTCCAACGTCGTTTGACCGTGTGTGCTGCCCAAAGGCGATGATGGAATGTCATGCCCGATGTCGTTCGACCGTGTGTGCTGTCCAAAGGCGGTGATTTCATGCCACGCCCGATGTTACCGACCGAGTGTGCTGTCCAAGGGCGGTTATGTTATGCCACGCTCGACGTCGTCCGACCATGCGTGCATTCCAAGGGAGGTGATATCATGCCACGCCCGACATCATTTGATCGTGTGTGCTGCCCAACCGCGATGATGACATGCCACACCAAACGACGTTCGACCGAGTGTGCTGCCCAAAGGCGGTGATGGCATGTCACACCCGACTTCGTTCGACCGTGCGTGCAGTCCAAGGGCGGTGATGTCATGCCACGCCCGATGTCGATTGACCGTGTGTGCTGTCCAAGGGAGGTGATGTCATGCCACGTCCGACGTCGTCCGACCGTGTGTGCTGTCCAAGGGCGTTGATGGCATGCAACGCCTAATGTTGTCGACCAAGTGTGCTGTCCAAGGGCGGTGATGTCATGACACGCCCGACGTTATCGTCCGTGTGTGCTGTCCGAGGGCAGTGATGTCATGCCACGCCCGACGTCGTCTGACCGTGCGTGTAGTCCAAGGACAGTGATGTCATGCCACGCCCAACGTCGTTCGACCGTGTGTGCTTTCCAAGGGAGGTGATGTCATGCCACACCCTACGTCGTCTGACCATACGTGCAGTCCAAGGGTGGTGATGTCATGCCACGCCGGACATCATTCGACCATGTGTGCTGCCCAACGACGATGATGTCATGCCACACCTGACGTCGTTCGACGGAATGTGCTGTCAATAGGCAGTGATGGCATGTCACGCCCGACGTTGTTCGATCGTGTGTGCTGTCCAAAGGAGGTGAAGTTATTCCACGCCCAACGTCGTTCGACCGGCATGCCACGCCCTACGTCGTTCGACCATGTGTGTTGTCTAAGAGCAATGATGTCATGCAACGCCTGACGGAGTCCGACCATGTGTGCTGCCCAAAGGCGGTGATGGCATGCCACGCCTGATGTCGTTCGACCGTGTGTGCTGTCCTAGAGCAATGATGTCATGCCACGCCCGACGTAGTCCGACCATGTGTGCTGCTTAAAGGCGGTGATGTCATGCCTTGCCCGACGTTGCCAACCGTGTGTGCTGTCCAAGGGTAGTGATGTCATGCCACACCCGACGTTGCCAACCATGTGAGCTATCCAAGGGCGGTGATGTCATTCCATGCCCGACGTCGTCCGACCGTGCGTGCAGTCCAAGGGCGGTGATGTCATGCCATGCCCGAGGTCGTTCGACCGTGTGTGCTATCCAAAGCCGGTGACGTCATGCCACGCCCGACGTCGTCCGACTGTGTGTGATGTCCAAGGGCGGTGATGTCATGCCACGCCCGACGTTGCCGGCATGTGTGTTGTCCAAGGGCGGGGATGCCATGCCACGGCCGACGTCGTCTGACAGTGTGTGTTGTCCAAGAGCAGTGATGTCATGCCACGCCTGACGTTGCCGACCATGTGTGCGGTCCAAGGGCGGTGATGTCATGCCACGCCTGATGTCGTCCGACTGTGCGTGCGCTCCAAGGGCGCTGATGTCATGCCACGCCCGACGTCGTTCGAGCGAGTGTATTTTTCAAGGGCGGTGATGGCATGCCACGCCTGACGTCGTCCGACGGTGCGTGCAGTGGAATGGCGGTGATGGCATGTCATGCCCAACTTCGTTCGACCATGAGTGCTGTCCAAAGGCGGTGATGTCATGCCACGCCTAATGTTGTCAACCTGGTGTGTTATCCAAGGGCGGTGATGTCATCCCACGCCTGACGTTACCGTCCGTGTGTGTTGTCCGAGGGCGGTGATGTCATGCCACGCCCGAGGTCGTCCGACCATGCGTGTAGTCCAAGGATGGTGATGTCATGCCACGCCTGACGTCGTTCGACCGTGTGTGCTGTCCAAGGGCGGTGATGTCATGCCACGCCCGACGTTGCCGACCGTGTGTGCTGTCCAAGGTGCGGTGATGTCATTCCACGCCCAACGTTGCGATCGTGTGTGCTGTCCAGCGATGGTGATGTCATGCCATGCCCGACGTCGTCCAACCGTGCATGCAGTCCAAGGAGGGTGATGTCAAGCTAAACCCGACGTCGTTGGACTGTGTGTGCTTTCCAAAGGCAGTACTGGCATGTGATGCCTGACGTCGTTCGATCGTGTTTGCCGTCCATGGGCTATGATGTCACGCCACCCCCGTCATCATTCGACCGTGTGTGCTGCCCAAAGGCGATGATGGCAAGCCACGCCCGACGTTGTTCGACAGTGTGTGGTGTCCAAAGGCGGTGATGTCAAGCCATGCCCGACGTAGTCCGACCGTGTGTGTTGTCGAAAAGCGGTGATGGCAAGTCACGCCCGACGTTATTCGATCATGTGTGCTCTCCAAAGGCAGTGATTTCATGCCACGCCCGACGTAGTCTGACCGTGTGTGCTGTCCAAGGGCGGTGTTGTCATGCCACGCCCGACATTGCCGACCGTGTGTGCAGTCCAAAGGCGATAATGGCATGCCACGCTCGACGTTGTTCGACCGTGTGTGGTGTCCAAAGGCGGTGATGTCATTCCATGCCCGACGTAGTAAGACCGTGTGTGTTGTCCAAATATGGTGATGGCACGTTACGCCCGACGTCGTTCGACCGTGTGTGCTGTCCAAAGGCGGTGATGTCATGTCACGCCCGACGTCGTTCGACTTTGTGTGCTTTCCAAAGGCAGTGATGTCATGCCACGCCAGGCGTTGCCGACCGTGTGTACAGTCCAAGGGCGGTGATGTCATGCCACGCCCAATGTTGTTCGACCGTGTGTGCTGTCCAAGGGCGGTGATGTCATGCCACGCCCGACGTCATTTGACCATTTGTGCTACCCAAAGACTATGATGGCATGCCATGCTCGACATCGTCTGATCGTGCGTGCTGTCCAAGGGCGGTGCTGTCATGCCACGCCCGACGTTGTTCGACCGTGTGTGCTGTCCAAGGTCGGTGATGTCATGCCACGCCCGACGTCATTTGACCGTTTGTACCGCCCAAAGACGCTGATGGACTGCCACGTCCGACATCGTTCGACCGTGTGTGCAGTCCAAGGGCTGTGATGTCATGCCACGCCCGACGTCGTTCGACCGTGTGTGCAGTCTAAGGGCGGTGATGTCATGCCACACCCGATGTCGTCCAACCGTGTGTGCTTCCCAAAGGCGATGATGGCATGCCACGCCCGATGTTGTTCGAAAGTGTGTGGTGTCCAAAGGCGGTGATGTCATGCCATGCCCAATGTAGTCCGACCGTGTGTGTTGTCGAAAGGCGGTGATGGCACGTCACGCCCGACGTCATTCGACCGTGTGTGTTGTCCAAAGTCGGTGATTTCATGCCACGCCCGAAGTAGTCTGACCGTGTGTGCTGTCCATGGGCGGTGATGTCATGCCTTGCCCGACGTTGTCGACAGTGTGTGTTGTCCAAGGGAGGTGATGTCATGCCACGCCCGACGTCGTCCAACCGTGCGTGCAGTCCAAAGGCGGTGATTTCAATCCACGCCCGACATTGTTTTAACGTGTGTGCTTTCCAATGGCGCTGATGGAATGTCACGCCCGACGTCGTTCGACTGACTGTGCTGCCTTAAGGCGATGATGGCATGCCACGCCCGACGTCGTTCGACCGTGTGTGTTTTCAAACGGCATTGATGTCATGCCACGCCCAACGTTGTTCGACCGTGTGTGCTGTCTAAGGGCGGTGATGTCATGCCACGCCCGACGTCATTTGACCATTTGTGCTGCCCAAAGACGATGATGGCATGCCATGCTCGACATCGTCTTATCGTGCGTGGTGTCCAAGGGCGGTGCTGTCATGCCACGCCCGACGTCGTTCGACCGTGTGTGCCTTCCAAGGTCGGTGATGTCATGCCACGCCTGATGTCAATTGACCGTTTGTGCCGCCCAAAGACGCTGGTGGCATGCCACGTCCGACATCGTCCGACCGTGTGTGCAGTCCAAGGGCCGTGATGTCATGCCACGCCCGGCGTCGTTCTACCGTGTGTGCAGTCTAAGGGCGGTGATGTCATGCCACACCCGACATCGTCCAACCGTGTGTGCTTCCCTAAGGCGATGATGGCATGCCAAGCCCGATGTTGTTCGACAGTGTGTGGTGTCCAAAGGCGGTGATGTCATGCCATGCCCGATGTAGTCCGACCGTGTGTGTTGTCGAAAGGCGGTGATGGCACATCACGCCCGATGTCATTCGACCGTGTGTGTTGTCCAAAGGCAGTGATTTCATGCCACGCCCGACGTAGTCTGACCGTGTGTGCTGTCCAAGGGCGGTGATGTCATGCCTTTCCAGACGTTGCCGACTGTGTGTGTTGTCCAAGGGAAGTGATGTCATGCCACGCCCGACGTCGTCCAACCGTGCGTGCAGTCCAAAGGCGGTGATTTCAATCCACGCCCGACATTGTTTGAACGTGTGTGCTTTCCAATGGCGCTGATGGAATGTCACGCCCGACGTCGTTGGACTGAGTGTGCTGCCTTAAGGCGATGATGGCATGCCACGCCCGACGTCGTTCGACCGTGTGTGTTTTCCAACGGCATTGATGTCATGCCACGCCCCTCATAGTCTGACCGTGTGTGCTGTCCAAAGGCGGTGATGGCATGTCACTCCCGACGTCGTTCGATCGTGTGTGATGCCCAAAGGCGATGATTGCATGCCACGCCCGACGTCGTTCGACAGTGTGTGCTGTCCAAGGGAAGGGATTTCATGTCATGGCTGACGTCGTCCGACTGTAAGTGCCAACCAAGGGCGTTGATGGCTTGCCACGCCTGACATTGCCGACCTTGTGTGTTGTCCAAGGATGGTGATTTCATGCCACGCCCGACGTTGTGTGACCATTTGTGCAGTCCAAAGGCGATGATGGCATGCCATGTCTGACATCGTCCGACCGTGCGTGCAGTCCAAGGGCGGTGATGTCATGCCACGCAAGACGTCGTTCGACCGTGTGTGTTGTACAAGGCAGTGATGACATTCCATGCCCGACGTAGTCCGACCTTGTGTGCTGTCCAAAAGTGGTGATGACATGTCAAGCCTGACGTCGTTCGACCGTGTGTGTTGTCCAAGGGCAGTGATGTCATGCCACGCCTTACATTACCGACTGTGTGTGCTGTCCAAGGAAAGTGATGTCATGCCACACCCGGCGTTGCCGTCTGTGTGTGTTGTCCAAGGGCGGTGATGTCATTCCACGCCCGACATTACCGACCCTGTGTGCTGTCCAAGGGGGATGATGTCATGCCACGCCCGACGTCGTCCAACTGTGCGTGTATTCCAAGGGTGGTGATGTCATGACACGCCCAACGTCGTCCGAGCGTGTGTGCTTTCCAAGGGTGGTGATGTCATGCCACGCCGGATGTTGTGTGACCATTTGTGTAGTCCAAATGCAATGATGGCATGCAACGCCCGACATCGTCCGACCGTGCGTGCAGTCCAAGGGCGGTGATGTCATGCCACGCCTGACGTCGTTTGACCGTGTGTGTTGTACAAGGCAGTGATGACATTTCATGCCCGACGTCGTTGCACCGTGTGTGCTTCCCAAAGGCGATGATTGCATGCCAAGCCATACGTCATTCTACTGTGTGTGCTGTCCAAAGGCGGTGATGTTATGCCACGCCTGACGTAGTCCGACCGTGTTTGCTGCCCAAGGGCGGTTATGTCATGCCACTCCTGATGTGGTCCGACCGTGTGTACTGTCCAAGGGCGGTGATGTCATGCCACAACCGACGTTGCCGTCCGTGTGTGCTGTCCAAGGGCAGTGATGTCATGCCACTCCCGACGTCGTCCGACCGTGCGTGAAGTCCAAGGGTGGTCTTGTCATGCCACGCCCAACATCGTCCGACCGTGTGTGCTTTCCAAAGGCGGTGATGTCATGCCACGCCCGACGTTGTGTGACCATTTGTGCAGTCCAAAGGCGATAATGGCATGCCACGCCCGAAATCGTCCGACCGTGCGTGCAGTCCAAGGGCGGTGATGTCATGCCACGCCAGACGTCGTTCGACCGTGTGTGTTGTACAAGGCAGTGATGACATTCCATGCCCGACGTAGTCCCACCGTGTGTGCTGTCAAAAGGCGGTGATGACATGTCAAGCCCGACGTCGTTCGACCGTGTGTGTTGTCCAAGGGCAGTGATGGCATTTCACGCCCGACGTTGCCGACTGTGTGTACTGTCCAAGGGCGGTGATGTCATGCCACGCCCGATGTCATTTGACCGTTTGTGCTGCCCAAAGACGATGATGGCATGCCACGCCTGACATCGTCCGACCATGCGTGCTGTTTAAAAGCGATGATGTCATACCATGCCCGACGTCGTTCGACGGTGTGTGCTATCCAAGGGCGGTGATGTCATGCCACGCCCGACGTCATTTGACCGTTTGTGCCGCCCAAAGACGCTGATGGCATGCCATGCCTGACATCGTCCGACCGTGCGTGCAGTCCAAGGGCCGTGATGTCATGCAACGCCTGACGTCGTTCGACCGTGTGTGCAGTCCAAGGGCGGTGATGTCATGCAACGCCCGACGTTGCCGACCATGTGTGTTGTCCAAGAGCAGTGGTGTAATGCCACGCCCGACGTAGTCCTACTGTGCGTGCAGTCCAAGGGCGGTGATGTCAAGCCACGCCTGACATCGTTCGACATTGTTTGCCATCTAAGGGCTATGATGGAATGCCACGCCCGACATCGTTCGACTGTGTGTGCTGCTCAAAGGTGATGATGGCATTCCATGCCCGACGTCGTTCGACCGTGTGTGCTGTCTCAAGGCGGAGATGTTATGCAAAGCCCGATGTAGTCTGACCGTGTGTGCTGCCCAAGGGCGATGATGTCATGCCACTCCCGACGTTGTCCGACGGGGTGCACTGTCTAAGAACGGTGATGTCATGCCATGCCCGACGTTACCGACCGTGTGTGCTGTGCAATGGCAGTGATGTCATGCCACGCTTGATGTTGCCGACCTTGTGTGCTGTCAAAAGGCAGTGATGTCATGACACGTCCGACGTCATTCGACTGTGCGTTTAGTCTAAGGGCGGTGATGTCATGCCACACCCGACGTCCTTCGACCGTGTGTGCTGTCAAAAGGCAGTGATGTCATGACACGCCCGACGTTACCGACCGTGTGTGCTGTCCAAGGGCAGTGATGTCATGCCACGCCCGACGTTGCCAACTGCGTGTGCTGTCCAAGGGCGGTGATGTTATTCCACGCCCAACGTCGCCCAACCGTGCGTGTAGTCCAAGGGCGGTGATGTCATGCCATGCCCGACGTCGTTCGACCGTGTGTGCTATACAAAGGCGGTGATGTCATTCCACGCTCGACGTCGTCCGACTTTGTTTATTGTCCCAGGGCGGTCATGTCATGCCACGCCTGACGTTGCCGACCGTGTGTGCTGTCCAAGGGCGGGGATGTCATGCCACGCCCGACGTCGTCCGACCATGTGCGTAGTCCAAGGGCGATGATGTCATGCCACGCCCGACGTCGTTCGACCGAGTGTGTTTTTCAAGGGCGATGATGGCATGCCACGCCTGACGTCGTCCGACCGTGCGTGCAGTGCAAGGGCGGTGATGGTATGTCATGCCCAACTTCGTTCGACCATGTGTGCTATCCAAAGGCGGTGATGTCATGCCACACCCAACGTCGTTTGACCGTGTGTGCTGCCCAAAGGCGATGATGGAATGTCATGCCCGATGTCGTTCGATCGTGTGTGCTATCCAAAGGCGGTGATTTCATGCCACGCCCGACGTTGCCGACCGAGTGTGCTGTCTAAGGGAGGTGATGTTAATCCACGCCCGACGTCGTTTGACCATGCGTGCATTCCAAGAGAGGTGATATCATGCCACGCCCGACATCGTTCGATCGTGTGTGCTGCCCAACCGCGATGATGACATGCCACACTAAACGTCGTTCGACCGAGTGTGCTGTTTAAAGGCGGTGATGTCATGCCACGCCCGACGTCATCCGAACGTGCGTTCAGTCAAAGGACGGTGATGTCATGCCACGCCAGACATCCTTCATTTGTGTGTGCTGTCCAAAGGCAGTGATGTCATGCCATGCCTGACGTTGCCGACCGTGTGTGCTGTCCAAGGGCGGTGATGTCATTCCACGCCCGACGTCGTTCGATCGTTCGTGCAGTCCAAGGGCGGTGATGTCATGCCAAGCCTGGCGTCGTTCGACCATGTTGCTATCCAAAGGCGGTGATGTCATGCCTCGCCCGACGTCGTCCGACTGTGTGTACTGTCTAAGGGCGGTGATGTCATGCCACTCCCGACGCCGTCCGACTGTGTCTGCTGTACAAGAGCGGTGATGTCATGCCACGCCCGACATTACCGACCGTGTGTGCTGTCCCTGGGCGGTGATGTCATGCAACGCCCGACGTTGCCAACCGTGTGTCCTGTCCAAGGGGGATGATGTCATGCCACGCCCGACGTCGTCTAACCTTGCGTGTATTCCAAGGGTGGTGATGTCAAGCCACGCCCAACGTCGTTCGACAGTGTGTGCTTTCCAAAGGCGGTGATGGCATGTCACGCCTGACATCGTTCGACCGTGTTTGCCGTCAAAGGGCTATGATGGCATGCCACGCCCGACGTCGTTGCACCGTGTGTGCTTCCCAAAGGCGATGATGGCATGCCAAGCCATACGTCATTCTACTGTGTGTGTTGTCTAAAGGCTGTGATGTTATGCCACGCTAGACGTAGTCCGACCGTGTTTGCTGCCCAAGGGCGGTTATGTCATTCCACTCCCGATGTGGTCCGACCGTGTATACTGTCCAAGGGCGGTGATGTCATGCCACGCCCGACGTTGCCGTCCGTGTGTGCTGTCCAAGGGTAGTGATATCATGCCACTCCCGACGTCGTACGACCGTGCGTGCAGTCCAAGGGTGGTGATGTCATGCCATGCCCAACGTCGTCCGACCGTGTGTGCTTTCCAAGGGAGGTAATGTCATGCCACGACCGACATTGTCGACCGTGTTTGCAGTCTAAGGGTGGTGATTTCATCCTACGCCCAACGTTGTTTGACCGTTTGTGCAGCCCAATTGCGATGATAGCATGCCACGCCCGACATCGTCTGACCGTGCGTGTAGTCCAATGGCGGTGATGTCATGCAACGCCAGACGTCGTTCGACCGTGTGTGCTGTACAAGGGCAGTGATGTCATTCCACGCCCGACGTATTCCGACCGTGTGTGCTGTCCAAAGGCGGTGATGACATGTCAAGCCCGACGTCGTTCGACCGTGTGTGTTGTCCAAGGGCAGTGATGGCATATCACGCCCGACGTTGCCTAACGTGTGTACAGTGCAAGGGCGGTGATGTCATGCCACGCCCAACGTCGTTCGACCGTGTGTGCTGTCCAAGGGCGGTAATGTCATGCCACGCCCGACGTCATTTGACCGTTTGTGCTGCACAAAGACGATGATGGCATGCCACGCCCGACACCGTCCGATCGTGCGTGCTGTCCAAGGGCGGTGATGTCATGCCACGCCCGACGTCATTCGAACGTGTGTGCTATCCAAGGGCGGTGATGTCATGCCAAGCCTGACATCATTTGACCATTTGTGCCGCCTAAAGACGCTGATGGCATGCCACGTCCGACATCGTCTGACCGTGCGTGCAGTCCATGGGCCGTGTTGTTATGCCACGCCCGACGTCGTTCGACCGTGTGTGCAGTCCAAGAGCGGTGATGTCATGCCACGCCCGACGTTGCCGACCGTGTGTGTTGTCCAAGGGCGGTGATGTAATGCCACTCCCGACGTCGTCCTACTATGCGTGCAGTCCAAGGGCGGTGATGTCAAGCCACGCCCGACATCGTTCGACATTGTTTGCCATCAAAATTCTATGATGGAATGCCACACCTGACGTTGTTCGACTGTGTGTGTTGTTCAATGGTAATGATGGCATGCCACGCCTGACGTCGTTCGACCGTGTGTGCTGTCTCAAGGCGGAGATGTTATGCCAAGCCCGATGTAGTCTGACCGTGTGTGCTACCCAAGGGCGATAATGTCATGCCATGCCCGACGTCGTCCGATAGAGTGTACTGTCTAAGGGCGGTGATGTCATGCCATGCCCGACGTTTCCGACCGTGTGTGCTGTGAAATGGCAGTAATGTCATGCCACGCTCGATGTTGGTGACCGTGTGTGCTTTCATAGGGAGGTGATGTCATGCCGTTCCCGATGTGATTCGACCGTGCGTTCAGTCCAAGGGCGGTGATGTCATGCCACGCTCAACGTCCTTCGACCGTGTGTGCTGTCCAAAGGAAGTGATAGCATGCCACGCCCGACGTTGCTGGCCGTGTGTGCTGTCCAAGGGCAGTGATGTCATGCCACGCCCGACGTTTCCAACCATGTGTGTTGTCCAAGGGCGGTGATGTCATTCCACGCCCGACGTTGTCTGACCGTGCGTGTAGTCCAAGGGCGGTGATGTCATGCCATGCCCGACGTCGTTCGACCGTGTGTGCTATCCTAAGGCGGTGATGTCATGCCACGCCCGACGTCGTCCGACTGTGTGTACTGTCCAAGGGCGGTGATGTCATGCCACGCCCGACGTTGCTAACCGTGTGTGTTGTCCAAGGGCGGGGATTTCATGCCATGCCCGACGTTGCCGACTGTGTGTGCGGTCCAACAGCGGTGATGTCATGCCACGCCCGACGTTGCTGACCATGTCTGCGGTCCAAGGGCGGTGATGTCATGCCACGCCGGACGTCGTTCGACCGAGTGTGTTTTTCAAGGGCGGTGATGGCACGCCACGCCTGACGTCGTCCGACCGTCCGTGCAGTGCAAGGGCGGTGATGGCATGCCATGCCCAACTTCGTTCAACCATGAGTGCTTTCTAAAGGCGGTGATGTCATGCCACGCCCAACGTCGTTTGACCGTGTGTGTTGCCCAAAGGCGATGATGGAATGCCATGCCCGATGTCGTTCGATCGTGTGTGCTGTCCAAAGGCGGTGATTTCTTGCCACGCCCGATGTTGCCGACCGAGTGTGCTGCCCAAGGGCGGTGATGTTATGCCACGCCCGACGTCGTCTGACCATGCCTGCATTCCAAGGGAGGTGATATCATGCCTCGCCCGATGTCAATCGATCGTGTGTGCTGCCCAACCTCTATGATGACATGCCACACCAAACGTCGTTCGACCGAGGGTGCTGTCCAAAGGGAGTGATGGCATGTCACGCCCGACGTCGTTCGACTGTGCGTGCAGTCCAAGGGCGGTGATGTCATGCCACGCCTGACGTCGATCGACCGTTTGTGTTGTCCAAGGGAGGTGATGTCATCCCACGTCCGACGTCGTCCGATCGTGTGTGATGTTCAAGGGAGGTGATGGCATGCCATGCCTAACGTTGTCGACCTGGTGTGCTGTCCAAGGGCGGTGATGTCATACCACGCCTGACGTTACCGTCCGTGTGTGCTGTCCGAGGGCGGTTATGCCATGCCACGCCCGACGTCGTTCGATCGTGTGTGTTGTCCAAGGGCGGTGATGTCATGCCACGCCCGACATCGTCCAACCGGGCGTGCAGTCCAAGGAGGGTGATGTCAAGCAAAACCCGATGTCGTTGGACTGTGTGTGCTTTCCAAAGGCGGTGATGGCAAGTCACGCCTGTCGTTGTTCTATCGTGTTTGCCGTCCATGGGCTATGATGGCATGCCACCCCCGACATCATTCGACTGTGTGTGCTGCCCAAAGGCGATGATGGCATGCCTTGCCCGACGTTGTTCGACAGTGTGTGGTGTCTAAAGGCGATGATGTCATGCCATGCCCGACGTAGTCCGACCATGTGTGTTGTCGAAAGGCGGTGCTGGCACGTCATGGCCGACGTCATTCGATCGTGTGTGCTGTCCAAAGGCGGTGATTTCATGCCACGCTCGACGTAGTTCGACCGTGTGTGCTGTCCAAGGGCGGTGATGTCATGACACGCCCGACGTTGCCGACCGTGTGTGCTGTCCAAGGGAGGTGATGCCTTGCCACGCCCGATGTCGTCCAACCATGCGTGCAGTCCAAAGGCGGTGATTTCAATCCATGATGGACGTTGTTTGAACGTGAGTGCTTTCCAAAGGCGCTGATGGCATGTCACGCCCGACGTCGTTCGACTGTGTGTGCTGCCTTAAGGCGATGATGGCATGCCACGCCTGATGTTATTCGACCGTGTGTGTTGTCCAAAGGCGTTGATGTCATGCCACGCCCCACATAGTCTGACCGTGTGTCCAAAGGCGGTGATGGCATGTCACTCCCGAAGTCGTTCGATCGTGTGTGATGCCCAAAGGCGATGATGGCATGCCACGCCTGACATTGTTCGACAGTGTGTGCTGTCCAAGGGCGGTGATTTCATGTCATGGCCGACGTCGTCTGACTGTATGTGCCAACCAAGGGCGGTGATGGCTTGCCACACCTGACGTTGCCGACCTTGTGTGCTGTCCAAGGGCGGTGATAACATGCCACGCCCGACGTCGTCAGACCGTGTGTGTAGTCCAAGGGAGGTGATGTCATGCCACGCATGACGTCGTCTGACTGTGTCTGCTGTCTAAGGGTGGTGATGGCATGCCACGCCCGAAGTCGTTCGACCATGCGTGCAGTCCAAGGGAAGTGATGTCATGCCATGCCCGACGTCATTCGACCGTGTGTGATGTCCAAGGGCGGTGATGTCATGCCAAAGCCGATGTTGCCAACCGTGTGTGCTATCCAAGGGCAGTGATGTCATGCCACGCCCGATGTCGTCCCACCGTGCGTGTAGTCCAAGGGCGGTGATGTCTTGCCACGCCCGACATCGTTCACCGTGTGTGCTGTCCAAGGGCGATGATATCATTCCATGCCTGACGTTGCCGACTGTTTGTGCTGTCCAAGGGGGTGATGTCATGCCACGCCTGACGTCGTTCGACTGTGTGTGAAGTCCAAGGGCGGTGATGTCATGCCACGCCTGATGTCATTCGACCGTGTGTGCTGTCCAAGGGCGGTGATAACATGCCATGCCCGTCGTCGTCACACCGTGTGTGTAGTCCAAGGGAGGTGATGTAGTGCCACGCATGACGTCGTGAGACCGTGTGCGCTGTCTAAGGGTGGTAATGGCATGCCACGCCCGACGTCGTTCGACAGTGCATGCAATCCAATGGCGGTGATGTCATGCCACGCCCGACGTCATTCGACCGTGTGTGCTGTCCAAGGGTTGTGATAACATGCCACACCCGAAGTCGTCTGACCGTGTGTGCAGTCCAAAAGAGGTGATCTCATGCCATGCCCGATGTCGTTCTACCGTGTGTGCTGCCCAACGGCGATAATATCATGCCACACCCGACTTTGTTCGACCGAGTGTGCTATCCAAAGGCAGTAATGACATGTCATTTCCGATGTTGTTCGACCGTGTTTGACGTCCAAAGGCGGTGATGGCATGTCACACCCAACGTCGTTTGATCGTGTTTGCCGTCCATGGGCTATCATGTCATGCCACGCCCGACGTCGTTCGACCGTGTGTGCTGCCCAAAGGCGATGATGTCATGCCACGCCCGACGTAGTCCGACCGTGTGTGCTGCCCAAAGGCGATAATGGCATGCCACGATCGACGTTGTTCGACCATGTGCGGTGTCCAAAGGTAGTGATGTCATTCCATGCCCGACGTAGTGAGACCGTGTGTGTTGTCCAAATATGGTGATGGCACGTTACGCCCGTCGTTGTTCGACCGTATGTACTGTCCAAAGGCGATGATGTCATGTCACGCCCGACGTCGTTCGACTGTGTGTGCTGTCCTAAGGCGGTGATGTCATGCCACGCCCGACATTGCCGACCGTGTGTACTGTCCAAGGGCGGTGATGTCATGCCACGCCCAACGTTGTTCGACCGTGTGTGCTGTCTAAGGGCGGTGATGTCATGCCACGCCCGACGTCATTTGACTTTTTGTGCTGCCCAAAGACGATGATGGCATGCCACGCTCGACATCGTCCGATCGTGCATGCTGTCCAAGAGCAGTGTTGTAATGCCACGCCCGACGTCGTTCGACAGTGTGTCTTGTCCAAGGGCGGTGATGTAATGCCACACCCGACATCGTCCTACTGTGCGTGCAGTCAAAGGGCGGTGATGTCAAGCCACGCCCGACATCGTTCCACATTGTTTGCCATCAAAATGCTATGATGGAATGCCACGCCCGACATCGTTCGACTGTGTGTGCTGCTCAAAGGTGATGATGGCATGCCACGCCTGACGTCGTTCGACCGTGTGTGTTGTCTCAAGGCGGAGATGTTATGCCAAGCCTGATGTAGTCTGACCGTGTGTGCTGCCCAAGGGCGATGATGTCATGCCACTCCCGACGTCGTCCGACAGTGTGTACTGTCTAAGGGCGGTGATGTCATGCCATGACCGATGTTGCCGACCGTGTGTGCTGTGAAATGGCAGTGATGTCATGCCACGCTCGATGTTTCTGACCGTGTGTGCTTTCCAAGGGCGGTGATCTCATGTCGTGCCCGACGTCATCCGACCGTGCATTCAATCCAAGGACGGTGATGTCATGCCACGCCCGACGTCCTTCGATCGTGTGTCCTGTCCAAAGGCAGTGATGTCATGCCACGCCCGACGTTGCCGACCGTGTGTGTTGTCCAAGTATAGTGATGTCATGCCACATCCGATGTTGCCAACCGTGTGTGCTGTCCAAGGGCGGTGATGTTATTCCACGCCCGACGTCGTTCGACCGTGTGTGTTGTCCAAAGGCGGTGATGTAATGCCACACCCGACGTCATCCAACTGTGCGTGCAGTCCAAGGGCGGTGATGTCAAGCCACGCCCGACATCGTTTGACATTGTTTCGATAAAAATGCTATGATGGAATGCCACGCCCGACGTAGTTCGACTGTGTGTGCTGCTCAAAGGTGATGATGGCATGCCACACCTGACGTCGTTCGACTGTGTGTGTTGTCTCAAGGCGAAGATGTTATGCCAAGCCCGATGTAGTCTGACCGTGTGTGCTGCCCAAGGACGATGATGTCATTCCACTCCGGACGTCGTTCGACAGTGTGTACTGTCTAAGGGCAGTGATGTCATGCCATGCACGACGTTGCCGACCGTGTGTGCTGTGAAATGGCAGTGATGTCATGCCACGCTCGATGTTGCTGACCGTGTGTGCTGTCCAAGGGCGGTGATGTCATGCCGTACCCGACGTCATCCGACCGTGCATTTAGTCAAAGGGCGGTGATGTCATGCCACGCCCAATGTCCTTCGACCGTGTGTGTTGTCCAAACGCGGTGATGTCATGCCACGCCCGACGTTGCCGACCGTGTGTGCTGTCCAAGGGCAGTGATGTCATGTCACGCCCGACGTTGCAAACCGTGTGTGCTGTCCAAGGGCGGTGTTGTCAGTCCACGCCCTACGTTATCCGACCGTGCGTGCACTCCAAGGGTGGTTATGTCATGCCCGACATCGTTCGACCGTGTGTACTATCCTAAGGCGGTAATGTCATGCCACGCCCGACGTCATCCGACTGTGTGTACTGTCCAAGGGCGGTGATGTCATGCCACGCCCGACGTTGCTGACCGTGTGTGCTGTCCAAGGGCGGGGATGTCATGCCACGCCCGACGTTGCCGACTATGTGTGCGATCCAAGGGCGGTGATGTCATGCCATGCCCGACGTTGCCGACCATGTGTGCGGTCCAAGGGCGGTGATGTCATGCCACGCTCGACGTCGTTTGACAGAGTGTGTTTTTCAAGAGCGGTGATGGCATGCCACGCCTGAAATCATCCGACCGTGCGTGCAGTGCAAGGGCGGTGATGGCATGTCATGCCCAACTTCGTTGGACCGTGTGTGCTGTCCAAAGGCGGTGATGTCATGCCACGCCCAACGTCGTTTGACCGTGTGTGCTGCCCAAAGGCGATGATGGAATGCCATGCCCGATGTCGTTCGACCGTGTGTGCTGTCCAAAGGCGGTGATTTCATGCCACGCCCGACGTTGCCGACCGAGTGTGCTGTCCAAGGGCGGTCATGTTATGCCACTCTCGACGTCGTCCGACCATGCGTGCATTCCAAGGGAGGTAATATCATGCCACGCCCGACGTCGTTTGATCGTGTGTGCTGCCCAACCGCGATGATGACATGCCACACCAAACGTCGTTCGACAGAGTGTGCTGCCCAAAGGCGGTGATGTCATGCCACGCCCGACATCGATTGACCGTGTGTGCTGTCCAAGGGAGGTGATGCCATGCCACGTTCGACGTCGTCCGACCGTGTGTGCTGTCCAAGGGCGGTGATGGCATGCCACGCCTAACGTTGTCGACCGTGTGTGCTGTCCAAGGGAGGTGATGTCATGACACGCCCGACGTTATCGTCCGTGTGTGCTGTCCGAGGGCGGTGATTTCATGCCACGCCCGACGTCGTCCGACCGTGCGTGTAGTCCAAGGACAGTGATGTCATGCCACGCCCGACGTCGTTCGACCGTGTGTGCTGTCCAAGGGAGGTGATGTCATGCCATGCCCTACATCGTCTGACCATACGTGCAGTCTAAGGGTGGTGATGTCATGCCACGCCTGACATCATTCGACCATGTGTGCTGCCCAACGGCGATGATGGCATGCCACACCTGACGTTGTTCGACAGAATGTGCTGTCAATAGGCGGTGATGGCATGTCACGCCCGACGTTGTTGGATCGTGGTTGCTGTCCAAAGGAGGTGAAGTTATTCCACACCCAACGTCGTTCGACCGGCATGCCATGCCCAACGTCGTTCGACCATGTGTGTTGTCCAAGAGCAATGATGTCATGCAACGCCCGACGGAGTCCGACCATGTGTGCTGCCCAAAGGCGGTGATGGCATGCCATGCCCGACGTCGTTCTACCGTGTGTGCTGTCCTAGAGCAATGATATCATGCCACGCCCGACGTAGTCCGACCATTTGTGCTGCTTAAAGGCGGTGATGTCATGCCACGCCCGACGTTGCCGACCATGTGTGCTGTCCAAGGGTAGTGATGTCATGCCACACCCGACGTTGCCAACCGTGTGTGCTATCCTAGGGCGGTGATGTCATTCCACGCTCAACGTCGTCCGACCGTGCGTGCAGTCCAAAGGCGGTGATATCATGCCATGCCCGACGTCGTTCGACCGTGTGTGCTATCCAAAGGCGGTGACGTCATGCCACGCCCGACGTCATCCGACTGTGTGTGCTGTCCAAGGGCGGTGATGTCATGCCACGCCCGACGTTGCCGACCGTGTGTGTTGTCCAAGCGCGGGGATGCCATGCCACGCCCGATGTCGTCTGACTATGTGTGTTGTCCAAGAGCGGTGATGTCATGCCACGATCGACGTTGCCGACCATGTGTGCGGTCCAAGGGCGGTGATGTCATGCCACGCCTGATGTCGTTCGACTGTGCGTGCGGTCCAAGGGCGCTGATGTCATGCCACGCCCGACGTCGTTCGAGCGAGTGTGTTTTTCAAGGGCGGTGATGGCATGCCACGCCTGACGTCGTCAAACAGTGTGTGCAGTGCAATGGCGGTGATGGCATGTCATGCCCAACTTCGTTCGATCGTGACGCTGTCCAAAGGCGGTGATGTCATGCCACGCCCAACGTCGTTAGACCGTGTGTGCTGTTCAAAGGCGATGATGGAATGTCATGCCCGATGTCGTTCGACCGTGTGTGCTGTTCAAAGGCGGTGATTTCATGCCATGCCCGACGTTGCCGACCGAGTGTGCTGTCCAAATGGGGTGATTTTATGCCACGCCTGACGTCGTCCGACCATGGGTGCATTCCAAGGGAGGTGATATCATGCTACGCGCGACGTCGTTCGATCGTGTGTGCTGCCCAACTGCAATGATGACATGCCACACCAAACGTCGTTCGACCGAGTGTGCTATCCAAAGGGAGTGATGGCATGTCACGCCCGATGTCGTTCGACCGTACGTGCAGTCCAAGGGCGGTGATGTCATGCCACGCCTGACGTCGATCGACCGTTTGTGCTGTCCAAGAGAGGTGATGTCATGCCACGTCCGACGTCGTCCGACCGTGTGTGCTGTCCAAGGGCGGTCATGGCATGCCACGCCTAACGTTGTCGACCTGGTGTGCTGTCCAAGGGCGGTTATTTCATCCCACGCCTGACGTTACCGTCCGTGTGTGCTGTCCGAGGGCGGTGATGTCATGCCACGCCCGAGGTCGTCCGACCATGCGTGTAGTCCAAGGATGGTGATGTCATGCCACGCCCGACGTCGTTCGACCGTGTGTGCTGTCCAAGGGCGGTGATGTCATGCCACGCCCGACGATGCCAACCGTGTGTGCTGTCCAAGGGCGGTGATGTAATGCCACGCCCGACGTTGCGACCGTGTGTGCTGTCCAGCGACGGTGATGTCATGCCACGCCCGACGTCGTCCAACCGTGCATGCAGTCAAAGGAGGGTGATGTCAAGCCAAACCCGACGTCGTTGGACAGTGTGTGCTTTCCAAAGGCGGTGATGGCATGTGATGCCCGACGTTGTTCGATCGTGTTTGCCATCCATGGGCTATGATGTCATGCCACCCCTGACATCGTTCGACCGTGTGTGCTGCCCAAAGGCGATGATGGCAAGCCACGCCCGACGTTCGACAGTGTGTGGTGTCCAAAGGCGGTGATGTCATGCCATGCCCGACGTAGTCCGACCGTGTGTGTTGTCAAAAGGCGATGATGGCATGTCACGCCCAACGTCATTCGATCGTGTGTGCTCTCCAAAGGCAGTGATTTCATGCCACGCCCGACGTAGTCCGACCGTGTGTGTTGTCCAAGGGCGGTGTTGTCATGCCACGCCTGACGTTGCCGGCCGTGTGTGCAGTCCAAAGGCGATAATGGCATGCCACGCTCGACGTTGTTTGACCGCGTGTGGTGTCCAAAGGCGGTGATGTCATTCCATGCCCGACGTAGTCAGACCGTGTGTGTTGTCCAAATATGGTGATGGCACATTACGCCCGATGTCGTTCGACCGTGTGTGCTGTCCAAAGGTGGTGATGTCATGTCACGCCCGACGTCGTTCGACTGTGTGTGCTGTCCAAAGGCAGTGATGTCATGCCACGCTCGACATCGCCGACCTTGTGTACTGTCCAAGGGCGGTGATGTCATGCCACGCCCAACGTTGTTCGACCGTGTGTGCTGTCCAAGGGCGGTGATGTCATGCCACGCCCGACGTTATTTGACCGTTTGTGCTGCCCAAAGACGATGATGGCATGCCATGCTCGACATCGTTAGATCGTGCGTGCTGTCCAAGGGCGGTGCTGTCATGCCACGCCTGACGTCGTTCGACCGTATGTGCTGTCCAAGGTCGGTGATGTCATGCCACGCCCGACGTCATTTGACCGTTTGTGCCGCCCAAAGACGCTGATGGCATGCCACGTCCGACATCGTCCGACCGTGCGTGCAGTCTAAGGGCCGTGATGTCATGCCATGCCCGACGTCGTTCGACCGTGTGTGCAGTCTAAGGGCGGTGATGTCATGCCACACCCGACGTCGTCCAACCATGTGTGCTTCCCAAAGGCGATGATGGCATGCCACGCCCGATGTTGTTCGACAGTGTGTGGTGTCCAAAGGCAGTGATGTCATGCCATGCTCGACGTAGTCCGACCGTGTGTGTTATCGAAAGGCGGTGATGGCACGTCACTCCCGACGTCATTTGACCGTGTGTGCTGTCCAAAGGAGGTGATTTCATGCCACGCCTAACGTAGTCTGACCGTGTGTGCTGTCCAAGGACGGTGATGTCATGCCTTGCCCGACGTTGCCGACTGTGTGTGTTGTCCAAGGGAGGTGATGTCATGCCACGCCCGACGTCGTCCAACCGTGCGTGCAGTCCAAAGGCGGTGATTTCAATCCATGCCCGACATTGTTTGAACGTGTGTGCTTTCCAATGGCACTGATGGAATGTCACGCCCGACGTCGTTCGACTGAGTGTGCTGCCTTAAGGCGATGATGGCATGCCACGCCCGATGTCGTTCGACCGTGTGTGTTTTCCAACGTCATTGATGTCATGCCACGCCCCACATAGTCTGACCGTGTGTGCTGTCCAAAGGCGGTGATGGCATGTCACTCCCGACGTCATTCGATCGTGTGTGATGCCCAAAGGCGATGATTGCATGCCACGCCCGACGTCGTTCGACAGTGTGTGCTGTCCAAGGGCGGGGATTTCATGTCATGGCCGACGTCGTCCGACTGTATGTGCCAACCAAGGGCGGTGATGGCTTTCCACGCCTGACATTGCCGACCTTGTGTGTTGTCCAAGGAAGGTGATGTCATGCCACGCCCGACGTTGTGTGACCGTTTGTGCAGTCCAAAGGCGATGATGGCATGCCACGTCTGACATCGTCCGACCGTGCGTGCAGTCCAAGGGCGGTGATGTCATGCCACGCAAGACGTCGTACGACCGTGTGTGTTGTAAAAGGCAGTGATGACATTCCATGCCCGACGTAGTCCGACCGTGTGTGCTTTCCAAAGGCGGTGATGACATGTCAAGCCCCACGTCGTTCGACCGTGTGTGTTGTCCAAGGGTAGTGATGTCATGCCACGCCTTACATTACCGACTGCGTGTGCTGTCCAAGGGCAGTGTTGTCATGCCACACCCGACGTTGCCGTCCGTGTGTGTTGTCCAAGGGCGGTGATGTCATTCCACGCCCGACTTTACTGACCGTGTGTGCTGTCCAAGGGGGATGATGTCATGCCACGCCCGACGTCGTCCAACCGTGCGTGTATTCCAAGGGTGGTGATGTCATGACACGCCCAACGTCATCCTAGCGTGTGTGCTTTCCAAGGGGGTGATGTCATGCCACGCCCGACGATGTGTGACCGTTTGTGCAGTCCAAATGCAATGATGGCATGCAACGCCCGACATCGTCCAACCGTGCGTGCAGTCCAAGGGTGGTGATGTCATGCCACGCCAGACGCCGTTCGACCTTGTGTGTTGTACAAGGTAGTGATGACATTCCATGCCCAACGTCGTTGCACCGTGTGTGCTTTCCAAAGGCGATGATGGCATGCCAAGCCATACGTCATTCTACTGTGTGTGCTGTCCAAAGGCGGTGATGTTATGCCTTGCCAGATGTAGTCCGACCGTGTTTGCTGCCCAAGGGCGGTTATGTCATGCCACTCCTGATGTGGTCCGACCGTGTGTACTGTCCAAGGACGGTGATGTCATGAAACATCCGACGTTGCCGTCCGTGTGTGCTTTCCAAGGGCTGTGATGTCATGTCACTCTTGACGTCGTCCGACCGTGCGTGCAGTCCAAGGGTGGTGATGTCATGCCACGCCCACCGTCGTCCGACCGTGTGTGCTTTCCAAGGGCGGTGATCTCATGCCACGCCCGACATTGTGTGACCGTTTGTGCAGTCCAAAAGCGATGATGGCCAGCCACGCCCGACATCGTCCGACCGCGCGTGCAGTCCAAGGGCGGTGAGGTCATGCCACGCCAGACGTCGTTCGACCGTGTGTGTTGTACAAGGCAGTGATGACATTCCATACCCGACGTAGTCCCACCGTGTGTGCTGTCAAAAGGCGGTGATGACATATCAAGCCCGACGTCATTCGACTGTTTGTGTTGTCCAAGGGCAGTGATGGCATTAACGCCCGACGTTGCCGACCGTGTGTACTGTCTAAGGGCGGTGATGTCATGCCACGCCCGATGTCATTTGACCGTTTGTGCTTCCCGAAGACGATGATAGCATATCACGCCCGACATCGTCCGACCATGCGTGCTGTCCAAAAGTGGTAATTTCATGCCATGCCCGACGACGTTCGACGGTGTGTGCTATCCAAGGGCAGTGATGTCATGGCACGCCCGACGTCATTTGACCGTTTGTGCCGCCCAAAGACGCTGATGGCATGCCATGCCTGATATCGTCCAACCGTGCGTGCAGTCCAAGGGCCGTGATGTCATTCCACGCCTGACGTTGTTCGACCGTGTGTGCAGTCCAAGGGCGGTGATGTCATGCAACGCCCGACGTTGCCGACCGTGTGTGTTGTCCAAGGGCAGTGGTGTAATGCCACGCACGACGTAGTCCTACAGTGTGTGCAGTCCAAAGGCGGTGATGTCAAGCCACGCCTGACATCGTTCGACATTGTTTGCCATCTAAGGGCTATGATGGAATGCCACGCCCGACATCGTTCGACTATGTGTGCTGCTCAAAGGTGATGATGACATTCCACGCTCGACGTCGTTCGACCGTGTGCGCTGTCTCAAGGCGGAGATGTTATGCCAAGCCCGATGTAGTCTGACCGTGTGTGCTGCCCAAGGGCGGTGATGTCATGCCACTCCCGACGTCGTCCGATGGGGTGTACTGTCTAAGATCGGTGATGTCATGCCATGCCCGACCTTGCCGACCGTGTGTGCTGTGCATAGCAGTGATGTCATGCCACGCTCGATGTTGCCGACCGTGTGTGCTGTCCAAGGGCGGTGATGTCATGCCACGCCCGATGTCATTTGACTTTGCGTTTAGTCCAAGGACGGTGATGTCATGCCACACCCGACATCCTTCGACCGTGTGTGCTGTCAAAAGGCAGTGATGTCATGACACGCCCAACGTTGCAGACCGTGTGTGCTGTTAAAGGGCAGGGATGTCATGCCACGCCCGACGTTGCCAACCGCGTGTGCTGTCCAAGGGTGGTGATGTCATGCCATGCCCGACGTCGTTCGACCGTGTGTGCTATCCAAAGGCGGTGATTTCATTCTACGCCCGACGTTGTCCGACTGTGTTTATTGTCCAAGGGCGGGGATGTCATGCCACGCCTGACAATGCCGACCTTGTGTGCTGTCCAAAGGCGGTGATTTCTTGCCACGCCCTACGTTGCCGACCGAGTGTGCTGTCCAAGGGAGGTGATGTTATGCCACGCCCGACGTCGTCCGACCATGCGTGCATTCCAAAGGAGGTGATATCGTGCCACGCCCGACGTCGTTCGATCGTGTGTGCTGCCCAACCGCGATGATGACATGCCACACCAAACGTCGTTCCACCGAGTGTGCTGTTTATAGGCGGTGATGTCATGCCACGCCCGACGTCATCCGAACGTGCGTTCAGTCAAAGGACGGTGATGTCATGCCACGCAAGATGTCCTTCGACCATGTGTGCTGTGCAAAGGCAGTGATGTCATGCCACGCCCGACGTTGCCGACCGTGTGTGCTGTCCAAGGGCGGTGATGTCTTTCCACGCCCAACGTCGTTCGATCGTTCGTGCAGTCAAAGGGCGCTAATGTCATGCCAAGCCTGGCGTCGTTCGACCATGTTGCTATCCAAAGGCGGTGATGTCATGCCTCGCCCGACGTCGTCCGACTGTGTGTACTGTCCAAGGGCGGTGATGTCATGCCACGCCCGACGTTGCCGACCGTGTGTGCTGTCCAAGGGAGGGGATGTCATGCCACGCCTGACGCTGTCCGACTGTGTGTGCTGTACAAGAGCGGTGATGTCATGCCACGCGCGACGTTGCCGATTATGTGTGCGGTCCAAGGGCGGTGATGTGATGCCACGCCCGACGTCGTTCGACCGAGTGTGTTTTTCAAGGGCGTTGATGGCATGCCACGCCTGACGTCGTCCGACCGTTCGTGCAGTACAAGGGTGATGATGGCATGTCATGCCCAACTTCGTTCGATCGTGTGTCTTGTCCAAAGACGGTGATGTCCTTCCACGCCCAACGTCGTTTGACCGTGTTTGCTGCCCAAAGGCGATGATGGAATGACATGCCCGATGTTTTTAAACCGTGTGTGCTGTCCAAAGGCGGTGATTTCATGCCACGCCTGACGTTTCCGACCGAGTGTGCTTCCAAGGGCGGTGATGTTATGCCACACCCGACGTCGTCCGACCATGGGTGCATTCCAAGGGAGGTGATATCATGCCACGCCCGATGTCGCTCGATCGTGTGTTCTGCCCAACTACGATGATGACATGCCACACCAAACGTCGTTCGACCGAGTGTGCTGTCCAAAGGCGGTGATGGCATATCACGCCCGACATCGTTCGACCGTGCGTGCAGTCCAAGGGCGGTGATGTCATGCCACGCCCGACTTCGATCGACCGTGTGTGCTGTCCAAGGGTAGTGATTTCATGCCACGTCCGACGTTGCCAACCATGTGTGCTATCCAAGGGCGGTGATGTCATTCCACGCCCGACGTCGTTCGACCGTGTGTGTTGTCCAAAGGCGGTGATGTAATTCCACAGCCGATGTCGTCCAACTGTGCGTGCAGTCCAAGGGCGGTGATGTCAAGCCACGCCTGACATCGTTCGACATTGTTTCGATTAAAATGCTATGATGGAATGCCACGCCCGACGTAGTTCGACTGTGTGTGCTGCTCAAAGGTGATGATGGCATGCCACGCCTGACGTCGTTCGACCGTGTGTGTTGTCTCAAGGGCGATGATGTCATGCCACTCCCGATGTCGTCCGACAGTGTGTACTTTTTAAGGGCAGTGATGTCATGCCATGCACGACGTTGCCGACTGTGTGTGCTGTGAAATGGCAGTGATGTCATGCCACGCTCGATGTTGCTGACCGTGTGTGCTGTCCAAGGGCGGTGATGTCATGCTGTGCCCGACGTCATCCGACCGTGCATTCAGTCAAAGGGCGTTGATGTCATGCCACGCCCAATGTCCTTCGACCGTGTGTGCTGTCCAAAGGCAGTGATGTCATGCCACGCCCGATGTTGCCGACCGTGTGTGTTGTCCAAGGGCAGTGATGTCATGCCACGCCCGACGTTGCCAACCGTGTGTGCTGTCCAAGGGCGGTGTTGTCATTCCACGCCCGACGTTGTCCGACCGTGCGTGTAGTCCAAGGGCGGTGATGTCATGCCTAACGTCGTTCGACCGTGTGTGCCATCCTAAGGCGGTAATGTCATGCCACGCCCGACGTCATCTGATTGTGTGTACTGTCCAAGGGCGGTGATGTCATGCCACGCCCGACTCTACTGACCGTGTGTGCTGTCCAAGGGCAGGGATGTCATGCCACGCCCGACGTTGCCGACAATGTGTGCGGTCCAAGAGCGGTGATGTGCAGTCCAAGAGCGGTGATGTCATGCCATGCCCGACGTTGCCGACCATGTGTGCGGTCCAAGGGCGGTGATGTCATGCCACGCCCGACGTCATTCGACCGAGTGTGTTTTTCAAGGGCGGTGATGGCATGCCACGCCTGACATCGTCCGGCCGTGCGTGTAGTGCAAGGGCGGTGATGGCATGTCTTGCCCAACTTCGTTGGACCATGTGTGCTGTCCAAAGGCGGTGATGTCATGCCACGTCCAACGTCGTTTGACCGTGTGTGCTGCCCAAAGGCGATGATGGAATGTCATGCCCGATGTCGTTCGACCGTGTGTGCTGTCCAAAGGCGGTGATTTCATGCCACGCCCGATGTTACCGACCGAGTGTGCTGTCCAAGGGCGGTTATGTTATGCCACGCTCGACGTCGTCCGACCATGCGTGCATTCCAAGGGAGGTGATATCATGCCACGCCCGACATCATTTGATCGTGTGTGCTGCCCAACCGCGATGATGACATGCCACACCAAACGACGTTCGACCGAGTGTGCTGCCCAAAGGCGGTGATGGCATGTCACACCCGACTTCGTTCGACCGTGCGTGCAGTCCAAGGGCGGTGATGTCATGCCACGCCCGACGTCGATTGACCGTGTGTGCTGTCCAAGGGAGGTGATGTCATGCCACGTCCGACGTCGTCCGACCGTGTGTGCTGTCCAAGGGCGTTGATGGCATGCAACGCCTAATGTTGTCGACCAAGTGTGCTGTCCAAGGGCGGTGATGTCATGACACGCCCGACGTTATCGTCCGTGTGTGCTGTCCGAGGGCAGTGATGTCATGCCACGCCCGACGTCGTCTGACCGTGCGTGTAGTCCAAGGACAGTGATGTCATGCCACGCCCAACGTCGTTCGACCGTGTGTGCTTTCCAAGGGAGGTGATGTCATGCCACACCCTACGTCGTCTGACCATACGTGCAGTCCAAGGGTGGTGATGTCATGCCACGCCGGACATCATTCGACCATGTGTGCTGCCCAACGACGATGATGTCATGCCACACCTGACGTCGTTCGACGGAATGTGCTGTCAATAGGCAGTGATGGCATGTCACGCCCGACGTTGTTCGATCGTGTGTGCTGTCCAAAGGAGGTGAAGTTATTCCACGCCCAACGTCGTTCGACCGGCATGCCACGCCCTACGTCGTTCGACCATGTGTGTTGTCTAAGAGCAATGATGTCATGCAACGCCTGACGGAGTCCGACCATGTGTGCTGCCCAAAGGCGGTGATGGCATGCCACGCCTGATGTCGTTCGACCGTGTGTGCTGTCCTAGAGCAATGATGTCATGCCACGCCCGACGTAGTCCGACCATGTGTGCTGCTTAAAGGCGGTGATGTCATGCCTTGCCCGACGTTGCCAACCGTGTGTGCTGTCCAAGGGTAGTGATGTCATGCCACACCCGACGTTGCCAACCATGTGAGCTATCCAAGGGCGGTGATGTCATTCCATGCCCGACGTCGTCCGACCGTGCGTGCAGTCCAAGGGCGGTGATGTCATGCCATGCCCGAGGTCGTTCGACCGTGTGTGCTATCCAAAGCCGGTGACGTCATGCCACGCCCGACGTCGTCCGACTGTGTGTGATGTCCAAGGGCGGTGATGTCATGCCACGCCCGACGTTGCCGGCATGTGTGTTGTCCAAGGGCGGGGATGCCATGCCACGGCCGACGTCGTCTGACAGTGTGTGTTGTCCAAGAGCAGTGATGTCATGCCACGCCTGACGTTGCCGACCATGTGTGCGGTCCAAGGGCGGTGATGTCATGCCACGCCTGATGTCGTCCGACTGTGCGTGCGCTCCAAGGGCGCTGATGTCATGCCACGCCCGACGTCGTTCGAGCGAGTGTATTTTTCAAGGGCGGTGATGGCATGCCACGCCTGACGTCGTCCGACGGTGCGTGCAGTGGAATGGCGGTGATGGCATGTCATGCCCAACTTCGTTCGACCATGAGTGCTGTCCAAAGGCGGTGATGTCATGCCACGCCTAATGTTGTCAACCTGGTGTGTTATCCAAGGGCGGTGATGTCATCCCACGCCTGACGTTACCGTCCGTGTGTGTTGTCCGAGGGCGGTGATGTCATGCCACGCCCGAGGTCGTCCGACCATGCGTGTAGTCCAAGGATGGTGATGTCATGCCACGCCTGACGTCGTTCGACCGTGTGTGCTGTCCAAGGGCGGTGATGTCATGCCACGCCCGACGTTGCCGACCGTGTGTGCTGTCCAAGGTGCGGTGATGTCATTCCACGCCCAACGTTGCGATCGTGTGTGCTGTCCAGCGATGGTGATGTCATGCCATGCCCGACGTCGTCCAACCGTGCATGCAGTCCAAGGAGGGTGATGTCAAGCTAAACCCGACGTCGTTGGACTGTGTGTGCTTTCCAAAGGCAGTACTGGCATGTGATGCCTGACGTCGTTCGATCGTGTTTGCCGTCCATGGGCTATGATGTCACGCCACCCCCGTCATCATTCGACCGTGTGTGCTGCCCAAAGGCGATGATGGCAAGCCACGCCCGACGTTGTTCAACAGTGTGTGGTGTCCAAAGGCGGTGATGTCAAGCCATGCCCGACGTAGTCCGACCGTGTGTGTTGTCGAAAAGCGGTGATGGCAAGTCACGCCCGACGTTATTCGATCATGTGTGCTCTCCAAAGGCAGTGATTTCATGCCACGCCCGACGTAGTCTGACCGTGTGTGCTGTCCAAGGGCGGTGTTGTCATGCCACGCCCGACATTGCCGACCGTGTGTGCAGTCCAAAGGCGATAATGGCATGCCACGCTCGACGTTGTTCGACCGTGTGTGGTGTCCAAAGGCGGTGATGTCATTCCATGCCCGACGTAGTAAGACCGTGTGTGTTGTCCAAATATGGTGATGGCACGTTACGCCCGACGTCGTTCGACCGTGTGTGCTGTCCAAAGGCGGTGATGTCATGTCACGCCCGACGTCGTTCGACTTTGTGTGCTTTCCAAAGGCAGTGATGTCATGCCACGCCAGGCGTTGCCGACCGTGTGTACAGTCCAAGGGCGGTGATGTCATGCCACGCCCAATGTTGTTCGACCGTGTGTGCTGTCCAAGGGCGGTGATGTCATGCCACGCCCGACGTCATTTGACCATTTGTGCTACCCAAAGACTATGATGGCATGCCATGCTCGACATCGTCTGATCGTGCGTGCTGTCCAAGGGCGGTGCTGTCATGCCACGCCCGACGTTGTTCGACCGTGTGTGCTGTCCAAGGTCGGTGATGTCATGCCACGCCCGACGTCATTTGACCGTTTGTACCGCCCAAAGACGCTGATGGACTGCCACGTCCGACATCGTTCGACCGTGTGTGCAGTCCAAGGGCTGTGATGTCATGCCACGCCCGACGTCGTTCGACCGTGTGTGCAGTCTAAGGGCGGTGATGTCATGCCACACCCGATGTCGTCCAACCGTGTGTGCTTCCCAAAGGCGATGATGGCATGCCACGCCCGATGTTGTTCGAAAGTGTGTGGTGTCCAAAGGCGGTGATGTCATGCCATGCCCAATGTAGTCCGACCGTGTGTGTTGTCGAAAGGCGGTGATGGCACGTCACGCCCGACGTCATTCGACCGTGTGTGTTGTCCAAAGTCGGTGATTTCATGCCACGCCCGAAGTAGTCTGACCGTGTGTGCTGTCCATGGGCGGTGATGTCATGCCTTGCCCGACGTTGTCGACAGTGTGTGTTGTCCAAGGGAGGTGATGTCATGCCACGCCCGACGTCGTCCAACCGTGCGTGCAGTCCAAAGGCGGTGATTTCAATCCACGCCCGACATTGTTTTAACGTGTGTGCTTTCCAATGGCGCTGATGGAATGTCACGCCCGACGTCGTTCGACTGACTGTGCTGCCTTAAGGCGATGATGGCATGCCACGCCCGACGTCGTTCGACCGTGTGTGTTTTCAAACGGCATTGATGTCATGCCACGCCCAACGTTGTTCGACCGTGTGTGCTGTCTAAGGGCGGTGATGTCATGCCACGCCCGACGTCATTTGACCATTTGTGCTGCCCAAAGACGATGATGGCATGCCATGCTCGACATCGTCTTATCGTGCGTGGTGTCCAAGGGCGGTGCTGTCATGCCACGCCCGACGTCGTTCGACCGTGTGTGCCTTCCAAGGTCGGTGATGTCATGCCACGCCTGATGTCAATTGACCGTTTGTGCCGCCCAAAGACGCTGGTGGCATGCCACGTCCGACATCGTCCGACCGTGTGTGCAGTCCAAGGGCCGTGATGTCATGCCACGCCCGGCGTCGTTCTACCGTGTGTGCAGTCTAAGGGCGGTGATGTCATGCCACACCCGACATCGTCCAACCGTGTGTGCTTCCCTAAGGCGATGATGGCATGCCAAGCCCGATGTTGTTCGACAGTGTGTGGTGTCCAAAGGCGGTGATGTCATGCCATGCCCGATGTAGTCCGACCGTGTGTGTTGTCGAAAGGCGGTGATGGCACATCACGCCCGATGTCATTCGACCGTGTGTGTTGTCCAAAGGCAGTGATTTCATGCCACGCCCGACGTAGTCTGACCGTGTGTGCTGTCCAAGGGCGGTGATGTCATGCCTTTCCAGACGTTGCCGACTGTGTGTGTTGTCCAAGGGAAGTGATGTCATGCCACGCCCGACGTCGTCCAACCGTGCGTGCAGTCCAAAGGCGGTGATTTCAATCCACGCCCGACATTGTTTGAACGTGTGTGCTTTCCAATGGCGCTGATGGAATGTCACGCCCGACGTCGTTGGACTGAGTGTGCTGCCTTAAGGCGATGATGGCATGCCACGCCCGACGTCGTTCGACCGTGTGTGTTTTCCAACGGCATTGATGTCATGCCACGCCCCTCATAGTCTGACCGTGTGTGCTGTCCAAAGGCGGTGATGGCATGTCACTCCCGACGTCGTTCGATCGTGTGTGATGCCCAAAGGCGATGATTGCATGCCACGCCCGACGTCGTTCGACAGTGTGTGCTGTCCAAGGGAAGGGATTTCATGTCATGGCTGACGTCGTCCGACTGTAAGTGCCAACCAAGGGCATTGATGGCTTGCCACGCCTGACATTGCCGACCTTGTGTGTTGTCCAAGGATGGTGATTTCATGCCACGCCCGACGTTGTGTGACCATTTGTGCAGTCCAAAGGCGATGATGGCATGCCATGTCTGACATCGTCCGACCGTGCGTGCAGTCCAAGGGCGGTGATGTCATGCCACGCAAGACGTCGTTCGACCGTGTGTGTTGTACAAGGCAGTGATGACATTCCATGCCCGACGTAGTCCGACCTTGTGTGCTGTCCAAAAGTGGTGATGACATGTCAAGCCTGACGTCGTTCGACCGTGTGTGTTGTCCAAGGGCAGTGATGTCATGCCACGCCTTACATTACCGACTGTGTGTGCTGTCCAAGGAAAGTGATGTCATGCCACACCCGGCGTTGCCGTCTGTGTGTGTTGTCCAAGGGCGGTGATGTCATTCCACGCCCGACATTACCGACCCTGTGTGCTGTCCAAGGGGGATGATGTCATGCCACGCCCGACGTCGTCCAACTGTGCGTGTATTCCAAGGGTGGTGATGTCATGACACGCCCAACGTCGTCCGAGCGTGTGTGCTTTCCAAGGGTGGTGATGTCATGCCACGCCGGATGTTGTGTGACCATTTGTGTAGTCCAAATGCAATGATGGCATGCAACGCCCGACATCGTCCGACCGTGCGTGCAGTCCAAGGGCGGTGATGTCATGCCACGCCTGACGTCGTTTGACCGTGTGTGTTGTACAAGGCAGTGATGACATTTCATGCCCGACGTCGTTGCACCGTGTGTGCTTCCCAAAGGCGATGATTGCATGCCAAGCCATACGTCATTCTACTGTGTGTGCTGTCCAAAGGCGGTGATGTTATGCCACGCCTGACGTAGTCCGACCGTGTTTGCTGCCCAAGGGCGGTTATGTCATGCCACTCCTGATGTGGTCCGACCGTGTGTACTGTCCAAGGGCGGTGATGTCATGCCACAACCGACGTTGCCGTCCGTGTGTGCTGTCCAAGGGCAGTGATGTCATGCCACTCCCGACGTCGTCCGACCGTGCGTGAAGTCCAAGGGTGGTCTTGTCATGCCACGCCCAACATCGTCCGACCGTGTGTGCTTTCCAAAGGCGGTGATGTCATGCCACGCCCGACGTTGTGTGACCATTTGTGCAGTCCAAAGGCGATAATGGCATGCCACGCCCGAAATCGTCCGACCGTGCGTGCAGTCCAAGGGCGGTGATGTCATGCCACGCCAGACGTCGTTCGACCGTGTGTGTTGTACAAGGCAGTGATGACATTCCATGCCCGACGTAGTCCCACCGTGTGTGCTGTCAAAAGGCGGTGATGACATGTCAAGCCCGACGTCGTTCGACCGTGTGTGTTGTCCAAGGGCAGTGATGGCATTTCACGCCCGACGTTGCCGACTGTGTGTACTGTCCAAGGGCGGTGATGTCATGCCACGCCCGATGTCATTTGACCGTTTGTGCTGCCCAAAGACGATGATGGCATGCCACGCCTGACATCGTCCGACCATGCGTGCTGTTTAAAAGCGATGATGTCATACCATGCCCGACGTCGTTCGACGGTGTGTGCTATCCAAGGGCGGTGATGTCATGCCACGCCCGACGTCATTTGACCGTTTGTGCCGCCCAAAGACGCTGATGGCATGCCATGCCTGACATCGTCCGACCGTGCGTGCAGTCCAAGGGCCGTGATGTCATGCAACGCCTGACGTCGTTCGACCGTGTGTGCAGTCCAAGGGCGGTGATGTCATGCAACGCCCGACGTTGCCGACCATGTGTGTTGTCCAAGGGCAGTGGTGTAATGCCACGCCCGACGTAGTCCTACTGTGCGTGCAGTCCAAGGGCGGTGATGTCAAGCCACGCCTGACATCGTTCGACATTGTTTGCCATCTAAGGGCTATGATGGAATGCCACGCCCGACATCGTTCGACTGTGTGTGCTGCTCAAAGGTGATGATGGCATTCCATGCCCGACGTCGTTCGACCGTGTGTGCTGTCTCAAGGCGGAGATGTTATGCAAAGCCCGATGTAGTCTGACCGTGTGTGCTGCCCAAGGGCGATGATGTCATGCCACTCCCGACGTTGTCCGACGGGGTGCACTGTCTAAGAACGGTGATGTCATGCCATGCCCGACGTTACCGACCGTGTGTGCTGTGCAATGGCAGTGATGTCATGCCACGCTTGATGTTGCCGACCTTGTGTGCTGTCAAAAGGCAGTGATGTCATGACACGTCCGACGTCATTCGACTGTGCGTTTAGTCTAAGGGCGGTGATGTCATGCCACACCCGACGTCCTTCGACCGTGTGTGCTGTCAAAAGGCAGTGATGTCATGACACGCCCGACGTTACCGACCGTGTGTGCTGTCCAAGGGCAGTGATGTCATGCCACGCCCGACGTTGCCAACTACGTGTGCTGTCCAAGGGCGGTGATGTTATTCCACGCCCAACGTCGCCCAACCGTGCGTGTAGTCCAAGGGCGGTGATGTCATGCCATGCCCGACGTCGTTCGACCGTGTGTGCTATACAAAGGCGGTGATGTCATTCCACGCTCGACGTCGTCCGACTTTGTTTATTGTCCCAGGGCGGTCATGTCATGCCACGCCTGACGTTGCCGACCGTGTGTGCTGTCCAAGGGCGGGGATGTCATGCCACGCCCGACGTCGTCCGACCATGTGCGTAGTCCAAGGGCGATGATGTCATGCCACGCCCGACGTCGTTCGACCGAGTGTGTTTTTCAAGGGCGATGATGGCATGCCACGCCTGACGTCGTCCGACCGTGCGTGCAGTGCAAGGGCGGTGATGGTATGTCATGCCCAACTTCGTTCGACCGTGTGTGCTATCCAAAGGCGGTGATGTCATGCCACACCCAACGTCGTTTGACCGTGTGTGCTGCCCAAAGGCGATGATGGAATGTCATGCCCGATGTCGTTCGATCGTGTGTGCTATCCAAAGGCGGTGATTTCATGCCACGCCCGACGTTGCCGACCGAGTGTGCTGTCTAAGGGAGGTGATGTTAATCCACGCCCGACGTCGTTTGACCATGCGTGCATTCCAAGAGAGGTGATATCATGCCACGCCCGACGTCGTTCGATCGTGTGTGCTGCCCAACCGCGATGATGACATGCCACACTAAACGTCGTTCGACCGAGTGTGCTGTTTAAAGGCGGTGATGTCATGCCACGCCCGACGTCATCCGAACGTGCGTTCAGTCAAAGGACGGTGATGTCATGCCACGCCAGACATCCTTCATTTGTGTGTGCTGTCCAAAGGCAGTGATGTCATGCCATGCCTGACGTTGCCGACCGTGTGTGCTGTCCAAGGGCGGTGATGTCATTCCACGCCCGACGTCGTTCGATCGTTCGTGCAGTCCAAGGGCGGTGATGTCATGCCAAGCCTGGCGTCGTTCGACCATGTTGCTATCCAAAGGCGGTGATGTCATGCCTCGCCCGACGTCGTCCGACTGTGTGTACTGTCTAAGGGCGGTGATGTCATGCCACTCCCGACGCCGTCCGACTGTGTCTGCTGTACAAGAGCGGTGATGTCATGCCACGCGCAACGTTGCCGACCATGTGTGCGGTCCAAGGGCGGTGATGTCATGCCACATCCGACGTCGTTCGACCGAGTGTGTTTTTCAAGGGCGTTGATGGCATGCCACGCCTGACGTCGTCCGACCGTGCGTGCAGTACAACGGCGGTGAAGGCATGTCATGCCCAACTTGGTTCAATCGTGTGTCCTGTCCAAAGACGGTGATGTCCTGCCACGCCCAACGTCGTTTGACCGTGTGTGCTGCCCAAAGGCGATGATGGAATGCCATGCCCGATGTTGTTCAACCGTGTGTGCTGTCAAAGGGCGGTGATTTCATGCCACGCCCGACGTTGCCGACCGAGTGTGCTGTCCAAGGGCGGTGATGTTATGCCACGCCCGACGTCGTCTGACCATGGGTGCATTCCAAGGGAGGTGATATCATGCCACACCCGACCTCGTTCGATCGTGTGTTCTGCCCAACTGCGATGATGACATGCCACACCAAACGTCGTTCGACTGAGTGTGCTGTCCAAAGGCGGTGATGGCATATCACGCCCGACGTCGTTCGACCGTGCGTGCAGTCCAAGGGCGGTGATGTCATGCCACGCCCGACTTCGATCGACCGTGTGTGTCGTCCAAGGGCGGTGATGGCATGCCACTTCTAACGTTGTCGACATTATGTGCTGTCCAAGGGCGGTGATGTGATGCCACGCCCGACGTTACCATCCGAGTGTGTTGTCCGAAGGTGGTGATGTCATGCCACGCCCGACATCGTCCGACTGTGCATGTAGTCCAAGGACGGTGATGTCATGCCACGCCCGACGTTGTTCGACCGTGTGTTCTGTCCAAGGTCAGTGATGTCATGCCACGCCCTACGTCGTTTGACCGTGCGTGCAGTCCAAGGGTGGTGATGTCATGTCACGCCTAACATCGTTCGACCATGCGTGCTGCCCAATGGCGATGATGGCATGCCACACCGGACGTCGTTCGACGGAATGTGCTGTCAAAAGGCGGTTATGCATGTCACGCCTGACGTTGTTCGACTGTGTGTGCTGTCCAAAGGCGGTGATGTCATGCCACGTCCAACGTTGTCGACCGTGTGTGCTGTCCTAGGGTAGTGATGTCATGCCATGCCCGACGTCGTTCGACCGTGTGTGCTATCAAAAGGTGATGATGTCATGCCACGCCTGACGTTGTTCGACAGCGTGTGGTGTCCATAGGCAGTGATGTCATGCCATGCCCGACGTAGTCCGACCGTGTGTGTTGTCCAAAGGCGGTGATGGCACATCACGCCCGACATTAATCGACCGTGTGTGCTGTCCAAAGGCGGTGATTTCATGCCACGCCCAACGTTGTCCGACCGTGTGTGCTGTCCAAGGGCAGTGATGTCATGTCATGCCCGACTTTGCCGACCGTGTGTGCTGTCCAAGGGAGGTGATGTCATGCCACGCCCGACATCGTCTAACCGTGCGCACAGTCCAAAGGTGGTGATTTCAATCCACGCCCGACGTTGTTTGAACGTCTGTGCTTTCCAAAGGCGGTGATGGCATGTCACGCCCGACGTCGTTCGACTGTGTGTGCTGCCTTAAGGGGATGATGGCATGCCACGCCTGACGTCGTTCGACCGTGTGTGCTGTCCAAGGGCGGTGATGTCATGCCACTCCCGACGTTGCCGATCGTGTGTGCTGTCCAAGGGCGGGGATGTCATGCCACGCCCGACGCCGTCCGACTGTGTGTGCTGTACAAGAGCGATTATGTCATGCCACGCGCGACGTTGCAGACCATGTGTGCGGTCCAAGGGCGGTGATGTCATGCCACGCTCGACGTCGTTCGACCGAGTGTGTTTTTCAAGGGCGTTGATGGCATGCCACGCCTGACATCGTCCGACCGTGCGTGCAGTACAAGGGCGGTGATGGCATGTCATGTCCAACTTCGTTCGATCGTGTGTCCTGTCCAAAGACGGTGATGTCCTACCACGCCCAACGTCGTTTGACCGTATGTGCTGCCCAAAGGCGATGATGGAATGTCATGCTCGATGTTGTTCAACCGTGTGTGCTGTCCAAGGGCGGTGATTTCATGCCACGCCCGACGTTGCCGACCGAGTGTGCTGTCCAAGGGCGGTGATGTTATGCCACGCCCGACGTCGTCCGACCATGGGTGCATTCCAAGGGAGGTGATATCATGCCACACCCGACGTCGTTCGATCGTGTGTTCTGCCCAACTGCGATGATGACATGCCACACCAAACGTTGTTCGATTGAGTGTGCTGTCCAAAGGCGGTGATGGCATATCACGCCCGACGTCGTTCGACCGTGCGTGCAGTCCAAGGGCGGTGATGTCATGCCACGCTCGACTTCGATCGACCGTGTGTGTCGTCCAAGGGCGGTGATGGCATGCCACTCCTAACGTTGTCGACCTTGTGTGTTGTCCAAGGGCGGTGATGTGATGCTACGCCCGACGTTACCATCTGAGTGTGCTGTCTGAAGGCGGTGATGTCATGCCACGCCCGACATCGTCCGACCGTGCGTGTAGTCCAAGGACGGTGATGTCATGCGACGCCCAACATTGTTTGACCGTGTGTTCTGTCCAAGGGTGGTGATGTCATGCCACGCCCTACGTCGTCTGACCGTGCGTGCAGTCCAAGGGTGGTGATGTCATGTCACGCCTAACATCGTTCGACCATGCGTGCTGCCCAATGGCGATGATAGCATGCCACACCTGACGTCGTTCGACGGAATGTGCTGTCAAAAGGCGGTTATGGTATGTCACGCCTGACATTATTCGACCGTGTGTGCTGTCCAAAGGCGGTGATGTCATGCCACGTCCAACGTTGCCGACCGTGTGTGCTGTCCTAGGGCAGTGATGTCATGCCACGCCCGACGTTGCCAACCGTGTGTGCTGTCCAAGGGCAGTGATGTCATGCCATGCCCGACGTCGTTCGACCGTGTGTGCTATCAAAAGGTGATTATGTCATGCCACGCCTGACGTTGTTCGACAGCGTGTGGTGTCCATAGGCGGTGATGTCATGCCATGCCCGACGTAGTTCGACCGTGTGTGTTGTCCAAAGGCGGTGATGGCACATCACGCCCGACATTAATCAACCGTGTGTGCTGTCCAAAGGCGGTGATTTCATGCCACGCCCGACGTTGTCCGACCGTGTGTGCTGTCCAAGGGCAGTGATGTCATGTTATGCCCGACTTTGCCGACCGTGTGTGCTGTCCAAGGGAGGTGATGTCATGCCATGCCCGACATCGTCCAACCGTGCGCACAGTCCAAAGGTGGTGATTTCTATCCACGCCCGACGTTGTTTGAACGTTTGTGCTTTCCAAAGGCAGTGATGGCATGTCACGCCCGACGTCGTTCGACTGTGTGTGCTGCCTTAAGGGGATGATGGCATGCCACGCCCGACGTCGTTCGACCGTGTGTGTTGTACCTAGGCATTGATGTCATGCCACGCCCCACATAGTCTGACCGTGTGTGCTGTCCAAAGGTGGTGATTGCATGCCACGGCTGACGTAGTCCGACTGTATGTGCCAACCAAGGGCAGTGATGGCTTGCCACGCCTGACGTTGCCGACCTTGTGTGTTTTCCAAAGGCGGTGATGTCATGCCACGCTCTAAGTTGTCCACCGTGTGTGCTGTCCAAGGGCGGTAATGTCATGCCACGCCCGATGTCATCCCACCGTCTGTGCAGTCCAAGGGTTGTGATGTCTTGCCACGCCCAAAATCGTTCACCGTGTGTGCTGTCAAAGGGCGATGATATCATTCCACGCCTGACGTTGCCGACCGTTTGTCCTATCCAAATGGGGTGATGTCATGCCACGCCTGACGTAGTCAGACCATGTGTGCTGCCCAAAGTCGGTGATGTCATGCCACGTCCGACGTTGCCGACCGAGTGTGCTGTCCAAGGGTGGTGATGTTATTCCACGCCCGACGTCGTCCGACCGTGCATGCAGTCCAAGGGCGGTGATGTCATGCCATGCCCGACGTCGTTGACCGTGTGTGCTATCCAAAGGCGATGATGTCATGCCACGCCTAACGTTGTTCGACAGTGTGTGGTGTCCAAAGGCGGTGATGCCATGCCATGCCCGACGTAGTCCGACCGTGTGTGGTGTCCAAAGGCGGTGATGCCATGCCATGCCCGACGTAGTCCGACTGTGTGTGGTGTCCAAAGGCGGTGATTTCATGCCACGCCCGACGTAGTCTGACCGTGTGTGTTGTCCAAGGGTGGTGATGTCATGTCACGCCCAACGTTGCCGACCGTGTGTGCTGTCCAAGGGAGGTGATGTCATGCCACGCCCGACGTTGTCCAACCGTGCGTGCAGTCCAAAGGCGATGATTTCAATCCACGCCCGACGTTGTTTGAACGTGTGTGCTTTCCAAAGGCGGTGATGGCATGCCACTCTCGACGTCGTTCGACTGTGTGTGCTGCCTTAAGGGGATGATGGCATGCCACGCCCGACGTTGTTCGACCGTGTGTGTTGTCCAAAGGCATTGATGTCATGCCACGCCCCACATAGTCTGACCGTGTGTGCTGTCCAAAGGCGGTGATGGCATGTCACGCCCGACGTCGTTCGATCGTGTGTGATGCCCAAAGGCGATGATGGCATGCCACGGCCGATGTCGTCCGACTGTATGTGCCAACCAAGGGCGGTGATGGCTTGCCACGCCAGATGTTGCCGACCTTGTGTGTTGTCCAAGGGCGGTGATGTCATGCCATGCCCGACGTAGTTCGACCGTGTGTGTTGTCCAAAGGCGGTGATGGCACATCACGCCCGACATTAATCAACCGTGTGTGCTGTCCAAAGGCGGTGATTTCATGCCACGCCCGACGTTGTCCGACCGTGTGTGCTGTCCAAGGGCAGTGATGTCATGTTATGCCCGACTTTGCCGACCGTGTGTGCTGTCCAAGGGAGGTGATGTCATGCCATGCCTGACATCGTCCAACCGTGCGCACAGTCCAAAGGTGGTGATTTCTATCCACGCCCGACGTTGTTTGAACGTTTGTGCTTTCCAAAGGCAGTGATGGCATGTCACGCCCGACGTCGTTCGACTGTGTGTGCTGCCTTAAGGGGATGATGGCATGCCACGCCCGACGTCGTTCGACCGTGTGTGTTGTACCTAGGCATTGATGTCATGCCACGCCCCACATAGTCTGACCGTGTGTGCTGTCCAAAGGTGGTGATTGCATGCCACGGCTGACGTCGTCCTACTGTATGTGCCAACCAAGGGCAGTGATGGCTTGCCACGCCTGACGTTGCCGACCTTGTGTGTTTTCCAAAGGCGGTGATGTCATGCCACGCTCTAAGTTGTCCACCGTGTGTGCTGTCCAAGGGCGGTAATGTCATGCCACGCCCGATGTCATCCCACCGTCTGTGCAGTCCAAGGGTTGTGATGTCTTGCCACGCCCAAAATCGTTCACCGTGTGTGCTGTCAAAGGGCGATGATATCATTCCACGCCTGACGTTGCCGACCGTTTGTCCTATCCAAATGGGGTGATGTCATGCCACGCCTGACGTAGTCAGACCATGTGTGCTGCCCAAAGTCGGTGATGTCATGCCACGTCCGACGTTGCCAACCGAGTGTGCTGTCCAAGGGTGGTGATGTTATTCCACGCCCGACGTCGTCCGACCGTGCATGCAGTCCAAGGGCGGTGATGTCATGCCATGCCCGACGTCGTTGACCGTGTGTGCTATCCAAAGGCGATGATGTCATGCCACGCCTAACGTTGTTCGACAGTGTGTGGTGTCCAAAGGCGGTGATGCCATGCCATGCCCGACGTAGTCCGACCGTGTGTGGTGTCCAAAGGCGGTGATGCCATGCCATGCCCGACGTAGTCCGACTGTGTGTGGTGTCCAAAGGCGGTGATTTCATGCCACGCCCGACGTAGTCTGACCGTGTGTGTTGTCCAAGGGTGGTGATGTCATGTCACGCCCAACGTTGCCGACCGTGTGTGCTGTCCAAGGAAGGTGATGTCATGCCACGCCCGACGTTGTCCAACCGTGCGTGCAGTCCAAAGGCGATGATTTCAATCCACGCCCGACGTTGTTTGAACGTGTGTGCTTTCCAAAGGCGGTGATGGCATGCCACTCTCGACGTCGTTCGACTGTGTGTGCTGCCTTAAGGGGATGATGGCATGCCACGCCCGACGTTGTTCGACCGTGTGTGTTGTCCAAAGGCATTGATGTCATGCCACGCCCCACATAGTCTGACCGTGTGTGCTGTCCAAAGGCGGTGATGGCATGTCACGCCCGACGTCGTTCGATCGTGTGTGATGCCCAAAGGCGATGATGGCATGCCACGGCCGATGTCGTCCGACTGTATGTGCCAACCAAGGGCGGTGATGGCTTGCCACGCCAGATGTTGCCGACCTTGTGTGTTGTCCAAGGGCGGTGATGTCATGCCACGCTCTAAGTTGCCGACCGTGTGTGCTGTCCAAGGGCAGTAATGTCATGCCACGCCCGATGTCGTTCACCGTGTGTGCTGTCCAAGGGCGGTGATATCATTCTACGCCTAACCTTGCCGACTATTTGTGCTATCCAAGGGGGGTGATGCCATGCCACGCCCGACGTCATCCGACCGTGCGTGCAGTCCAAGGGCGGTGATGTCATGCCACGCCTAACGTCATTCGACCGTGTGTGCTGTCCAAGGGTGGTGATAACATGCCACGCCCGACGTCGTCCGACCGTGTGTGCAGTCCAAGGGAGGTATTGTCATGCCACGCCCAATGTCGTTCGATCGTGTGTGCTGCCCAACGTCGAAGATATCATGCCACACCTGACGTCGTTCAACCAAGTGTGCTGTCCAAAGGCGGTGATGACATGTCACGCACGACGTCGTTTCACCGTGTGTGCTATTCAAAGGCGGTGATGTCGTGCCCTGCCCAATGTCGTTTGACCGTGTGTGCTGCCCAAAGGCGATGATGGAATGTCACGCCCGACGTCGTTCGACCATTTGTGCTGTCCAAAGGCGGTGATGTCATGTCACGCCTGACGTAGTCTGACCGTGTGTGCTGCCCAAGGGCGGTGATGTCATGCCACGCCCGACGTTGTCCGACCGTATGTGCTGTCCAAAGGCTGTGATATCATGCCACGCCCGACGTAGTCCGACCGTGTGTGCTGCCCAAAGGCAATGATGGCATGCCACGCCCGACGTCATTCGACCGTGTGTGCTGTCCAAGGGCGGTGATGTAATGCCACTCTCGACGTCCATGCCTGACGTTGCCGATCGTGTGTACTGTCCAAGGGTGGTGATGTCATGCCACGCCCGACATTGCCGACCGTGTGTGCTGTCCAAAGGCGGTGATGACATGCCATGCCCGACGTTGCCGACCGTGTGTGCTGTCCAACGGCGGTGATGTCATGCCACGCCTGACATTGTCCAACCGTGCGTGCAGTCGAAGGAGGGTGATGTCATGCCACGCCCGATGTCGTTGGACTGTGTGTGCTTTCCAAAGGCGGTGATGGCATGTCACGCCCGACGTCGTTCGATCGTGTTTTCCGTCCATGGGCTATGATGTCATGCCATGCCCGACATCGTTCGACCGTGTGTGGTGTCCAAAAGCGGTGATATCATTCCATGCCCGACGTAGTCCGACCGTGTGTGTTGTCTAAATGTGGTGATGGCACGTCACGCGCGACGTCGTTCGACCGTGTGTGCTGTCCAAAGGCAATGATGTCATGCCACGCCTGACGTCGTTCGACCATGTGTGCTGTCCAAAGGCGATGATGTCATGCCACGCCCGACGTAGTCCGACCGTGTGTGCTGTCCAAAGGCGGTGATGTCATGTCAGGCCCGACGTTGTCGACCAGCTATGCTGTCCAAGGGCGGTGATGTCATGCCACGCCGACGTCCTCCAACTGTGCGTATAGTGCAAGGGCGGTGATTTCAATCCACGCCTGACATTGTTTGAACGTGTGTGCATTCCAAAGAGAGTGATGGCATGTCATGCCTGACGTCGTTCGACCGTGTGTGCTTCCTTAAGGCAATGATGGCATGCCACGCCCGACGTCATTCGATCGTGTGTGCTACCCAAGGGCGGTGATGTCATGCCACTCTCGACGTCGTCCGACCGTGTGTACTGTCCAAGGGCGGTGATGTCGTGCCACGCTAGACATCGTTCGACCGTGTGTGTTGTCCAAGGGCAGTGATGTCATGCATTTCCCGACGTCGTCAGACCGTGTGTGCTGTCCAAGGGCGGTGATGGCATGCCACGCCCGACGTTGCCGATCGTGTGTGCTGTCCAAGGGCGATGATGTCATGCCTTGCCCGACGTTGCCGAACATGTGTGCTGTCCAAGGGCGGTGATGTCATGCCATGCCCGACGTCTTCCGAATATGCGTGCAGTCCTAGAGAGGTGATGTCATGCCACGCCTGACGTCGTTCGACTGTGTGTGCAGCCTAACTGCAATGATGGCATTCCATACCCGATGTCGTTTTACTTAGTGTGTTGTCCAACAGCGGTGATGGCATGTAACACCAGACGTCAATCGACCGTGTGTGCTGTCCAAAGGCGGTGATGTCATGCCAAGCCCAACGTCATTTGACCGTGTTTGCTGCCCATAGGCGATGATGGAATGCCACGTCTGACGTCGTTCAACCGTGTGTGCTATCCAAAGGCGGTGATGTCATGCCACACCCGACATCGTCCAACCGTGTATGCTTTCCAAGGGCGGTGATGTCATGCCACAACCGATGTTGCCGACCGTGTGTGCTGTCCAAGGGCGGAGATGTCATGCCACGCCCGACGTTGCCGAACGTGTGCGTTGTCCAAGGGCGGTGATGTAATGCCACGCCCGTCATTACCGACTGTGTGAGCTGTCCAAGGGGGTGATGTCATGTCACACCCGTCATTGCCGACTGTGTGTGCTGTCCAAGGGCGGTGATGTCATGCCACGCCCGACATTACCGATCGTGTGTGTTGTCCAAAGGCGGTGATGTCATGCCACGCCCGACGTTGCCGACTGTGTGTGTTGTCCAAGGGCGGTGATGTCATGCCACGCCCGACGTTGCCGACCGTGTGTGTTGTCCAAGGGCGGTGATGTCATGCCACGCCCAACATTACCGACTGTGTGTGCTGTCCAAGGGTAGTGATGTCATGCCACACTCGACGTTGCCGTCCGTGTGTGTTGTTCAAGGGCGGCGATGTCATTCCACACCCGACATTACCGACCGTGTGTGCTGTCCATGGGCGGTGAAGTCATGCAACGCCCAACGTTGCCAACCGTGTGAGCTGTCCAAGGGGGATGATGTCATGCCACGCCCGACGTCGTCCAACCGTGCGTGTATTCCAAGGGTGGTGATGTCAAGCCATGCCCAACATCGTTCGACCGTGTGTGCTTTCCAAAGGTGGTGATGGCATGTCACGCCTGACATCGTTCGATCGTGTTTACCGTCCAAGGGCTATTATGTCATGCCACTCCCGACGTCGTTATACCGTGTGTGCTTCCCAAAGGCGATGATGGCATGCCAAGCCATACGTCATTCTACTATGTGTGTTTTCCAAAGGCGGTGATGTCATGCCAGTCCCGACGTCGTCCGACTGTGCGTGCAGTCCACGGGTGGTGATGTCATGCCACGCCTAACGTCGTCCGACCGTGTGTGCTTTCCAAGGGAGGTTATGTCATGCCACGACCGACATTGCCGACTGTGTTTGCAGTCCAAGGGTGGTGATTTCATGCCACGCCCTACGTCGTCCGACCGTTGTGAAGTCCTAGGGAGGTGATGTCATGCCACGCTCGACGTCGTTCGTCCGTGTTTGCTGCCCAACGGCGATGATGGCATGCCAAACCCAATGTCGTTCGACCGAGTGTGTTGTCCAAAGGTGGTGATGGCATGTCACGCTCCACGTCGTTCGATCGTGTGTGCTGTCCAAAGTAGGTGATGTCATGCCACGCCCAACGTAGTCCGAACGTGTGTGTGTTGTCCAAGGACGGTGATGTCATATGACGCCCGACATTACTGATCGTGTGTGCTGTCCAAAGGCGGTGATGGCATGTCACACCCGACGTCACTTGACCGTGTGTGTTGTCAAGGGCAGTGATGGCATATCATGCCTGACGTTGCTGACCGCGTGTGTTGTCCAAACGCAATGATGTCATGCCACACCCGACGTCGTCCGACCGTGCGAGCAGTCCAAGGGCGATAATGTCATGCCACACCGACGTCGTTCGACCGTGTGTGCTGTCCAAGGGCGGTGATGTCATGCCACGCCCGACGTTGTTTGACCATTTGTGCAGCCCAAAGGCGATGAAGGCATGCCACGCCCGACATCGTCCGACCGTGCGTGCAGTCCAGGGACGGTGATGTCATGCCACGCCAGACGTTGTTCGACTATGTGTGCTATACAAGGGCAGTGATGTCATTCCACGCCCGACGTAGTCCGACCGTGTGTGCTGTCCAAAGGCGGTAATGACATGTCAAGCCCACCGTCGTTCGACCGTGTGTATTGTCCAAGGGCTGTGATGGCATATCACGCCCGACGTTGCCGACCGTGTGTACTGTCCAAGGGCGGTGATGTCATGCCACGCCCGACGTCATTTGACCGTTTGTGCTGCCTAAAGACGATGATAGCATGCCACACCCGACATCGTCCGATCGTGCGTGCTGTCCAAGGGCGGTGATGTCATGCCACGCCTGACGTCATTTGACCGTTTGTGCCGCCCAAAGATGCTGATGGCATGCCACGCCCGACATCGTCCGGCCGTGCGTGCACTCCAAAGGCAGTGATGTCATGCCATGCCTGACGTCGTTCGACCGTTTGTGCAGTCCAAGGGCGGTGATGTCATGCCACGCCCGACGTTGCCGAGCGTGTGTGTTGTCCAAGGGCGGTGATGTAATGCCACGCCCGACGTCGTCCTACTGTGCGTGCAGTCCAAAGGCGGTGATGTCAAGCCACGCCCGACGTTGTTCGACTGTGTGTGCTGCTCCAAGGTGATGATGGCATGCCACGCCTGACGTCATTCGACCGTGTGTGCTGTCTCAAGGCTGAGATGTTATGCCAAGCCCGATGTAGTTTGACCGTGTGTGCTGCCCAAGGGCGGTGATGTCATGCCACTCCCGACGTCTTTCGACAGTGTGTACTGTCTAAGGGCGGTGATGTCATGTCATGCCCGACGTTGCCGACCGTTTGTGCTGTGCAATGGCAGTGATTTCATGCCACGCTCGATGTTGCCGACCGTGTGTGTTGTCCAAGGGCGGTGATGTCATGCCATGCCCGACGTCATCCGACCGTGCGTTCAGTCCAAGGGCGGTAATGTAAAGCCACACCCGACATCGTTTGACTGTGTGTGCTGTCCAAAGGCGGTGATGGCATGTCATGCCTGACATCGTCCGACCGTGTTTGCCGTCCAAGGGCAATGATGGCATGCCACGCCCGACGTTGTCGACCGTGTGTGGTGCCCAAAGGCAATGATGGTATACCACGCCCGAAGTCATTCGACCGTGTGTGTTGTCCAAAGGCAGTGATGCATGTCACGCCTTACGTTGTCCGACCGTGTTTGCCATCCAAGGGCATGCCACACCTGACGTCGTTCGACCGTCTGTGCTGCCTAAAGGCGATGATGGCATGCCATGCCCAAAGTCGTTCGACCGTGTGTACTTTGCAAGGGCGATGATGTCATGCCACGTCCGACGTCGTCCGACCGTGTGTGTTGTCCAAGGGCGATGATGTCATGCCACGCCCGACGTTGCCGACCGTGTGTGCTGTCCAAGGGGGGTGATGTCATGCCAAGCCCGACGTCGTCCGATCGTGCGTGCAGTCCAAGGGCGGTGATGTCATTCCACGCCCGACGTCATTCGACCGCGTGTGCTGTCCAAGGGCGGTGATAACATGCCACGCTTGACATCGTCCGACCGTGTGTGCCGTCCAAGGGAGTTGATGTCATGCCACGCCCGATGTCGTTCGACCATGTGTGCTGCCCAACGGCGATGATATCATGCCACATCCGACGTCGTTCGACCGAGTGTGCTGTCCAGAGGCGGTGATGACATGTCACGCCCGACGTCGTTCGACCGTGTGTGCTGCCCAAAGGCGATGATGGAATGCCACGCCCGACGTCGTTCGACTGTGTGTGCTGTCCAAAGGCGGTGATGTCATGCCACGCCCGACGTAGTCCGACCGTGGGTGCTGCCCAAGGGCGTTGATGTCATTCCACGCCCGACGTCGTCCGACTGTGTGTGTTGTCCAAGGGCGGTGATGACATGCCACGCCCGACGTAGTCCGACCGTGTGTGTTGCCCAAAGGCGATGATGGCATGTCTTGCCCAACGTCATTCGACCGTTTGTGCGGTCCAAGGGCGGTGATGTCATACCACGCCTGACGTCGTCGGACCATGCGTGCGGTCCAAGGGCGGTGATGTAAAGCCACACCCGACATCGTTCGACCGTGTGTGCTGTCCAAAGGCGGTGATGGCATGTCATGCCTGACATCGTCCGACCGTGTTTGCTGTCCAAGGGCTATGATGGCATGCCACGCCCGACGTTGTCGATCGTGTGTGGTGCCCAAAGGCAATGATGGAATGCCACGCCCGAAGTCGTTCGACCGTGTGTGCTGTCCAAAGGCAGTGACGCATGTCACGCCTGACGTCGTCTGACCGTGTTTGCTGTCCAAGGGCATGCCACACCCGACGTCGTTCGACCGTGTGTGCTGCCCAAAGGCGATGATGGTATGCCATGCCCAACGTCGTTCGACAGTGTGTACTTTGCAATGGCTATAATGTCATGCCACGTCCGACGTCGTCCGACCGTGTGTGCTGTCTATGGGCGGTAATGGCATGCCAAACCCGATGTTCCTGTCCGTCTGTGCTGTCCAAGGGCGATGATGTCATGCCACGCCCGACGTTGCTGACCGTGTGTGCTGTCCAAGGGGGGTGATGTCATGCCAAACCCGACGTCGTCCGATCGTGCGTGCAAACTGAGGGCGGTGATGTCATGCCACGCCCAACGTCATTCGACCGTGTGTGCTGTCCAAGGGCGGTGATAACATGCCACGCTTGATGTCGTCCGACCGTGTGTGCAGTCCAAGGGAGGTGATGTCATTCCACGCCCGATGTCGTTCGACCATGTGTGCTACCGAACAGCGATGATATCATGCCACATCCTACATCGTTCGACCGAGTGTGCTGTCCAAAGGCGGTGATGACATGTCACGCCCGGCGTCGTTCGACCGTGTGTGCTGCCCAAAGGCGATGATGGAATGCCACGCTCGACGTCGTTCAACTATGTGTGCTGTCCAAAGGCGGTGATGTCATGCCACGCCCGACGTAGTCCGACCGTCTGTGCTGCCCAAGGGCGGTGATGTCATTCCACACCCGACGTCGTCTGACCGTGTGTGCTGTGTAAGGGCGGTGATGTCATGCCACGCCCGACGTAGTCCGACCGTGTGTGTTACCCAAAGGCGATGGTGGCATGCCTCGCCTGACGTCATTCGACCGTGTATGCTATCCAAGGGCGATGATGTCATACCACGCCCGATGTCGTCGGACCATGCTTGTAGTCCAAGGGCGGTGATGTAAGGCCACACCCGACATCGTTTGATCGTGTTTGCTGTCCAAAGGCGGTGATGGCATGTCATGCCGGACGTCGTTCGACCATGCTTGCCGTCCAAGGGCTATGATGGCATGCCATGCCCGACGTCGTTCGACCGTGTGTGCTGCCCAAAGGCGATGATGGCATGCCACACCCAACGTCGTTCGACTGTGTGTGCTCTCAAAAGGCGGTGATGTTATGCCACGCTCGACGTAGTCCGACCGTGTGTACTGTCCAAGGGAGGTGATGTCATGCCACCCCGGACATTCCCGACCGTGTGTGGTGTCCTAGGGCGGTGATTTCATGCCACGCCTTATGTCGTTCGACCAAGTGTGCTGTCCAAAGGTGGTGATGGCATGTCACGCCCAACATCGTTCGACCGTGTGTGCTTTCCAAGGGCAGTGATGGCATGCCACACCTGACGTTGCCGACTATGGTTGCTATCCAAGGGCGGTGATGTCATGCCACGCTCGACGTTACCGACTGTGTGTGGTGTCCAATGGCGGTGATTTCATGCCACGCCCGATGTCGTTCGACCGAGTGTGCTGTCCAAAGGCGGTGATGTCCTGTCACGCCCAACATCATTCGACCGTGTGTGCTGCCCAAAGGCGGTGATATCGTGCCACGCCCAAAGTCCTTTGACCATGTGTGTAATGTCCAAGGGCAGTGATGTCATGTCACGCCCAATGTCGTTTGACTGTGTGTGCTACCCAAAGGCGATGATGGCATGCCACGCCCGACGTCATTCAACCGTGTGTGCTGTCCAAGGGCAGTGATGTCATGCCACGCCCGACGTTGTCTGACTGTGTGTGCTGTCCAAGGGCGGTGATGGCATGCCACGCCCGACGTTGCCGACCGTATGTGATGTCCAAGGGCGGTGATGGCATGCCACTCCCGATGTTGCCGACCGTGTGCGCTATACACGTGCAGTGATGTCATGCCACGCACGACGTCATTCGACCGTGCGTGCAGTTCAAGGGGGGTGATGTCATGCCACACTCGACGTCGTTCGACCGTGTTTGCTGTACAAAGGCGGTGATGTCATGCCACACCCGACGTCGTTTGACTGTTTGTGCTGCCCAAAGGAGACGTGCCATGCCACGCCCGACGTCTTTCGACCATGTGTGCTGGCCAAGGGCGGTGAAGTCATGCCACGCCCGACGTCGTTTGACCGTGAATGCTGCCCAAAGGCGATGGTGGCATGCCACCTCCGACGTCGTTCAATAGTGTGTGCTGTCCAAGGGCGGTGATGTCATGCCACGCCCGACGTCGTCCAACTGTATGTGCTGTCCAAGGGCGGTGATGGCATGCCACGCCCGACGTCGTTCGACCGTGTGTGATGTCAAAGGGCGGTGATGTCATGCCACGCCCGATGTTGCCGACCGTGTGTGCTATTCTAGTGCGTTGATGTCATGCCATGCCCGACGTTGTTCAACCGTGCGTGCAGTCCAAAGGCGGTGATGTCATACCACGCTCGACGTCATTCGGCCGTGTGTGCTGTACAAGGGCGGTGATGTCATGCCACGCCCGACGTTGTCCGACTGTATGTGCTATCTAAGGGCGGTGATGGCATGCCATGCCGAACATTTCCGACCGTGTGTGATATCCAAGGGCGGTGATGTCATGCCACGCCCGTTGTTGCCGACCTTGTGTGATTTCCTAGTGCAGTGATTTCATGCGATGCTCGACGTCGTTCGAGCGTGCGTGAAGTCCAAAGGTGGTGATGTCATGCCACGCTCGACGTCGTTCGGTCGTGCGTGTTGTACAAGGGCGGTGATGTCTTGCCACGCCTGACGTCGTTTGACTGTTTGTGCTGCTCAAAAGCGATGATGACATGCCACACCTGACGTCGTTCAAAAATGTATGCTGTCCAAGGGCGGTGATGTCATGCCACGCCTGACGTTGTTTGACTGTGTGTGCTGCCTAAAGGCGATGATGGCATGCCACGCCCAATGTCATTCGACTGTGTGTGCTGTCCAAGGGCGGTGATAGCATGCCACGCCCGACGTTGCCGACCGTGTGTGTTGTCCAAGTGCGGTGATGGCATATCACGCCCGACGTTGCCGACCGTGTGTGCTGTCCAAGGGCGTTCATGTCATGCCACGCCTAACGTCATTCGACCGTGCGTGCAGTCCTAGGGCGGTGATGTCATGCCACGCCCGACGTTGCTGACCGTGTGTTATTTCCAAGGGCGGTGATGTCATACCACGCCCGACGTCGTCCCACAGTGTGTGCAGTCCAAGGGCGGTGATGTAAAGCCACACCCAATGTTTTTCGACCGTGTGTGTTGTCCAATGGCGGTGACGGCATGTCACGCCCGACGTCTTTTGACCGTAAGTGCTTTCCAAAGGCGTTGATGTCATGCCACCCCCAACGTCGTTCGATCGTGTGTGCTTCCCAAAGGCGATGATGGCATGCCACGCCCGACATCATTCGACTGTGTGTGCTGTCTAAGGGCGGTGATGTCATACCACGCCCGACGTCGTCTGACTGTGCGTGCAGTCTAAGGGCAGTGATGTTGAGCCACTCCCGACGTTTTTCGACTGTGTGTGCTGTCCAAAGGCGGTGATAGCATGTCATGCCCGACATCGTTTGACCATAAGTGTTGTTCAAAGGCGTTGATGTCATGCCATGCCCAACGTAGTGCGACCGTGTGTGCTTCCCAAAGGTGATGATGGCATGAACCGCCCGACGTCATTCGACCGTGTGTGCCGTATAAGGGTGGTGATGTCATACCACGCCCGACATCGTTAGATCGTGTGTGCTGTCCAAGCGTGGTAATGTAATGCCACACCCGACGTAGTCCGACCGTGTGTGCTGTCCAAGGGCAGTGATGTCATGTGACGCCTGACGTCGATCGACCGTGTGTGCTGTCCAAGGGAGGTGATGTCATGCGACGTCCGACATCGTCCGACCGTGTGTGCTGTCCAAGGGAGTAATGGCATGCCACGCCTAACGTTGTCGACCTTGTGTGCAGTCCAAGGGCGGTGATATCATGCCACGTCCGATGTTACCGTCTGTGTGTGCTATCAGAGGGCGGTGATGTCATGCCACGCCCGACATCGTCCGACTGTGCGTGTAGTCAAAGGGCGGTGATGTCATGCCACGCCCTAAGTCGTCTGACTGTGCATGCAGTCCAAAGGTGGTGATTTCATGCCATGCCTGACATCGTTCGACCATGTGTGCTGATCAACGGCGATGATGGCGTGCCACACCTAACATCGTTCGAAAAAATATGCTGTCAAAAGGCGGTGATGGCATGTCACGCCCGAGGTTGTTCGACCGTGTGTGCTGTCCAAAGGAGGTGATGTTATTCCACGCCAAACGTCGTTCGACCGTGTGTGCTACCCAAAGGTGATGATGGCATGCCACGCCCGACGTTGTTCGACCGTGTGTGCTGTCCAAGGGCAATGATGTCATGCCACGCCCGACGTAGTCCGACCATGTGTGCTGCCCAAAGGCGGTGATGTCATGCCACACCCGACGTTGCCGACCTTGTGTGCTGTCCAAGGGCAGTGATGTCATGCCACGCCTGACGTTGCCAACCGTGTGTGCTATCCAAGGGCGGTGATGTTATTCCACGCCCGACGTCGTTCGACCGTGCGTGAAGTCCAAGGGCGGTGATGTCATGCCATGCCCGACGTCGTTCGACCGTGTGTGCTATCCTAAGGCGATGATGTTATGCCACGCCCGACGTCGACCGACTGTGTGGGCTTTCCAAGGGCGGTGATGTCATGCCACGCCCGACGTTGCTGACCGTGTGCTGTCCAAGGGCTGGGATTTCATGCCACGTCCGACATCGTCCGACTGTGTGTGTTGTCCAAGAGCGGTGATCTCATGCCACGCCCGACGTTGCCGACCATGTGTGCGGTCCAAGGGCGGTGATGTCATGCCACGCCTGATGTCATCCGACTGTGCGTGCGGTCCAAGGGCGGTGATGTTATGCCACGCCTGACGTCGTTCGACCGAGTGTGTTTTTCAAGGGCGGTGATGGCATGCCACACCAAACGTCATTCGATCGTGTGTGCTGTCCAACCGCAGTAATATCATGCCACGCCCGACGTCGTCCAACCGTGCGTGCAGTCCAAGGAGGGTCATGTCATGCCACGCCCGACATTACCGACCGTATGTGCTGTCCATGGGCTGTGATGTCATGCAACGCCCGACGTTGCCAACCGTGTGTGCTATCCAAGGGGGATGATGTCATGCCACGCCCGACGTCGTCCAACCGTGCGTGTATTCCAAGGGTGGTGATGTCAAGCCATGCCCAACGTCGTTCGACCGTGTGTGCTTTCCAAAGGCGGTGATGGCATGTCACGCCTGACGTCTTTCGACCGTGTTTGCCTTCCAAGGGCTATGATGGCATGCCTCGCGCGACGTCGTTGCATCGTGTGTGCTTTCCAAAGGCGATGATGGCATGCCAAGTCATAGGTCATTCTACTGTGTGTGTTGTCCAAAGGCAGTGATGTCATGCCACTCCAGACATCGTCCGACCGTGCGTGCAGTCCACGGGTGGTGATGTCATGCCACGCCCAACGTTGTCCGACCGTGTGTGCTTTCCAAGGGAGGTTATGTCATGCCACGACCGACATTGCCGACCGTGTTTGCAGTCCAAGGGTGGTGATTTCATGCCACACCCGACGTCGTCCGACCGTCATGAAGTCCTAGGGAGGTGATGTCATGCCACGCTCGACTTCGTTCGTCCGTGTTTGCTGCCCAGCGGCTATGCTGGCATGCCAAACCCGATGTCGTTCGACCGAGTGTGTTTTCCAAAGGCGGTGATGGCATGTCACGCTCGACGTTGTTCGATCGTGTATGCTGTCCAAATGAGGTGATGTTATGCCATGCCCCACGTAGTCCGAACGTGTGTGTTGTCTAAGGGCGGTGATGTCATGTGATGCCCGACATTACTTATCGTGTGTGCTGTCCAAAGGCGGTGATGGCAAGTCACGCATGACGTCATTCGATAGTGTGTGTTGTAAAGGGCAGTGATGGCATATCACGCCCGACGTTGCTGACCGTGTGTTTTGTCCAAATGCGGTGATGTCATGCCACACCCGACGTCGTCCGACCGTGCGAGCAGTCCAAGGGCGATGATGTCATGCCACGCCCGACGTCGTTCGACCGTGTGTGCTTTTCAAGGGCGGTGATGTCTTGCCACGCACGACGTTGTTTGACCATTTGTGCAGCCCAAAGGGGATGATGGCATGCCACGCCCGACATCGTCCGACCATGCGTGCAGTCCAAGGGCGGTGATGTCATGCCACACCAGACGTCGTTTGACCGTGTGTGCTATACAAGGGCAGTGATGTCATTCCACGCCCGACGTAGTCCGACCGTGTCTGCTGTCCAAAGGCGGAGATGACATGTCAAGCCCGCCGTCGTTCGACCGTGTGTGTTGTCCAAGGACAGTGATGGCATATCACGCCTGACGTTGCCGACCGTGTGTACTGTCCAAGGGCGGTGATGTCATGCCACGCCCGACGTCATTTGACCGTTTGTGCTACCCAAAGACGATGATGGCATGCCACGCCCGACATCGTCCGATCGTGCGTGCTGTCCAAGGGCGGTGATCTCATGCCACGCCCCACGTTATTCAACCGTGTTTGCTGTCCAAGGGTGGTGATGTCATGCAACGCCCGACATCATTTGACCGTTTGTGCCGCCCAAAGACGCTGATGGCATGCCACGCCCGACATCATCCGACCGTGCGTGCAGTCCAAGGGCAGTGATGTGATGCCACGCCTGACGTCGTTCGACCGTGTGTGCAGTCCAAGGGCGGTGATGTCATGCCACGCCCGACGTTGCCGACTGTGTGTGTTGATCAAAGGCGGTGATGTAATGCCACGCCGACGTCGTACTACTGTGCGTGCAGTCTAAGGGCGGTGATGTCAAGCCACGCCCGACGTTGTTCGATTGTGTGTGCTGCTCCAAGGTGATGATGGCATGCCACGCCTGACGTCGTTCGACCGTGTGTGCTGTCTCAAGGCTGAGATGTTATGCCAAGCCCGATGTAGTCTGGCCGTGTGTGCTGACCAAGGGCAGTGATGTCATGCCACTCCCGACGTCGTCCGACAGCGTGTACTGTCTAAGGGCGGTGATGTCATGTCATGCCCGACGTTGCCGACCGTGTGTGCTGTGCAATGGCAGTGATGTCATGCCACGCTCGACATCGTCCGACTGTGTGTGTTGTCCAAGAGCGGTGATGTCATGCCACGCCCGACGTCGCCGACCATGTGTGCGGTCCAAGGGCGGTGATGTCATGCTACGCCTGATGTCATCCGACTGTGCGTGCGGTCCAAGGGCGGTGATGTTATGCCACGCCTGACGTCGTTCGACCGAGTGTGTTTTTCAAGGGCGGTGATGGCATGCCACACCAAACGTCGTTCGACCGTGTGTGTGCTGTCCAACGGCAGTAATGTCATGCCACGCCCGACGTCGTCCAACCGTGCGTGCAGTACAAGGAGGGTCATGTCATGCCACGACCGATGTCATTGGAGTGTGTGTGATTTCCAAAGGCGGTGATGGCATGTCACGCCCGATGTCGTTCGATCGTGTTTACCGTCCATGGGCTATGATATCATGCCACGCCCGACGTTGTTCGACCGTGTGTGCTGCCCAAAGGCGACGATGTCATGCCACGCCCGATGTAGTCCGACCGTATGTGCTGCCCAAAGGCGATTGATGGCATGCCACGATCGACGTTATTCGACCGTGTGTGGTGCCCTAAGGCGGTGATGTCATTCCATGCCCGATGTAGTCCGACCGTGTGTGTTGTCCAAATGTGGTGATGGCACGTCACGCCCGACGTCGTTCGACCGTGTGTGCTGTCCAAAGACGGTGATGTCATGCCACGCCCGACGTCGTTCGACCGTGTGTGCTGTCCAAAGGCGGTGATGTCATGCCACACCCGACGTAGTCCGACCGTGTGTGCTGTCCAAAGTCGGTGATTTCATGCCACGCTCGACGTTGCCGACCATCTTTGTTGTCCAAGGGCGGTGATGTCATGCCACACCCGACGTCCTCCAACCGTGCGTGTAGTCCAAGGGCGGTGATTTCAATCCACGCCCGATGTTGTTTGAACGTGTGTGCTTTCCAAAGACGGTGATGGCATGTCATGCCCGACGTCGTTCGACCGTGTGTGCTGCCTTAAGGTAATGATGGCATGCCACGCCCGACGTCGTTCGATCGTGTGTGCTGCCCAAGGGCGGTGATGTCGTGCCATTCCCGACGTCGTTCGACCGTGTGTACTGTCCAAGGGCGGTGATGTCGTGCCACGCCCGTCGTCGTTCGACCGTGTGTGCTGTGCTAGGGCAGTGATGTCATGCAACTCCCGACGTCGTCAGACCGTGCGTGCAATCCAAGGGTGTTGATGTCATGCCATGCTCGACATTGTCCGACCGTGTGTGCTGTCCAAGGGCGATTATGGCATGCCACGCCCGACGTTGCCAACCGTGTGTGCTGTCCAAGGGTTGTGATGCCATGCCTTGCCCGACGTTTCCGAACATGTGTGTTGTCCAAGGGTGGTGATGTCATGCCACGCCCGACGTCTTCCGACCATGCGTGCAGTCATAGGGATGTGATGTCATGCCACTCCCGACGTCGTCCGACCGTGCATGTAGTCCAAGGGCGGTGATGTCATGCCATGCCCGACGTTGTTCGACCGTGTGTGCTATCCAAAGGTGGTGATGTCATGCCATGCTAGACGTCTTCCGACCATGCGTGCAGTCCTAGGGAGGTGATGTCAATCCACGCCCGACGTCGTTCAACTGTGTGTGCTGCCCAACGGCGATGATGGCATGCCACACCCGATGTCATTTTACTGAGTGTGTTGTCAAAAGGCGGTGATGTCATGCCACGCCCAACATCGTTTGATCGTGTGTGCTTTCCAAGGGCGGTGATGTCATGACAACGGCGACGTTGCCGACCGTGTGTGCTGTCCAAGGGCGGTGATGTCATGCCACGCCCGATGTTGCCGACCGTGTGTGTTGTCCAAGGGAGGTGATGTCATTCCACGCCCGTCATTATTGACTGTGTGTGCTGTCCAAGGGCGGTGATGTCATGCCACGCCCGACGTTGCCGACCGTGTGTGCTTTCCAAAGGCGGTGATGTGATGCCACGCCCGACATTATCGACCGTGTGTGTTGTCCAAGGGCGGTGATGTCATGCCACGCCCAACGTTGTCCGACCGTGTGTGCTTTCCAAGGGAGGTTATGTCATGCCACGACCGACATTGCCGACCGTGTTTGCAGTCCAAGGGTGGTGATTTCATGCCACACCCGACGTCGTCCGACCGTCATGAAGTCCTAGGGAGGTGATGTCATGCCACGCTCGACTTCGTTCGTCCGTGTTTGCTGCCCAGCGGCTATGCTGGCATGCCAAACCCGATGTCGTTCGACCGAGTGTGTTTTCCAAAGGCGGTGATGGCATGTCACGCTCGACGTTGTTCGATCGTGTATGCTGTCCAAATGAGGTGATGTTATGCCATGCCCCACGTAGTCCGAACGTGTGTGTTGTCTAAGGGCGGTGATGTCATGTGATGCCCGACATTACTTATCGTGTGTGCTGTCCAAAGGCGGTGATGGCAAGTCACGCATGACGTCATTCGATAGTGTGTGTTGTAAAGGGCAGTGATGGCATATCACGCCCGACGTTGCTGACCGTGTGTTTTGTCCAAATGCGGTGATGTCATGCCACACCCGACGTCGTCCGACCGTGCGAGCAGTCCAAGGGCGATGATGTCATGCCACGCCCGACGTCGTTCGACCGTGTGTGCTTTTCAAGGGCGGTGATGTCTTGCCACGCACGACGTTGTTTGACCATTTGTGCAGCCCAAAGGGGATGATGGCATGCCACGCCCGACATCGTCCGACCATGCGTGCAGTCCAAGGGCGGTGATGTCATGCCACACCAGACGTCGTTTGACCGTGTGTGCTATACAAGGGCAGTGATGTCATTCCACGCCCGACGTAGTCCGACCGTGTCTGCTGTCCAAAGGCGGAGATGACATGTCAAGCCCGCCGTCGTTCGACCGTGTGTGTTGTCCAAGGACAGTGATGGCATATCACGCCTGACGTTGCCGACCGTGTGTACTGTCCAAGGGCGGTGATGTCATGCCACGCCCGACGTCATTTGACCGTTTGTGCTACCCAAAGACGATGATGGCATGCCACGCCCGACATCGTCCGATCGTGCGTGCTGTCCAAGGGCGGTGATCTCATGCCACGCCCCACGTTATTCAACCGTGTTTGCTGTCCAAGGGTGGTGATGTCATGCAACGCCCCACATCATTTGACCGTTTGTGCCGCCCAAAGACGCTGATGGCATGCCACGCCCGACATCATCCGACCGTGCGTGCAGTCCAAGGGCAGTGATGTGATGCCACGCCTGACGTCGTTCGACCGTGTGTGCAGTCCAAGGGCGGTGATGTCATGCCACGCCCGACGTTGCCGACTGTGTGTGTTGATCAAAGGCGGTGATGTAATGCCACGCCGACGTCGTACTACTGTGCGTGCAGTCTAAGGGCGGTGATGTCAAGCCACGCCCGACGTTGTTCGATTGTGTGTGCTGCTCCAAGGTGATGATGGCATGCCACGCCTGACGTCGTTCGACCGTGTGTGCTGTCTCAAGGCTGAGATGTTATGCCAAGCCCGATGTAGTCTGGCCGTGTGTGCTGACCAAGGGCAGTGATGTCATGCCACTCCCGACGTCGTCCGACAGCGTGTACTGTCTAAGGGCGGTGATGTCATGTCATGCCCGACGTTGCCGACCGTGTGTGCTGTGCAATGGCAGTGATGTCATGCCACGCTCGACATCGTCCGACTGTGTGTGTTGTCCAAGAGCGGTGATGTCATGCCACGCCCGACGTCGCCGACCATGTGTGCGGTCCAAGGGCGGTGATGTCATGCCACGCCTGATGTCATCCGACTGTGCGTGCGGTCCAAGGGCGGTGATGTTATGCCACGCCTGACGTCGTTCGACCGAGTGTGTTTTTCAAGGGCGGTGATGGCATGCCACACCAAACGTCGTTCGACCGTGTGTGTGCTGTCCAACGGCAGTAATGTCATGCCACGCCCGACGTCGTCCAACCGTGCGTGCAGTACAAGGAGGGTCATGTCATGCCACGACCGATGTCATTGGAGTGTGTGTGATTTCCAAAGGCGGTGATGGCATGTCACGCCCGATGTCGTTCGATCGTGTTTACCGTCCATGGGCTATGATATCATGCCACGCCCGACGTTGTTCGACCGTGTGTGCTGCCCAAAGGCGACGATGTCATGCCACGCCCGATGTAGTCCGACCGTATGTGCTGCCCAAAGGCGATTGATGGCATGCCACGATCGACGTTATTCGACCGTGTGTGGTGCCCTAAGGCGGTGATGTCATTCCATGCCCGATGTAGTCCGACCGTGTGTGTTGTCCAAATGTGGTGATGGCACGTCACGCCCGACGTCGTTCGACCGTGTGTGCTGTCCAAAGACGGTGATGTCATGCCACGCCCGACGTCGTTCGACCGTGTGTGCTGTCCAAAGGCGGTGATGTCATGCCACACCCGACGTAGTCCGACCGTGTGTGCTGTCCAAAGTCGGTGATTTCATGCCACGCTCGACGTTGCCGACCATCTTTGTTGTCCAAGGGCGGTGATGTCATGCCACACCCGACGTCCTCCAACCGTGCGTGTAGTCCAAGGGCGGTGATTTCAATCCACGCCCGATGTTGTTTGAACGTGTGTGCTTTCCAAAGACGGTGATGGCATGTCATGCCCGACGTCGTTCGACCGTGTGTGCTGCCTTAAGGTAATGATGGCATGCCACGCCCGACGTCGTTCGATCGTGTGTGCTGCCCAAGGGCGGTGATGTCGTGCCATTCCCGACGTCGTTCGACCGTGTGTACTGTCCAAGGGCGGTGATGTCGTGCCACGCCCGTCGTCGTTCGACCGTGTGTGCTGTGCTAGGGCAGTGATGTCATGCAACTCCCGACGTCGTCAGACCGTGCGTGCAATCCAAGGGTGTTGATGTCATGCCATGCTCGACATTGTCCGACCGTGTGTGCTGTCCAAGGGCGATTATGGCATGCCACGCCCGACGTTGCCAACCGTGTGTGCTGTCCAAGGGTTGTGATGCCATGCCTTGCCCGACGTTTCCGAACATGTGTGTTGTCCAAGGGTGGTGATGTCATGCCACGCCCGACGTCTTCCGACCATGCGTGCAGTCATAGGGATGTGATGTCATGCCACTCCCGACGTCGTCCGACCGTGCATGTAGTCCAAGGGCGGTGATGTCATGCCATGCCCGACGTTGTTCGACCGTGTGTGCTATCCAAAGGTGGTGATGTCATGCCATGCTAGACGTCTTCCGACCATGCGTGCAGTCCTAGGGAGGTGATGTCAATCCACGCCCGACGTCGTTCAACTGTGTGTGCTGCCCAACGGCGATGATGGCATGCCACACCCGATGTCATTTTACTGAGTGTGTTGTCAAAAGGCGGTGATGTCATGCCACGCCCAACATCGTTTGATCGTGTGTGCTTTCCAAGGGCGGTGATGTCATGACAACGGCGACGTTGCCGACCGTGTGTGCTGTCCAAGGGCGGTGATGTCATGCCACGCCCGATGTTGCCGACCGTGTGTGTTGTCCAAGGGAGGTGATGTCATTCCACGCCCGTCATTATTGACTGTGTGTGCTGTCCAAGGGCGGTGATGTCATGCCACGCCCGACGTTGCCGACCGTGTGTGCTTTCCAAGGGCGGTGATGTGATGCCACGCCCGACATTATCGACCGTGTGTGTTGTCCAAGGGCGGTGATGTCATGTCACGCCCGACGTTGCCGACTGTGTGTGCTGTCCAAGGGCGGTGATGTCATGCCACGCCCGTCATTACCGACCCTGTGTGCTGTCTAAGGGCGGTGATGTCAGGCCATGCCCGTCATTACCGACCGTGTGTGCTGTCCAAGGGTGGTGACGTCATGCCACGCCCGACGTTGTCGACCGTGTTTGCTGCCCATAGGCGATGATGGAATGCCACGCCTGACGTCGTTCAACCGTGTGTGCTGTCCAAAGGCGGTGATGTCATGCCACGCCCGACATCGTTCGACCGTGTGTGATTTCCAAGGGCGGTGATCTCATGCCACAACCGACGTTGCCGACCGTGTGTGCTGTCCAAGGGCGGTGATGTCATGCCATGCCCGACGTTGCGACCGTGTGTGCTGTCCAAGGGCGGTATTGTCATGCGACGCCCGTCATTACCGACCGTGTGTGCTGTCCAAGGGCGGTGATGTCATGCCACGTCCGACATTGCCGACCGTGTGTGCTATCCAAGGGCGGTGATGTCATGCCACGCCCGACATTACCGACCGTGTGTGTTGTCCAAGGGCGGTGATGTAATGCCACGCCCGACGTTGCCGACCGTGTGTGTTTTCCAAGGGCGGTGATGTCATGCCACGCCCGACGTTGCCGACCGTGTGTGTTGTCCAATTGCGGTGATGTCATGCCACGCCCAACATTACCGACTGTGTGTGCTGTCCAAGGGAAGTGATGTCATGTTACACCTGACGTTGCCGTCCGTGTGTGTTGTCCAAGGGCGGTGATTTCATGCCACGCCCAACATTACCAACTATGTGTGCTATACAAGGGAAGTGAAGTCATGTTACACCCGATTTTGCCGTTCGTGTGTGTTGTCCAAGGGCGGTGAAGTCATTCCACGCAAGACGTTGCCGACCGTGTGTTTTGTCCAATGGCGGTGATGTCATGCTACGCCCAACATTGCCGACTCTGTGTGCTTTCCAAGGGCAGTGATGTCATGTTACACCCGACGTTGCCGTCCGTGTTTGTTGTCCAAGGGTGGTGAAGTCATTCCACGCCCGACATTTCCCACCGTGTGTGCTGTCCATGGGCGGTGATGTCATGCAACGCCCGACTTTGCCAACCGTGTTTGCTGTCCAATGGGGATCATGTCATGCCACGCCCGACGTCATCCAACCGTGTGTGTATTCCAAGGGTGGTGATGTCATGCAACGCCCAACGTTGTTTGACCGTGTTTGCTGCCCATAGGCGATGATGGAATGCCACGTCTGATGTCGTTCAATCGTGTGTGCTCTCCAAAGGCGGTGATGTCATGCCACGTCTGACATCGTCCGACCGTGTGTGCTTTCCAAGGGCGGTGATGTCATGCCACAACCGATGTTGCCGACCGTGTGTGCTGTCCAAGCACGGAGATGTCATGACACGCCCGACGTTGCCGACCTTGTGCGCTGTCCAAGGGCGGTGATGTCATGCCACGCCCGTCATTACCGACCGTGTGTGCTGTCCAAGGGGGGTGATGTCATGCCACGCCCTCCATTGCCGACCGTATGTGTTGTCCAAACGAAGTGATGTCATGCCACGCCCGATGATGCCGACCGTATGTGTTGTCCAAGGGCGGTGATGTCATGCCACGTCCGACGTTGCCGATCGTATGTGTTGTCCAAGGGCGATGATGTCATGCATTTCCCGACGTCGTCAGACCGTGTGTGCTGTCCAAGGGCGGTGATGGCATGCCACGCCCGACGTTGCCGATCGTGTGTGCTGTCCAAGGGCGATGATGTCATGCCTTGCCCGACGTTGCCGAACATGTGTGCTGTCCAAGGGCGGTGATGTCATGCCATGCCCGACGTCTTCCGAATATGCGTGCAGTCCTAGGGAGGTGATGTCATGCCACGCCTGAAGTCGTTCGACTGTGTGTGCAGCCTAACTGCAATGATGGCATTCCATACCCGATGTCGTTTTACTTAGTGTGTTGTCCAACGGCGGTGATGGCATGTAACACCAGACGTCAATCGACCGTGTGTGCTGTCCAAAGGCGGTGATGTCATGCCAAGCCCAACGTCATTTGACCGTGTTTGCTGCCCATAGGCGATGATGGAATGCCACGTCTGACGTCGTTCAACCGTGTGTGCTATCCAAAGGCGGTGATGTCATGCCACACCCGACATCGTCCAACCGTGTATGCTTTCCAAGGGCGGTGATGTCATGCCACAACTGATGTTGCCGACCGTGTGTGCTGTCCAAGGGCGGAGATGTCATGCCACGCCCGACGTTGCCGAACGTGTGCGTTGTCCAAGGGCGGTGATGTAATGCCACGCCCGTCATTACCGACTGTGTGTGCTGTCCAAGGGGGTGATGTCATGTCACACCCGTCATTGCCGACTGTGTGTGCTGTCCAAGGGCGGTGATGTCATGCCACGCCCGACATTACCGATCGTGTGTGTTGTCCAAAGGCGGTGATGTCATGCCACGCCCGACGTTGCCGACTGTGTGTGTTGTCCAAGGGCGGTGATGTCATGCCACGCCCGACGTTGCCGACCGTGTGTGTTGTCCAAGGGCGGTGATGTCATGCCACGCCCAACATTACCGACTGTGTGTGCTGTCCAAGGGTAGTGATGTCATGCCACACTCGACGTTGCCGTCCGTGTGTGTTGTCCAAGGGCGGCGATGTCATTCCACACCCGACATTACCGACCGTGTGTGCTGTCCATGGGCGGTGAAGTCATGCAACGCCCAACGTTGCCAACCGTGTGAGCTGTCCAAGGGGGATGATGTCATGCCACGCCCGACGTCGTCCAACCGTGCGTGTATTCAAAGGGTGGTGATGTCAAGCCATGCCCAACATCGTTCGACCGTGTGTGCTTTCCAAAGGTGGTGATGGCATGTCACGCCTGACATCGTTCGATCGTGTTTACCGTCCAAGGGCTATTATGTCATGCCACTCCCGACGTCGTTATACCGTGTGTGCTTCCCAAAGGCGATGATGGCATGCCAAGCCATACGTCATTCTACTATGTGTGTTTTCCAAAGGCGGTGATGTCATGCCAGTCCCGACGTCGTCCGACTGTGCGTGCAGTCCACGGGTGGTGATGTCATGCCACGCCTAACGTCGTCCGACCGTGTGTGCTTTCCAAGGGAGGTTATGTCATGCCACGACCGACATTGCCGACCGTGTTTGCAGTCCAAGGGTGGTGATTTCATGCCACGCCCTACGTCGTCCGACCGTTGTGAAGTCCTAGGGAGGTGATGTCATGCCACGCTCGACGTCGTTCGTCCGTGTTTGCTGCCCAACGGCGATGATGGCATGCCAAACCCAATGTCGTTCGACCGAGTGTGTTGTCCAAAGGTGGTGATGGCATGTCACGCTCCACGTCGTTCGATCGTGTGTGCTGTCCAAATGAGGTGATGTCATGCCACGCCCAACGTAGTCCGAACGTGTGTGTGTTGTCCAAGGATGGTGATGTCATATGATGCCCGACATTACTGATCGTGTGTGCTGTCCAAAGGCGGTGATGGCATGTCACACCCGACGTCACTTGACCGTGTGTGTTGTCAAGGGCAGTGATGGCATATCATGCCTGACGTTGCTGACCGCGTGTGTTGTCCAAACCAATGATGTCATGCCACGCCCGACGTCGTCCGACCGTGCGAACAGTCCAAGGGCGATAATGTCATGCCACACCGACGTCGTTCGACCGTGTGTGCTGTCCAAGGGCGGTGATGTCATGCCACGCCCGACGTTGTTTGACCATTTGTGCAGCCCAAAGGCGATGAAGGCATGCCACGCCCGACATCGTCCGACCGTGCGTGCAGTCCAAGGGCGGTGATGTCATGCCACGCCAGACGTTGTTCGACTATGTGTGCTATACAAGGGCAGTGATGTCATTCCACGCCCGACGTAGTCCGACCGTGTGTGCTGTCCAAAGGCGGTAATGACATGTCAAGCCCACCGTCGTTCGACCGTGTGTATTGTCCAAGGGCTGTGATGGCATATCACGCCCGACGTTGCCGACCGTGTGTACTGTCCAAGGGCGGTGATGTCATGCCACGCCCGACGTCATTTGACCGTTTGTGCTGCCTAAAGACGATGATGGCATGCCACGCCCGACATCGTCCGATCGTGCGTGCTGTCCAAGGGCGGTGATGTCATGCCACGCCTGACGTCATTTGACCGTTTGTGCCGCCCAAAGATGCTGATGGCATGCCACGCCCGACATCGTCCGGCCGTGCGTGCACTCCAAAGGCAGTGATGTCATGCCATGCCTGACGTCGTTCGACCGTTTGTGCAGTCCAAGGGCGGTGATGTCATGCCACGCCCGACGTTGCCGAGCGTGTGTGTTGTCCAAGGGCGGTGATGTAATGCCACGCCCGACGTCGTCCTACTGTGCGTGCAGTCCAAAGGCGGTGATGTCAAGCCACGCCCGACGTTGTTCGACTGTGTGTGCTGCTCCAAGGTGATGATGGCATGCCACGCCTGACGTCATTCGACCGTGTGTGCTGTCTCAAGGCTGAGATGTTATGCCAAGCCCGATGTAGTTTGACCGTGTGTGCTGCCCAAGGGCGGTGATGTCATGCCACTCCCGACGTCTTTCGACAGTGTGTACTGTCTAAGGGCGGTGATGTCATCTCATGCCCGACGTTGCCGACCGTTTGTGCTGTGCAATGGCAGTGATTTCATGCCACGCTCGATGTTGCCGACCGTGTGTGTTGTCCAAGGGCGGTGATGTCATGCCACGCCCGACGTCATCCGACCGTGCGTTCAGTCCAAGGGCGGTAATGTAAAGCCACACCCGACATCGTTTGACTGTGTGTGCTGTCCAAAGGCGGTGATGGCATGTCATGCCTGACATCGTCCGACCGTGTTTGCCGTCCAAGGGCAATGATGGCATGCCACGCCCGACGTTGTCGACCGTGTGTGGTGCCCAAAGGCAATGATGGTATGCCACGCCCGAAGTCATTCGACCGTGTGTGTTGTCCAAAGGCAGTGATGCATGTCACGCCTTACGTTGTCCGACCGTGTTTGCCATCCAAGGGCATGCCACACCCGACGTCGTTCGACCGTCTGTGCTGCCTAAAGGCGATGATGGCATGCCATGCCCAAAGTCGTTCGACCGTGTGTACTTTGCAAGGGCGATGATGTCATGCCACGTCCGACGTCGTCCGACCGTGTGTGTTGTCCAAGGGCGATGATGTCATGCCACGCCCGACGTTGCCGACCGTGTGTGCTGTCCAAGGGGGGTGATGTCATGCCAAGCCCGACATCGTCCGATCGTACGTGCAGTCCAAGGGCGGTGATGTCATTCCACGCCCGACGTTATTCGACCGCGTGTGCTGTCCAAGGGCGGTGATAACATGCCACGCTTGACGTCGTCCGACCGTGTGTGCCGTCCAAGGGAGTTGATGTCATGCCACGCCCGATGTCGTTCGACCATGTGTGCTGCCCAACGGCGATGATATCATGCCACATCCGACGTCGTTCGACCGAGTGTGCTGTCCAGAGGCGGTGATGACATGTCACGCCCGACGTCGTTCGACCGTGTGTGCTGCCCAAAGGCGATGATGGAATGCCACGCCCGACGTCGTTCGACTGTGTGTGCTGTCCAAAGGCGGTGATGTCATGCCATGCCCGACGTAGTCCGACCGTGGGTGCTGCCAAAGGGCGTTGATGTCATTCCACGCCCGACGTCGTCCGACTGTGTGTGTTGTCCAAGGGCGGTGATGACATGCCACGCCCGACGTAGTCCGACCGTGTGTGTTGCCCAAAGGCGATGATGGCATGTCTTGCCCAACGTCATTCGACCGTTTGTGCTGTCCAAGGGCGGTGATGTCATACCACGCCTGACGTCGTCGGACCATGCGTGCGGTCCAAGGGCGGTGATGTAAAGCCACACCCGACATCGTTCGACCGTGTGTGCTGTCCAAAGGCGGTGATGGCATGTCATGCCTGACATCGTCCGACCGTGTTTGCTGTCCAAGGGCTATGATGGCATGCGACGCCCGACGTTGTCGATCGTGTGTGGTGCCCAAAGGCAATGATGGAATGCCACGCCCGAAGTCGTTCGACCGTGTGTGCTGTCCAAAGGCAGTGACGCATGTCACGCCTGACGTCGTCTGACCGTGTTTGCTGTCCAAGGGCATGCCACACCCGACGTCGTTCGACCGTGTGTGCTGCCCAAAGGCGATGATGGTATGCCATGCCCAACGTCGTTCGACAGTGTGTACTTTGCAATGGCTATAATGTCATGCCACGTCCGACGTCGTCCGACCGTGTGTGCTGTCTATGGGCGGTAATGGCATGCCAAACCCGATGTTCCTGTCCGTCTGTGCTGTCCAAGGGCGATGATGTCATGCCACGCCCGACGTTGCCGACCGTGTGTGCTGTCCAAGGGGGGTGATGTCATGCCAAACCCGACGTCGTCCGATCGTACGTGCAAACTGAGGGCGGTGATGTCATGCCACGCCCGACGTCATTCGACCGTGTGTGCTGTCCAAGGGCGGTGATAACATGCCACGCTTGACGTCGTCCGACCGTGTGTGCAGTCCAAGGGAGGTGATGTCATTCCACGCCCGATGTCGTTCGACCATGTGTGCTACCGAACAGCGATGATATCATGCCACATCCTACGTCGTTCGACCGAGTGTCCTGTCCAAAGGCGGTGATGACATGTCACGCCCGGCGTCGTTCGACCGTGTGTGCTGCCCAAAGGCGATGATGGAATGCCACGCTCGACGTCGTTCAACTATGTGTGCTGTCCAAAGGCGGTGATGTCATGCCACGCCCGACGTAGTCCGACCGTCTGTGCTGCCCAAGGGCGGTGATGTCATTCCACACCCGACGTCGTCCGACTGTGTGTGCTGTGTAAGGGCGGTGATGTCATGCCACGCCCGACGTAGTCCGACCGTGTGTGTTACCCAAAGGCGATGGTGGCATGCCTCGCCTGAAGTCATTCGACCGTGTGTGCTATCCAAGGGCGATGATGTCATACCACGCCCGATGTCGTCGGACCATGCTTGTAGTCCAAGGGCGGTGATGTAAGGCCACACCCGACATCGTTTGATCGTGTTTGCTGTCCAAAGGCGGTGATGGCATGTCATGCCGGACGACGTTCGACCATGTTTGCCGTCCAAGGGCTATGATGGCATGCCATGCCCGACGTCGTTCGACCGTGTGTGCTGCCCAAAGGCGATGATGGCATGCCACACCCAACGTCGTTCGACTGTGTGTGCTCTCAAAAGGCGGTGATGTTATGCCACGCTCGACGTAGTCCGACCGTGTGTACTGTCCAAGGGAGGTGATGTCATGCCACCCCGGACATTCCCGACCGTGTGTGGTGTCCTAGGGCGGTGATTTCATGCCACGCCTTATGTCGTTCGACCAAGTGTGCTGTCCAAAGGTGGTGATGGCATGTCACGCCCAACATCGTTCGACCGTGTGTGCTGTCCAAGGGCAGTGATGGCATGCCACACCTGACGTTGCCGACTATGGTTGCTATCCAAGGGCGGTGATGTCATGCCACGCTCGACGTTACCGACTGTGTGTGGTTTCCAATGGCGGTGATTTCATGCCACGCCCGATGTCGTTCGACCGAGTGTGCTGTCCAAAGGCGGTGATGTCCTGTCACGCCCAACATCATTCGACCGTGTGTGCTGCCCAAAGGCGGTGATATCGTGCCACGCCCAAAGTCGTTTGACCATGTGTGTAATGTCCAAGGGCAGTGATGTCATGTCACGCCCAATGTCGTTTGACTGTGTGTGCTACCCAAAGGCGATGATGGCATGCCACGCCCGACGTCATTCAACCGTGTGTGCTGTCCAAGGGCAGTGATGTCATGCCACGCCCGACGTTGTCTGACTGTGTGTGCTGTCCAAGGGCGGTGATGGCATGCCACGCCCGACGTTGCCGACCGTATGTGATGTCCAAGGGCGGTGATGGCATGCCACTCCCGATGTTGCCGACCGTGTGCGCTATACACGTGCAGTGATGTCATGCCACGCATGACGTCATTCGACCGTGCGTGCAGTTCAAGGGAGGTGATGTCATGCCACACTCGACGTCGTTCGACCGTGTTTGCTGTACAAAGGCGGTGATGTCATGCCACACCCGACGTCGTTTGACTGTTTGTGCTGCCCAAAGGAGACGTGCCATGCCACGCCCGACGTCTTTCGACCATGTGTGCTGGCCAAGGGCGGTGATGTCATGCCACGCCCGACGTCGTTTGACCGTGAATGCTGCCCAAAGGCGATGGTGGAATGCCACCTCTGACGTCGTTCAACAGTGTGTGCTGTCCAAGGGCGGTGATGTCATGCCACGCCCGACGTCGTCCAACTGTATGTGCTGTCCAAGGGCGGTGATGGCATGCCACGCCCGACGTCGTTCGACCGTGTGTGATGTCAAAGGGCGGTGATGTCATGCCACGCCCGATGTTGCCGACCGTGTGTGCTATTCTAGTGCGTTGATGTCATGCCATGCCCGACGTTGTTCAACCGTGCGTGCAGTCCAAAGGCGGTGATGTCATGCCACGCTCGACGTCATTCGGCCGTGTGTGCTGTACAAGGGCGGTGATGTCATGCCACGCCCGACGTTGTCCGACTGTATGTGCTATCTAAGGGCGGTGATGGCATGCCATGCCGAACATTTCCGACCGTGTGTGATATCCAAGGGCGGTGATGTCATGCCACGCCCGTTGTTGCCGACCTTGTGTGATTTCCTAGTGCAGTGATTTCATGCGATGCTCGACGTCGTTCGAGCATGCGTGCAGTCCAAAGGTGGTGATGTCATGCCACGCTCGACGTCGTTCGGTCGTGCGTGTTGTACAAGGGCGGTGATGTCTTGCCACGCCTGACGTTGTTTGACTGTTTGTGCTGCTCAAAAGCGATGATGACATGCCACACCTGACGTCGTTCAAAAATGTATGCTGTCCAAGGGCGGTGATGTCATGCCACGCCTGACGTCGTTTGACTGTGTGTGCTGCCTAAAGGCGATGATGGCATGCCACGCCCAATGTCATTCGACTGTGTGTGCTGTCCAAGGGCGGTGATAGCATGCCACGCCCGACGTTGCCGACCGTGTGTGTTGTCCAAGTGCGGTGATGGCATATCACGCCCGACGTTGCCGACCGTGTGTGCTGTCCAAGGGCGTTCATGTCATGCCACGCCTAACGTCATTCGACCGTGCGTGCAGTCCTAGGGCGGTGATGTCATGCCACGCCCGACGTTGCTGACCGTGTGTGATTTCCAAGGGCGGTGATGTCATACCACGCCCGACGTCGTCCCACAGTGTGTGCAGTCCAAGGGCGGTGATGTAAAGCCACACCCAATGTTTTTCGACCGTGTGTGTTGTCCAATGGCGGTGACGGCATGTCACGCCCGACGTCTTTTGACCGTAAGTGCTTTCCAAAGGCGTTGATGTCATGCCACCCCCAACGTCGTTCGATCGTGTGTGCTTCCCAAAGGCGATGATGGCATGCCACGCCCGACATCATTCGACTGTGTGTGCTGTCTAAGGGCGGTGATGTCATACCACGCCCGACGTCGTCTGACTGTGCGTGCAGTCTAAGGGCAGTGATGTTGAGCCACTCCCGACGTTTTTCGACTGTGTGTGCTGTCCAAAGGCGGTGATAGCATGTCATGCCCGACATCGTTTGACCATAAGTGTTGTTCAAAGGCGTTGATGTCATGCCATGCCCAACGTAGTGCGACCGTGTGTGCTTCCCAAAGGTGATGATGGCATGAACCGCCCGACGTCATTCGACCGTGTGTGCCGTATAAGGGTGGTGATGTCATACCACGCCCGACATCGTTAGATCGTGTGTGCTGTCCAAGCGTGGTAATGTAATGCCACAGCCGACATAGTCCGACCGTGTGTGCTGTCCAAGGGCAGTGATGTCATGTGACGCCTGACGTCGATCGACGGTGTGTGCTGTCCAAGGGAGGTGATGTCATGCGACGTCCGACATCGTCCGACCGTGTGTGCTGTCCAAGGGAGTAATGGAATGCCACGCCTAACGTTGTCGACCTTGTGTGCAGTCCAAGGGCGGTGATGTCATGCCACGTCCGATGTTACCGTCTGTGTGTGCTATCAGAGGGCGGTGATGTCATGCCACGCCCGACATCGTCCGACTGTGCGTGTAGTCAAAGGGCGGTGATGTCATGCCACGCCCTAAGTCGTCTGACTGTGCATGCAGTCAAAGGGTGGTGATTTCATGCCACGCCTGACATCGTTCGACCATGTGTGCTGATCAACGGCGATGATGGCGTGCCACACCTGACATCGTTCGAAAAAATATGCTGTCAAAAGGCGGTGATGGCATGTCACGCCCGAGGTTGTTCAACCGTGTGTGCTGTCCAAAGGAGGTGATGTTATTCCACGCCAAACGTCGTTCGACCGTGTGTGCTACCCAAAGGTGATGATGGCATGCCACGCCCGACGTTGTTCGACCGTGTGTGCTGTCCAAGGGCAATGATGTCATGCCACGCCCGACGTAGTCCGACCATGTGTGCTGCCCAAAGGCGGTGATGTCATGCCACACCCGACGTTGCCGACCTTGTGTGCTGTCCAAGGGCAGTGATGTCATGCCACGCCTGACGTTGCAAACCGTGTGTGCTATCCAAGGGCGGTGATGTTATTCCACGCCCGACGTCGTTTGACCGTGCGTGAAGTCCAAGGGTGGTGATGTCATGCCATGCCCGACGTCGTTCGACCGTGTGTGCTATCCTAAGGCGATGATGTTAAGCCACGCCCGACGTCGACCGACTGTGTGTGCTTTCCAAGGGCGGTGATGTCATGCCACGCCCGACGTTGCTGACCGTGTGCTGTCCAAGGGCTGGGATTTCATGCCACGTCCGACATCGTCCGACTGTGTGTGTTGTCCAAGAGCGGTGATCTCATGCCACGCCCGACGTTGCCGACAATGTGTGCGGTCTAAGGGCGGTGATGTCATGCCACGCCTGATGTCATCCGACTGTGCGTGCGGTCCAAGGGCGGTGATGTTATGCCACGCCTGACGTCGTTCGACCGAGTGTGTTTTTCAAGGGCGGTGATGGCATGCCACACCAAACGTCGTTCGATCGTGTGTGCTGTCCAACCGCAGTAATATCATGCCACGCCCGACGTCGTCCAACCGTGCGTGTAGTCCAAGGAGGGTCATGTCATGCCACGCCTGATGTCGTTGGAGTGTGTGTGATTTCCAAAGGCGGTGATGGCATGTCACGCCCGATGTCGTTCGATCGTGTTTGCCGTCCATGGGCTATGATGTCATGCCACGCCCGACGTTGTTCGACCGTGTGTGCTGCCCAAAGGCAACGATGTCATGCCACGCCCGATGTAGTCCGACTGTGTGTGCTGCCCAAAGGCGATTGATGGCATGCCACGATCGACGTTGTTCGACCGTGTGTGGTGTCCAGAGGCGGTGATGTCATTCCATGCCCGACGTAGTCCAACCGTGTGTATTTTCCAAATGTGGTGATGGCACGTCACGCCCGACGTCATTCGACCGTGTGTGCTGTCCAAAGACGGTGATGTCATGCCACGCCCAACATTACCGACTGTGTGTGCTGTCCAAGGGCAGTGATGTCATGCCACACACGACGTTGCCATTCGTGTGTGTTGTCCAAGGGCGGCCATGTCATTCCACGCCCGACATTACCGACCGTATGTGCTGTCCATGGGCTGTGATGTCATGCAACGCCCGACGTTGCCAACCGTGTGTGCTATCCAAGGGGGATGATGTCATGCCACGCCCGATGTCGTCCAACCGTGCGTGTATTCCAAGGGTGGTGATGTCAAGCCATGCCCAACGTCGTTCGACCGTGTGTGCTTTCCAAAGGCGGTGATGGCATGTCACGCCTGACGTCTTTCGACCGTGTTTGCCTTCCAAGGGCTATGATGGCATGCCTCGCGCGACGTCGTTGCATCGTGTGTGCTTTCCAAAGGCGATGATGGCATGCCAAGCCATACGTCATTCTACTGTGTGTGTTGTCCAAAGGCAGTGATGTCATGCCACTCCAGACATCGTCTGACCGTGCTTGCAGTCCACGGGTGGTGATGTCATGCCACGCCCAACGTTGTCCGACCGTGTGTGCTTTCCAAGGGAGGTTATGTCATGCCACGACCGACATTGCCGACCGTGTTTGCAGTCCAAGGGTAGTGATTTCATGCCACGCCCGACGTCGTCCGACCGTCATGAAGTCCTAGGGAGGTGATGTCATGCCACGCTCGACTTCGTTCGTCCGTGTTTGCTGCCCAGCGGCTATGCTGGCATGCCAAACCCGATGTCGTTCGACCGAGTGTGTTGTCCAAAGGCGGTGATGGCATGTCACGCTCGACGTCATTCGATCGTGTGTGCTGTCCAAATGAGGTGATGTTATGCCATGCCCCACGTAGTCCGAACGTGTGTGTTGTCTAAGGGCGGTGATGTCATGTGATGCCCGACATTACTGATCGTGTATGCTGTCCAAAGGGTGGTGATGTCATGTCACGCCTAACATCGTTCGACCATGCGTGCTGCCCAATGGCGATGATGGCATGCCACACCGGACGTCGTTCGACGGAATGTGCTGTCAAAAGGCGGTTATGCATGTCACGCCTGACGTTGTTCGACTGTGTGTGCTGTCCAAAGGCGGTGATGTCATGCCACGTCCAACGTTGTCGACCGTGTGTGCTGTCCTAGGGTAGTGATGTCATGCCACGCCCGACATTGCCAACCGTGTGTGCTGTCCAAGGGCAGTGATGTCATGCCATGCCCGACGTCGTTCGACCGTGTGTGCTATCAAAAGGTGATGATGTCATGCCACGCCTGACGTTGTTCGACAGCGTGTGGTGTCCATAGGCAGTGATGTCATGCCATGCCCGACGTAGTCCGACCGTGTGTGTTGTCCAAAGGCGGTGATGGCACATCACGCCCGACATTAATCGACCGTGTGTGCTGTCCAAAGGCGGTGATTTCATGCCACGCCCAACGTTGTCCGACCGTGTGTGCTGTCCAAGGGCAGTGATGTCATGTCATGCCCGACTTTGCCGACCGTGTGTGCTGTCCAAGGGAGGTGATGTCATGCCACGCCCGACATCGTCTAACCGTGCGCACAGTCCAAAGGTGGTGATTTCAATCCACGCCCGACGTTGTTTGAACGTCTGTGCTTTCCAAAGGCGGTGATGGCATGTCACGCCCGACGTCGTTCGACTGTGTGTGCTGCCTTAAGGGGATGATGGCATGCCACGCCTGACGTCGTTCGACCGTGTGTGCTGTCCAAGGGCGGTGATGTCATGCCACTCCCGACGTTGCCGATCGTGTGTGCTGTCCAAGGGCGGGGATGTCATGCCACGCCCGACGCCGTCCGACTGTGTGTGCTGTACAAGAGCGATTATGTCATGCCACGCGCGACGTTGCAGACCATGTGTGCGGTCCAAGGGCGGTGATGTCATGCCACGCTCGACGTCGTTCGACCGAGTGTGTTTTTCAAGGGCGTTGATGGCATGCCACGCCTGACATCGTCCGACCGTGCGTGCAGTACAAGGGCGGTGATGGCATGTCATGTCCAACTTCGTTCGATCGTGTGTCCTGTCCAAAGACGGTGATGTCCTACCACGCCCAACGTCGTTTGACCGTATGTGCTGCCCAAAGGCGATGATGGAATGCCATGCTCGATGTTGTTCAACCGTGTGTGCTGTCCAAGGGCGGTGATTTCATGCCACGCCCGACGTTGCCGACCGAGTGTGCTGTCCAAGGGCGGTGATGTTATGCCACGCCCGACGTCGTCCGACCATGGGTGCATTCCAAGGGAGGTGATATCATGCCACACCCGACGTCGTTCGATCGTGTGTTCTGCCCAACTGCGATGATGACATGCCACACCAAACGTTGTTCGATTGAGTGTGCTGTCCAAAGGCGGTGATGGCATATCACGCCCGACGTCGTTCGACCGTGCGTGCAGTCCAAGGGCGGTGATGTCATGCCACGCTCGACTTCGATCGACCGTGTGTGTCGTCCAAGGGCGGTGATGGCATGCCACTCCTAACGTTGTCGACCTTGTGTGTTGTCCAAGGGCGGTGATGTGATGCTACGCCCGACGTTACCATCTGAGTGTGCTGTCTGAAGGCGGTGATGTCATGCCACGCCCGACATCGTCCGACCGTGCGTGTAGTCCAAGGACGGTGATGTCATGCGACGCCCAACATTGTTTGACCGTGTGTTCTGTCCAAGGGTGGTGATGTCATGCCACGCCCTACGTCGTCTGACCGTGCATGCAGTCCAAGGGTGGTGATGTCATGTCACGCCTAACATCGTTCGACCATGCGTGCTGCCCAATGGCGATGATAGCATGCCACACCTGACGTCGTTCGACGGAATGTGCTGTCAAAAGGCGGTTATGGTATGTCACGCCTGACGTTATTCGACCGTGTGTGCTGTCCAAAGGCGGTGATGTCATGCCACGTCCAACGTTGCCGACCGTGTGTGCTGTCCTAGGGCAGTGATGTCATGCCACGCCCGACGTTGCCAACCGTGTGTGCTGTCCAAGGGCAGTGATGTCATGCCATGCCCGACGTCGTTCGACCGTGTGTGCTATCAAAAGGTGATTATGTCATGCCACGCCTGACGTTGTTCGACAGCGTGTGGTGTCCATAGGCGGTGATGTCATGCCATGCCCGACGTAGTTCGACCGTGTGTGTTGTCCAAAGGCGGTGATGGCACATCACGCCCGACATTAATCAACCGTGTGTGCTGTCCAAAGGCGGTGATTTCATGCCACGCCCGACGTTGTCCGACCGTGTGTGCTGTCCAAGGGCAGTGATGTCATGTTATGCCCGACTTTGCCGACCGTGTGTGCTGTCCAAGGGAGGTGATGTCATGCCATGCCCGACATCGTCCAACCGTGCGCACAGTCCAAAGGTGGTGATTTCTATCCACGCCCGACGTTGTTTGAACGTTTGTGCTTTCCAAAGGCAGTGATGGCATGTCACGCCCGACGTCGTTCGACTGTGTGTGCTGCCTTAAGGGGATGATGGCATGCCACGCCCGACGTCGTTCGACCGTGTGTGTTGTACCTAGGCATTGATGTCATGCCACGCCCCACATAGTCTGACCGTGTGTGCTGTCCAAAGGTGGTGATTGCATGCCACGGCTGACGTCGTCCGACTGTATGTGCCAACCAAGGGCAGTGATGGCTTGCCACGCCTGACGTTGCCGACCTTGTGTGTTTTCCAAAGGCGGTGATGTCATGCCACGCTCTAAGTTGTCCACCGTGTGTGCTGTCCAAGGGCGGTAATGTCATGCCACGCCCGATGTCATCCCACCGTCTGTGCAGTCCAAGGGTTGTGATGTCTTGCCACGCCCAAAATCGTTCACCGTGTGTGCTGTCAAAGGGCGATGATATCATTCCACGCCTGACGTTGCCGACCGTTTGTCCTATCCAAATGGGGTGATGTCATGCCACGCCTGACGTAGTCAGACCATGTGTGCTGCCCAAAGTCGGTGATGTCATGCCACGTCCGACGTTGCCGACCGAGTGTGCTGTCCAAGGGTGGTGATGTTATTCCACGCCCGACGTCGTCCGACCGTGCATGCAGTCCAAGGGCGGTGATGTCATGCCATGCCCGACGTCGTTGACCGTGTGTGCTATCCAAAGGCGATGATGTCATGCCACGCCTAACGTTGTTCGACAGTGTGTGGTGTCCAAAGGCGGTGATGCCATGCCATGCCCGACGTAGTCCGACCGTGTGTGGTGTCCAAAGGCGGTGATGCCATGCCATGCCCGACGTAGTCCGACTGTGTGTGGTGTCCAAAGGCGGTGATTTCATGCCACGCCCGACGTAGTCTGACCGTGTGTGTTGTCCAAGGGTGGTGATGTCATGTCACGCCCAACGTTGCCGACCGTGTGTGCTGTCCAAGGGAGGTGATGTCATGCCACGCCCGACGTTGTCCAACCGTGCGTGCAGTCCAAAGGCGATGATTTCAATCCACGCCCGACGTTGTTTGAACGTGTGTGCTTTCCAAAGGCGGTGATGGCATGCCACTCTCGACGTCGTTCGACTGTGTGTGCTGCCTTAAGGGGATGATGGCATGCCACGCCCGACGTTGTTCGACCGTGTGTGTTGTCCAAAGGCATTGATGTCATGCCACGCCCCACATAGTCTGACCGTGTGTGCTGTCCAAAGGCGGTGATGGCATGTCACGCCCGACGTCGTTCGATCGTGTGTGAGTCCCAAAGGCGATGATGGCATGCCACGGCCGATGTCGTCCGACTGTATGTGCCAACCAAGGGCGGTGATGGCTTGCCACGCCAGATGTTGCCGACCTTGTGTGTTGTCCAAGGGCGGTGATGTCATGCCATGCCCGACGTAGTTCGACCGTGTGTGTTGTCCAAAGGCGGTGATGGCACATCACGCCCGACATTAATCAACCGTGTGTGCTGTCCAAAGGCGGTGTTTTCATGCCACGCCCGACGTTGTCCGACCGTGTGTGCTGTCCAAGGGCAGTGATGTCATGTTATGCCCGACTTTGCTGACCGTGTGTGCTGTCCAAGGGAGGTGATGTCATGCCATGCCCGACATCGTCCAACCGTGCGCACAGTCCAAAGGTGGTGATTTCTATCCACGCCCGACGTTGTTTGAACGTTTGTGCTTTCCAAAGGCAGTGATGGCATGTCACGCCCGACGTCGTTCGACTGTGTGTGCTGCCTTAAGGGGATGATGGCATGCCACGCCCGACGTCGTTCGACCGTGTGTGTTGTACCTAGGCATTGATGTCATGCCACGCCCCACATAGTCTGACCGTGTGTGCTGTCCAAAGGTGGTGATTGCATGCCACGGCTGACGTCGTCCTACTGTATGTGCCAACCAAGGGCAGTGATGGCTTGCCACGCCTGACGTTGCCGACCTTGTGTGTTTTCCAAAGGCGGTGATGTCATGCCACGCTCTAAGTTGTCCACCGTGTGTGCTGTCCAAGGGCGGTAATGTCATGCCACGCCCGATGTCATCCCACCGTCTGTGCAGTCCAAGGGTTGTGATGTCTTGCCACGCCCAAAATCGTTCACCGTGTGTGCTGTCAAAGGGCGATGATATCATTCCACGCCTGACGTTGCCGACCGTTTGTCCTATCCAAATGGGGTGATGTCATGCCACGCCTGACGTAGTCACACCATGTGTGCTGCCCAAAGTCGGTGATGTCATGCCACGTCCGACGTTGCCAACCGAGTGTGTTGTCCAAGGGTGGTGATGTTATTCCACGCCCGACGTCGTCCGACCGTGCATGCAGTCCAAGGGCGGTGATGTCATGCCATGCCCGACGTCGTTGACCGTGTGTGCTATCCAAAGGCGATGATGTCATGCCACGCCTAACGTTGTTCGACAGTGTGTGGTGTCCAAAGGCGGTGATGCCATGCCATGCCCGACGTAGTCCGACCGTGTGTGGTGTCCAAAGGCGGTGATGCCATGCCATGCCCGACGTAGTCCGACTGTGTGTGGTGTCCAAAGGCGGTGATTTCATGCCACGCCCGACGTAGTCTGACCGTGTGTGTTGTCCAAGGGTGGTGATGTCATGTCACGCCCAACGTTGCCGACCGTGTGTGCTGTCCAAGGGAGGTGATGTCATGCCACGCCCGACGTTGTCCAACCGTGCGTGCAGTCCAAAGGCGATGATTTCAATCCACGCCCGACGTTGTTTGAACGTGTGTGCTTTCCAAAGGCGGTGATGGCATGCCACTCTCGACGTCGTTCGACTGTGTGTGCTGCCTTAAGGGGATGATGGCATGCCACGCCCGACGTTGTTCGACCGTGTGTGTTGTCCAAAGGCATTGATGTCATGCCACGCCCCACATAGTCTGACCGTGTGTGCTGTCCAAAGGCGGTGATGGCATGTCACGCCCGACGTCGTTCGATCGTGTGTGATGCCCAAAGGCGATGATGGCATGCCACGGCCGATGTCGTCCGACTGTATGTGCCAACCAAGGGCGGTGATGGCTTGCCACGCCAGATGTTGCCGACCTTGTGTGTTGTCCAAGGGCGGTGATGTCATGCCACGCTCTAAGTTGCCGACCGTGTGTGCTGTCCAAGGGCAGTAATGTCATGCCACGCCCGATGTCGTTCACCGTGTGTGCTGTCCAAGGGCGGTGATATCATTCTACGCCTAACCTTGCCGACTATTTGTGCTATCCAAGGGGGGTGATGCCATGCCACGCCCGACGTCATCCGACCGTGCGTGCAGTCCAAGGGCGGTGATGTCATGCCACGCCTAACGTCATTCGACCGTGTGTGCTGTCCAAGGGTGGTGATAACATGCCACGCCCGACGTCGTCCGACCGTGTGTGCAGTCCAAGGGAGGTATTGTCATGCCACGCCCAATGTCGTTCGATCGTGTGTGCTGCCCAACGTCGATGATATCATGCCACACCTGACGTCGTTCAACCAAGTGTGCTGTCCAAAGGCGGTGATGACATGTCACGCACGACGTCGTTTCACCGTGTGTGCTATTCAAAGGCGGTGATGTCGTGCCCTGCCCAATGTCGTTTGACCGTGTGTGCTGCCCAAAGGCGATGATGGAATGTCACGCCCGACGTCGTTCGACCATTTGTGCTGTCCAAAGGCGGTGATGTCATGTCACGCCTGACGTAGTCTGACCGTGTGTGCTGCCCAAATGCGGTGATGTCATGCCACGACCGACGTTGTCCGACCGTATGTGCTGTCCAAAGGCTGTGATATCATGCCACGCCCGACGTAGTCCGACCGTGTGTGCTGCCCAAAGGCAATGATGGCATGCCACGCCCGACGTCATTCGACCGTGTGTGCTGTCCAAGGGCGGTGATGTAATGCCACTCTCGACGTCCATGCCTGACGTTGCCGATCGTGTGTACTGTCCAAGGGTGGTGATGTCATGCCACGCCCGACATTGCCGACCGTGTGTGCTGTCCAAAGGCGGTGATGACATGCCATGCCCGACGTTGCCGACCGTGTGTGCTGTCCAACGGCGGTGATGTCATGCCACGCCTGACATTGTCCAACCGTGCGTGCAGTCGAAGGAGGGTGATGTCATGCCACGCCCGATGTCGTTGGACTGTGTGTGCTTTCCAAAGGCGGTGATGGCATGTCACGCCCGACGTCGTTCGATCGTGTTTTCCGTCCATGGGCTATGATGTCATGCCATGCCCGACATCGTTCGACCGTGTGTGGTGTCCAAAAGCGGTGATATCATTCCATGCCCGACGTAGTCCGACCGTGTGTGTTGTCTAAATGTGGTGATGGCACGTCACGCGCGACGTCGTTCGACCGTGTGTGCTGTCCAAAGGCAATGATGTCATGCCACGCCTGACGTCGTTCAACCATGTGTGCTGTCCAAAGGCGATGATGTCATGCCACGCCCGACGTAGTCCGACCGTGTGTGCTGTCCAAAGGCGGTGATGTCATGTCAGGCCCGACGTTGTCGACCAGCTATGCTGTCCAAGGGCGGTGATGTCATGCCACGCCGACGTCCTCCAACTGTGCGTATAGTGCAAGGGCGGTGATTTCAATCCACGCCTGACATTGTTTGAACGTGTGTGCATTCCAAAGAGAGTGATGGCATGTCATGCCTGACGTCGTTCGACCGTGTGTGCTTCCTTAAGGCAATGATGGCATGCCACGCCCGACGTCATTCGATCGTGTGTGCTACCCAAGGGCGGTGATGTCATGCCACTCTCGACGTCGTCCGACCGTGTGTACTGTCCAAGGGCGGTGATGTCGTGCCACGCTAGACATCGTTCGACCGTGTGTGTTGTCCAAGGGCAGTGATGTCATGCATTTCCCGACGTCGTCAGACCGTGTGTGCTGTCCAAGGGCGGTGATGGCATGCCACGCCCGACGTTGCCGATCGTGTGTGCTGTCCAAGGGCGATGATGTCATGCCTTGCCCGACGTTGCCGAACATGTGTGCTGTCCAAGGGCGGTGATGTCATGCCATGCCCGACGTCTTCCGAATATGCGTGCAGTCCTAGGGAGGTGATGTCATGCCACGCCTGACGTCGTTCGACTGTGTGTGCAGCCTAACTGCAATGATGGCATTCCATACCCGATGTCGTTTTACTTAGTGTGTTGTCCAACGGCGGTGATGGCATGTAACACCAGACGTCAATCGACCGTGTGTGCTGTCCAAAGGCGGTGATGTCATGCCAAGCCCAACGTCATTTGACCGTGTTTGCTGCCCATAGGCGATGATGGAATGCCACGTCTGACGTCGTTCAACCGTGTGTGCTATCCAAAGGCGGTGATGTCATGCCACACCCGACATCGTCCAACCGTGTATGCTTTCCAAGGGCGGTGATGTCATGCCACAACCGATGTTGCCGACCGTGTGTGCTGTCCAAGGGCGGAGATGTCATGCCACGCCCGACGTTGCCGAACGTGTGCGTTGTCCAAGGGCGGTGATGTAATGCCACGCCCGTCATTACCGACTGTGTGTGCTGTCCAAGGGGGTGATGTCATGTCACACCCGTCATTGCCGACTGTGTGTGCTGTCCAAGGGCGGTGATGTCATGCCACGCCCGACATTACCGATCGTGTGTGTTGTCCAAAGGCGGTGATGTCATGCCACGCCCGACGTTGCCGACTGTGTGTGTTGTCCAAGGGCGGTGATGTCATGCCACGCCCGACGTTGCCGACCGTGTGTGTTGTCCAAGGGCGGTGATGTCATGCCACGCCCAACATTACCGACTGTGTGTGCTGTCCAAGGGTAGTGATGTCATGCCACACTCGACGTTGCCGTCCGTGTGTGTTGTTCAAGGGCGGCGATGTCATTCCACACCCGACATTACCGACCGTGTGTGCTGTCCATGGGCGGTGAAGTCATGCAACGCCCAACGTTGCCAACCGTGTGAGCTGTCCAAGGGGGATGATGTCATGCCACGCCCGACGTCGTCCAACCGTGCGTGTATTCCAAGGGTGGTGATGTCAAGCCATGCCCAACATCGTTCGACCGTGTGTGCTTTCCAAAGGTGGTGATGGCATGTCACGCCTGACATCGTTCGATCGTGTTTACCGTCCAAGGGCTATTATGTCATGCCACTCCCGACGTCGTTATACCGTGTGTGCTTCCCAAAGGCGATGATGGCATGCCAAGCCATACGTCATTCTACTATGTGTGTTTTCCAAAGGCGGTGATGTCATGCCAGTCCCGACGTCGTCCGACTGTGCGTGCAGTCCACGGGTGGTGATGTCATGCCACGCCTAACGTCGTCCGACCGTGTGTGCTTTCCAAGGGAGGTTATGTCATGCCACGACCGACATTGCCGACTGTGTTTGCAGTCCAAGGGTGGTGATTTCATGCCACGCCCTACGTCGTCCGACCGTTGTGAAGTCCTAGGGAGGTGATGTCATGCCACGCTCGACGTCGTTCGTCCGTGTTTGCTGCCCAACGGCGATGATGGCATGCCAAACCCAATGTCGTTCGACCGAGTGTGTTGTCCAAAGGTGGTGATGGCATGTCACGCTCCACGTCGTTCGATCGTGTGTGCTGTCCAAAGTAGGTGATGTCATGCCACGCCCAACGTAGTCCGAACGTGTGTGTGTTGTCCAAGGACGGTGATGTCATATGACGCCCGACATTACTGATCGTGTGTGCTGTCCAAAGGCGGTGATGGCATGTCACACCCGACGTCACTTGACCGTGTGTGTTGTCAAGGGCAGTGATGGCATATCATGCCTGACGTTGCTGACCGCGTGTGTTGTCCAAACGCAATGATGTCATGCCACGCCCGACGTCGTCCGACCGTGCGAGCAGTCCAAGGGCGATAATGTCATGCCACACCGACGTCGTTCGACCGTGTGTGCTGTCCAAGGGCGGTGATGTCATGCCACGCCCGACGTTGTTTGACCATTTGTGCAGCCCAAAGGCGATGAAGGCATGCCACGCCCGACATCGTCCGACCGTGCGTGCAGTCCAGGGGCGGTGATGTCATGCCACGCCAGACGTTGTTCGACTATGTGTGCTATACAAGGGCAGTGATGTCATTCCACGCCCGACGTAGTCCGACCGTGTGTGCTGTCCAAAGGCGGTAATGACATGTCAAGCCCACCGTCGTTCGACCGTGTGTATTGTCCAAGGGCTGTGATGGCATATCACGCCCGACGTTGCCGACCGTGTGTACTGTCCAAGGGCGGTGATGTCATGCCACGCCCGACGTCATTTGACCGTTTGTGCTGCCTAAAGACGATGATGGCATGCCACACCCGACATCGTCCGATCGTGCGTGCTGTCCAAGGGCGGTGATGTCATGCCACGCCTGACGTCATTTGACCGTTTGTGCCGCCCAAAGATGCTGATGGCATGCCACGCCCGACATCGTCCGGCCGTGCGTGCACTCCAAAGGCAGTGATGTCATGCCATGCCTGACGTCGTTTGACCGTTTGTGCAGTCCAAGGGCTGTGATGTCATGCCACGCCCGACGTTGCCGAGCGTGTGTGTTGTCCAAGGGCGGTGATGTAATGCCACGCCCGACGTCGTCCTACTGTGCGTGCAGTCCAAAGGCGGTGATGTCAAGCCACGCCCGACGTTGTTCGACTGTGTGTGCTGCTCCAAGGTGATGATGGCATGCCACGCCTGACGTCATTCGACCGTGTGTGCTGTCTCAAGGCTGAGATGTTATGCCAAGCCCGATGTAGTTTGACCGTGTGTGCTGCCCAAGGGCGGTGATGTCATGCCACTCCCGACGTCTTTCGACAGTGTGTACTGTCTAAGGGCGGTGATGTCATGTCATGCCCGATGTTGCCGACCGTTTGTGCTGTGCAATGGCAGTGATTTCATGCCACGCTCGATGTTGCCGACCGTGTGTGTTGTCCAAGGGCGGTGATGTCATGCCATGCCCGACGTCATCCGACCGTGCGTTCAGTCCAAGGGCGGTAATGTAAAGCCACACCCGACATCGTTTGACTGTGTGTGCTGTCCAAAGGCGGTGATGGCATGTCATGCCTGACATCGTCCGACCGTGTTTGCCGTCCAAGGGCAATGATGGCATGCCACGCCCGACGTTGTCGACCGTGTGTGGTGCCCAAAGGCAATGATGGTATACCACGCCCGAAGTCATTCGACCGTGTGTGTTGTCCAAAGGCAGTGATGCATGTCACGCCTTACGTTGTCCGACCGTGTTTGCCATCCAAGGGCATGCCACACCCAACGTCGTTCGACCGTCTGTGCTGCCTAAAGGCGATGATGGCATGCCATGCCCAAAGTCGTTCGACCGTGTGTACTTTGCAAGGGCGATGATGTCATGCCACGTCCGACGTCGTCCGACCGTGTGTGTTGTCCAAGGGCGATGATGTCATGCCACGCCCGACGTTGCCGACCGTGTGTGCTGTCCAAGGGGGGTGATGTCATGCCAAGCCCGACGTCGTCCGATCGTGCGTGCAGTCCAAGGGCGGTGATGTCATTCCACGCCCGACGTCATTCGACCGCGTGTGCTGTCCAAGGGCGGTGATAACATGCCACGCTTGACGTCGTCCGACCGTGTGTGCCGTCCAAGGGAGTTGATGTCATGCCACGCCCGATGTCGTTCGACCATGTGTGCTGCCCAACGGCGATGATATCATGCCACATCCGACGTCATTCGACCGAGTGTGCTGTCCAGAGGCGGTGATGACATGTCACGCCCGACGTCGTTCGACCGTGTGTGCTGCCCAAAGGCGATGATGGAATGCCACGCCCGACGTCGTTCGACTGTGTGTGCTGTCCAAAGGCGGTGATGTCATGCCACGCCCGACGTAGTCCGACCGTGGGTGCTGCCCAAGGGCGTTGATGTCATTCCACGCCCGACGTCGTCCGACTGTGTGTGTTGTCCAAGGGCGGTGATGACATGCCACGCCCGACGTAGTCCGACCGTGTGTGTTGCCCAAAGGCGATGATGGCATGTCTTGCCCAACGTCATTCGACCGTTTGTGCTGTCCAAGGGCGGTGATGTCATACCACGCCTGACGTCGTCGGACCATGCGTGCGGTCCAAGGGCGGTGATGTAAAGCCACACCCGACATCGTTCGACCGTGTGTGCTGTCCAAAGGCGGTGATAGCATGTCATGCCTGACATCGTCCGACCGTGTTTGCTATCCAAGGGCTATGATGGCATGCCACGCCCGACGTTGTCGATCGTGTGTGGTGCCCAAAGGCAATGATGGAATGCCACGCCCGAAGTCGTTCGACCGTGTGTGCTGTCCAAAGGCAGTGACGCATGTCACGCCTGACGTCGTCTGACCGTGTTTGCTGTCCAAGGGCATGCCACACCCGACGTCGTTCGACCGTGTGTGCTGCCCAAAGGCGATGATGGTATGCCATGCCCAACGTCGTTCGACAGTGTGTACTTTGCAATGGCTATAATGTCATGCCACGTCCGACGTCGTCCGACCGTGTGTGCTGTCTATGGGCGGTAATGGCATGCCAAACCCGATGTTCCTGTCCGTCTGTGCTGTCCAAGGGCGATGATGTCATGCCACGCCCGACGTTGCTGACCGTGTGTGCTGTCCAAGGGGGGTGATGTCATGCCAAACCCGACGTCGTCCGATCGTGCGTGCAAACTGAGGGCGGTGATGTCATGCCACGCCCAACGTCATTCGACCGTGTGTGCTGTCCAAGGGCGGTGATAACATGCCACGCTTGACGTCGTCCGACCGTGTGTGCAGTCCAAGGGAGGTGATGTCATTCCACGCCCGATGTCGTTCGACCATGTGTGCTACCGAACAGCGATGATATCATGCCACATCCTACGTCGTTCGACCGAGTGTGCTGTCCAAAGGCGGTGATGACATGTCACGCCCGGCGTCGTTCGACCGTGTGTGCTGCCCAAAGGCGATGATGGAATGCCACGCTCGACGTCGTTCAACTATGTGTGCTGTCCAAAGGCGGTGATGTCATGCCACGCCCGACGTAGTCCGACCGTCTGTGCTGCCCAAGGGCGGTGATGTCATTCCACACCCGACGTCGTCCGATCGTGTGTGCTGTGTAAGGGCGGTGATGTCATGCCACGCCCGACGTAGTCCGACCGTGTGTGTTACCCAAAGGCGATGGTGGCATGCCTCGCCTGACGTCATTCGACCGTGTATGCTATCCAAGGGCGATGATGTCATACCACGCCCGATGTCGTCGGACCATGCTTGTAGTCCAAGGGCGGTGATGTAAGGCCACACCCGACATCGTTTGATCGTGTTTGCTGTCCAAAGGCGGTGATGGCATGTCATGCCGGACGTCGTTCGACCATGTTTGCCGTCCAAGGGCTATGATGGCATGCCATGCCCGACGTCGTTCGACCGTGTGTGCTGCCCAAAGGCGATGATGGCATGCCACACCCAACGTCGTTCGACTGTGTGTGCTCTCAAAAGGCGGTGATGTTATGCCACGCTCGACGTAGTCCGACCGTGTGTACTGTCCAAGGGAGGTGATGTCATGCCACCCCGGACATTCCCGACCGTGTGTGGTGTCCTAGGGCGGTGATTTCATGCCACGCCTTATGTCGTTCGACCAAGTGTGCTGTCCAAAGGTGGTGATGGCATGTCACGCCCAACATCGTTCGACCGTGTGTGCTGTCCAAGGGCAGTGATGGCATGCCACACCTGACGTTGCCGACTATGGTTGCTATCCAAGGGCGGTGATGTCATGCCACGCTCGACGTTACCGACTGTGTGTGGTGTCCAATGGCGGTGATTTCATGCCACGCCCGATGTCGTTCGACCGAGTGTGCTGTCCAAAGGCGGTGATGTCCTGTCACGCCCAACATCATTCGACCGTGTGTGCTGCCCAAAGGCGGTGATATCGTGCCACGCCCAAAGTCCTTTGACCATGTGTGTAATGTCCAAGGGCAGTGATGTCATGTCACGCCCAATGTCGTTTGACTGTGTGTGCTACCCAAAGGCGATGATGGCATGCCACGCCCGACGTCATTCAACCGTGTGTGCTGTCCAAGGGCAGTGATGTCATGCCACGCCCGACGTTGTCTGACTGTGTGTGCTGTCCAAGGGCGGTGATGGCATGCCACGCCCGACGTTGCCGACCGTATGTGATGTCCAAGGGCGGTGATGGCATGCCACTCCCGATGTTGCCGACCGTGTGCGCTATACACATGCAGTGATGTCATGCCACGCACGACGTCATTCGACCGTGCGTGCAGTTCTAGGGGGGTGATGTCATGCCACACCCGACATCGTTTGACTGTTTGTGCTGCCCAAAGGAGACGTGCCATGCCACGCCCGACGTCTTTCGACCATGTGTGCTGGCCAAGGGCGGTGATGTCATGCCACGCCCGACGTCGTTTGACCGTGAATGCTGCCCAAAGGCGATGGTGGCATGCCACCTCCGACGTCGTTCAATAGTGTGTGCTGTCCAAGGGCGGTGATGTCATGCCACGCCCGACGTCGTCCAACTGTATGTGCTGTCCAAGGGCGGTGATGGCATGCCACGCCCGACGTCGTTCGACCGTGTGTGATGTCAAAGGGCGGTGATGTCATGCCACGCCCGATGTTGCCGACCGTGTGTGCTATTCTAGTGCGTTGATGTCATGCCATGCCCGACGTTGTTCAACCGTGCGTGCAGTCCAAAGACGGTGATGTCATGCCACGCTCGACGTCATTCGGCCGTGTGTGCTGTACAAGGGCGGTGATGTCATGCCACGCCCGACGTTGTCCGACTGTATGTGCTATCTAAGGGCGGTGATGGCATGCCATGCCGAACATTTCCGACCGTGTGTGATATCCAAGGGCGGTGATGTCATGCCACGCCCGTTGTTGCCGACCTTGTGTGATTTCCTAGTGCAGTGATTTCATGCGATGCTCGACGTCGTTCGAGCGTGCGTGAAGTCCAAAGGTGGTGATGTCATGCCACGCTCGACGTCGTTCGGTCGTGCGTGTTGTACAAGGGCGGTGATGTCTTGCCACGCCTGACGTCGTTTGACTGTTTGTGCTGCTCAAAAGCGATGATGACATGCCACACCTGACGTCGTTCAAAAATGTATGCTGTCCAAGGGCGGTGATGTCATGCCACGCCTGACGTTGTTTGACTGTGTGTGCTGCCTAAAGGCGATGATGGCATGCCACGCCCAATGTCATTCGACTGTGTGTGCTGTCCAAGGGCGGTGATAGCATGCCACGCCCGACGTTGCCGACCGTGTGTGTTGTCCAAGTGCGGTGATGGCATATCACGCCCGACGTTGCCGACCGTGTGTGCTGTCCAAGGGCGTTCATGTCATGCCATGCCTAACGTCATTCGACCGTGCGTGCAGTCCTAGGGCGGTGATGTCATGCCACGCCCGACGTTGCTGACCGTGTGTGATTTCCAAGGGCGGTGATGTCATACCACGCCCGACGTCGTCCCACAGTGTGTGCAGTCCAAGGGCGGTGATGTAAAGCCACACCCAATGTTTTTCGACCGTGTGTGTTGTCCAATGGCGGTGACGGCATGTCACGCCCGACGTCTTTTGACCGTAAGTGCTTTCCAAAGGCGTTGATGTCATGCCACCCCCAACGTCGTTCGATCGTGTGTGCTTCCCAAAGGCGATGATGGCATGCCACGCCCGACATCATTCGACTGTGTGTGCTGTCTAAGGGCGGTGATGTCATACCACGCCCGACGTCGTCTGACTGTGCGTGCAGTCTAAGGGCAGTGATGTTGAGCCACTCCCGACGTTTTTCGACTGTGTGTGCTGTCCAAAGGCGGTGATAGCATGTCATGCCCGACATCGTTTGACCATAAGTGTTGTCAAAGGCGTTGATGTCATGCCATGCCCAACGTAGTGCGACCGTGTGTTCTTCCCAAAGGTGATGATGGCATGAACCGCCCGACGTCATTCGACCGTGTGTGCCGTATAAGGGTGGTGATGTCATACCACGCCCGACATCGTTAGATCGTGTGTGCTGTCCAAGCGTGGTAATGTAATGCCACACCCGACGTAGTCCGACCGTGTGTGCTGTCCAAGGGCAGTGATGTCATGTGACGCCTGACGTCGATCGACCGTGTGTGCTGTCCAAGGGAGGTGATGTCATGCGACGTCCGACATCGTCCGACCGTGTGTGCTGTCCAAGGGAGTAATGGCATGCCACGCCTAACGTTGTCGACCTTGTGTGCAGTCCAAGGGCGGTGATGTCATGCCACGTCCGATGTTACCGTCTGTGTGTGCTATCAGAGGGCGGTGATGTCATGCCACGCCCGACATCGTCCGACTGTGCGTGTAGTCAAAGGGCGGTGATGTCATGCCACGCCCTAAGTCGTCTGACTGTGCATGCAGTCCAAGGGTGGTGATTTCATGCCACGCCTGACATCGTTCGACCATGTGTGCTGATCAACGGCGATGATGGCGTGCCACACCTAACATCGTTCGAAAAAATATGCTGTCAAAAGGCGGTGATGGCATGTCACGCCCGAGGTTGTTCGACCGTGTGTGCTGTCCAAAGGAGGTGATGTTATTCCACGCCAAACGTCGTTCGACCGTGTGTGCTACCCAAAGGTGATGATGGCATGCCACGCCCGACGTTGTTCGACCGTGTGTGCTGTCCAAGGGCAATGATGTCATGCCACGCCCGACGTAGTCCGACCATGTGTGCTGCCCAAAGGCGGTGATGTCATGCCACACCCGACGTTGCCGACCTTGTGTGCTGTCCAAGGGCAGTGATGTCATGCCACGCCTGACGTTGCCAACCGTGTGTGCTATCCAAGGGCGGTGATGTTATTCCACGCCCGACGTCGTTCGACCGTGCGTGAAGTCCAAGGGCGGTGATGTCATGCCATGCCCGACGTCGTTCGACCGTGTGTGCTATCCTAAGGCGATGATGTTATGCCACGCCCGACGTCGACCGACTGTGTGTGCTTTCCAAGGGCGGTGATGTCATGCCACGCCCGACGTTGCTGACCGTGTGCTGTCCAAGGGCTGGGATTTCATGCCACGTCCGACATCGTCCGACTGTGTGTGTTGTCCAAGAGCGGTGATCTCATGCCACGCCCGACGTTGCCGACCATGTGTGCGGTCCAAGGGCGGTGATGTCATGCCACGCCTGATGTCATCCGACTGTGCGTGCGGTCCAAGGGCGGTGATGTTATGCCACGCCTGACGTCGTTCGACCGAGTGTGTTTTTCAAGGGCGGTGATGGCATGCCACACCAAACGTCATTCGATCGTGTGTGCTGTCCAACCGCAGTAATATCATGCCACGCCCGACGTCGTCCAACCGTGCGTGCAGTCCAAGGAGGGTCATGTCATGCCACGCCCGACATTACCGACCGTATGTGCTGTCCATGGGCTGTGATGTCATGCAACGCCCGACGTTGCCAACCGTGTGTGCTATCCAAGGGGGATGATGTCATGCCACGCCCGACGTCGTCCAACCGTGCGTGTATTCCAAGGGTGGTGATGTCAAGCCATGCCCAACGTCGTTCGACCGTGTGTGCTTTCCAAAGGCGGTGATGGCATGTCACGCCTGACGTCTTTCGACCGTGTTTGCCTTCCAAGGGCTATGATGGCATGCCTCGCGCGACGTCGTTGCATCGTGTGTGCTTTCCAAAGGCGATGATGGCATGCCAAGCCATAGGTCATTCTACTGTGTGTGTTGTCCAAAGGCAGTGATGTCATGCCACTCCAGACATCGTCCGACCGTGCGTGCAGTCCACGGGTGGTGATGTCATGCCACGCCCAACGTTGTCCGACCGTGTGTGCTTTCCAAGGGAGGTTATGTCATGCCACGACCGACATTGCCGACCGTGTTTGCAGTCCAAGGGTGGTGATTTCATGCCACACCCGACGTCGTCCGACCGTCATGAAGTCCTAGGAAGGTGATGTCATGCCACGCTCGACTTCGTTCGTCCGTGTTTGCTGCCCAGCGGCTATGCTGGCATGCCAAACCCGATGTCGTTCGACCGAGTGTGTTTTCCAAAGGCGGTGATGGCATGTCACGCTCGACGTTGTTCGATCGTGTGTGCTGTCCAAATGAGGTGATGTTATGCCATGCCCCACGTAGTCCGAACGTGTGTGTTGTCTAAGGGCGGTGATGTCATGTGATGCCCGACATTACTTATCGTGTGTGCTGTCCAAAGGCGGTGATGGCAAGTCACGCATGACGTCATTCGATAGTGTGTGTTGTAAAGGGCAGTGATGGCATATCACGCCCGACGTTGCTGACCGTGTGTTTTGTCCAAATGCGGTGATGTCATGCCACACCCGACGTCGTCCGACCGTGCGAGCAGTCCAAGGGCGATGATGTCATGCCACGCCCGACGTCGTTCGACCGTGTGTGCTTTTCAAGGGCGGTGATGTCTTGCCACGCACGACGTTGTTTGACCATTTGTGCAGCCCAAAGGGGATGATGGCATGCCACGCCCGACATCGTCCGACCATGCGTGCAGTCCAAGGGCGGTGATGTCATGCCACACCAGACGTCGTTTGACCGTGTGTGCTATACAAGGGCAGTGATGTCATTCCACGCCCGACGTAGTCCGACCGTGTCTGCTGTCCAAAGGCGGAGATGACATGTCAAGCCCGCCGTCGTTCGACCGTGTGTGTTGTCCAAGGACAGTGATGGCATATCACGCCTGACGTTGCCGACCGTGTGTACTGTCCAAGGGCCGTGATGTCATGCCACGCCCGACGTCATTTGACCGTTTGTGCTACCCAAAGACGATGATGGCATGCCACGCCCGACATCGTCCGATCGTGCGTGCTGTCCAAGGGCGGTGATCTCATGCCACGCCCCACGTTATTCAACCGTGTTTGCTGTCCAAGGGTGGTGATGTCATGCAACGCCCGACGTCATTTGACCGTTTGTGCCGCCCAAAGACGCTGATGGCATGCCACGCCCGACATCATCCGACCGTGCGTGCAGTCGAAGGGCAGTGATGTGATGCCACGCCTGACGTCGTTCGACCGTGTGTGCAGTCCAAGGGCGGTGATGTCATGCCACGCCCGACGTTGCCGACCGTGTGTGTTGATCAAAGGCGGTGATGTAATGCCACGCCGACGTCGTACTACTGTGCGTGCAGTCTAAGGGCGGTGATGTCAAGCCACGCCCGACGTTGTTCGATTGTGTGTGCTGCTCCAAGGTGATGATGGCATGCCACGCCTGACGTCGTTCGACCGTGTGTGCTGTCTCAAGGCTGAGATGTTATGCCAAGCCCGATGTAGTCTGGCCGTGTGTGCTGACCAAGGGCAGTGATGTCATGCCACTCCCGACGTCGTCCAACAGCGTGTACTGTCTAAGGGCGGTGATGTCATGTCATGCCCGACGTTGCCGACCGTGTGTGCTGTGCAATGGCAGTGATGTCATGCCATGCTCGACATCGTCCGACTGTGTGTGTTGTCCAAGAGCGGTGATGTCATGCCACGCCCGACGTCGCCGACCATGTGTGCGGTCCAAGGGCGGTGATGTCATGCCACGCCTGATGTCATCCGACTGTGCGTGCGGTCCAAGGGCGGTGATGTTATGCCACGCCTGACGTCGTTCGACCGAGTGTGTTTTTCAAGGGCGGTGATGGCATGCCACACCAAACGTCGTTCGACCGTGTGTGTGCTGTCCAACGGCAGTAATGTCATGCCACGCCCGACGTCGTCCAACCGTGCGTGCAGTACAAGGAGGGTCATGTCATGCCACGACCGATGTCATTGGAGTGTGTGTGATTTCCAAAGGCGGTGATGGCATGTCACGCCCGATGTCGTTCGATCGTGTTTACCGTCCATGGGCTGTGATATCATGCCACGCCCGACGTTGTTCGACCGTGTGTGCTGCCCAAAGGCGACGATGTCATGCCACGCCCGATGTAGTCCGACCGTATGTGCTGCCCAAAGGCGATTGATGGCATGCCACGATCGACGTTATTCGACCGTGTGTGGTGTCCTAAGGCGGTGATGTCATTCCATGCCCGATGTAGTCCGACCGTGTGTGTTGTCCAAATGTGGTGATGGCACGTCACGCCCGACGTCGTTCGACCGTGTGTGCTGTCCAAAGACGGTGATGTCATGCCACGCCTGACGTCGTTCGACCGTGTGTGCTGTCCAAAGGCGGTGATGTCATGCCACACCCGACGTAGTCCGACCGTGTGTGCTGTCCAAAGTCGGTGATTTCATGCCACGCTCGACGTTGCCGACCATTTTTGTTGTCCAAGGGCGGTGATGTCATGCCACACCCGACGTCCTCCAACCGTGCGTGTAGTCCAAGGGCGGTGATTTCAATCCACGCTCGATGTTGTTTGAACGTGTGTGCTTTCCAAAGACGGTGATGGCATGTCATGCCCGACGTCGTTCGACCGTGTGTGCTGCCTTAAGGTAATGATGGCATGCCACGCCCGACGTCGTTCGATCGTGTGTGCTGCCCAAGGGCGGTGATGTCGTGCCATTCCCGACGTCGTTCGACCGTGTGTACTGTCCAAGGGCGGTGATGTCGTGCCACGCCCGTCGTCGTTCGACCGTGTGTGCTGTGCTAGGGCAGTGATGTCATGCAACTCCCGACATCGTCAGACCGTGCGTGCAATCCAAGGGTGTTGATGTCATGCCATGCTCGACATTGTCCGACCGTGTGTGCTGTCCAAGGGCGATTATGGCATGCCACGCCCGACGTTGCCAACCGTGTGTGCTGTCCAAGGGTTGTGATGCCATGCCTTGCCCGACGTTTCCGAACATGTGTGTTGTCCAAGGGTGGTGATGTCATGCCACGCCCGACGTCTTCCGACCATGCGTGCAGTCATAGGGATGTGATGTCATGCCACTCCCGACGTCGTCCGACCGTGCATGTAGTCCAAGGGCGGTGATGTCATGCCATGCCCGACGTTGTTCGACCGTGTGTGCTATCCAAAGGTGGTGATGTCATGCCATGCTAGACGTCTTCCGACCATGCGTGCAGTCCTAGGGAGGTGATGTCAATCCACGCCCGACGTCGTTCAACTGTGTGTGCTGCCCAACGGCGATGATGGCATGCCACACCCGATGTCATTTTACTGAGTGTGTTGTCAAAAGGCGGTGATGTCATGCCACGCCCAACATCGTTTGATCGTGTGTGCTTTCCAAGGGCGGTAATGTCATGACAAAGGCGACGTTGCCGACCGTGTGTGCTGTCCAAGGGCGGTGATTTCATGCCACGCCCGATGTTGCCGACCGTGTGTGTTGTCCAAGGGAGGTGATGTCATTCCACGCCCGTCATTATTGACTGTGTGTGCTGTCCAAGGGCGGTGATGTCATGCCACGCCCGACGTTGCCGACCGTGTGTGCTTTCCAAGGGCGGTGATGTGATGCCACGCCCGACATTATCGACCGTGTGTGTTGTCCAAGGGCGGTGATGTCATGTCACGCCCGACGTTGCCGACTGTGTGTGCTGTCCAAGGGCGGTGATGTCATGCCACGCCCGTCATTACCGACCCTGTGTGCTGTCTAAGGGCGGTGATGTCAGGCCATGCCCGTCATTACCGACCGTGTGTGCTGTCCAAGGGTGGTGACGTCATGCCACGCCCGACGTTGTCGACCGTGTTTGCTGCCCATAGGCGATGTTGGAATGCCACGCCTGACGTCGTTCAACCGTGTGTGCTGTCCAAAGGCGGTGATGTCATGCCACGCCCGACATCGTTCGACCGTGTGTGATTTCCAAGGGCGGTGATCTCATGCCACAACCGACGTTGCCGACCGTGTGTGCTGTCCAAGGGCGGTGATGTCATGCCATGCCCGACGTTGCGACTGTGTGTGCTGTCCAAGGGCGGTATTGTCATGCGACGCCCGTCATTACCGACCGTGTGTGCTGTCCAAGGGCGGTGATGTCATGCCACGTCCGACATTGCCGACCGTGTGTGCTGTCCAAGGGCGGTGATGTCATGCCACGCCCGACATTACCGACCGTGTGTGTTGTCCAAGGGCGGTGATGTAATGCCACGCCCGACGTTGCCGACCGTGTGTGTTTTCCAAGGGCGGTGATGTCATGCCACGCCCGACGTTGCCGACCGTGTGTGTTGTCCAATTGCGGTGATGTCATGCCACGCCCAACATTACCGACTGTGTGTGCTGTCCAAGGGAAGTGATGTCATGTTACACCTGACGTTGCCGTCCGTGTGTGTTGTCCAAGGGCGGTGATGTCATGCCACGCCCAACATTACCAACTATGTGTGCTATACAAGGGAAGTGAAGTCATGTTACACCCGATTTTGCCGTCCGTGTGTGTTGTCCAAGGGCGGTGAAGTCATTCCACGCAAGACGTTGCCGACCGTGTGTTTTGTCCAATGGCGGTGATGTCATGCTACGCCCAACATTGCCGACTCTGTGTGCTTTCCAAGGGCAGTGATGTCATGTTACACCCGACGTTGCCGTCCGTGTTTGTTGTCCAAGGGTGGTGAAGTCATTCCACGCCCGACATTTCCCACCGTGTGTGCTGTCCATGGGCGGTGATGTCATGCAACGCCCGACTTTGCCAACCGTGTTTGCTGTCCAATGGGGATGATGTCATGCCACGCCCGACGTCATCCAACCGTGTGTGTATTCCAAGGGTGGTGATGTCATGCAACGCCCAACGTTGTTTGACCGTGTTTGCTGCCCATAGGCGATGATGGAATGCCACGTCTGATGTCGTTCAATCGTGTGTGCTCTCCAAAGGCGGTGATGTCATGCCACGTCTGACATCGTCCGACCGTGTGTGCTTTCCAAGGGCGGTGATGTCATGCCACAACCGATGTTGCCGACCGTGTGTGCTGTCCAAGCACGGAGATGTCATGACACGCCCGACGTTGCCGACCTTGTGCGCTGTCCAAGGGCGGTGATGTCATGCCACGCCCGTCATTACCGACCGTGTGTGCTGTCCAAGGGGGGTGATGTCATGCCACGCCCTACATTGCCGACCGTATGTGTTGTCCAAACGAAGTGATGTCATGCCACGCCCGATGTTGCCGACTGTATGTGTTGTCCAAGGGCGGTGATGTCATGCCACGTCCGACGTTGCCGATCGTATGTGTTGTCCAAGGGCGGTGATGTCATGCATTTCCCGACGTCGTCAGACCGTGTGTGCTGTCCAAGGGCGGTGATGGCATGCCACGCCCGACGTTGCCGATCGTGTGTGCTGTCCAAGGGCGATGATGTCATGCCTTGCCCGACGTTGCCGAACATGTGTGCTGTCCAAGGGCGGTGATGTCATTCCATGCCCGACGTCTTCCGAATATGCGTGCAGTCCTAGGGAGGTGATGTCATGCCACGCCTGACGTCGTTCGACTGTGTGTGCAGCCTAACTGCAATGATGGCATTCCATACCCGATGTCGTTTTACTTAGTGTGTTGTCCAACGGCGGTGATGGCATGTAACACCAGACGTCAATCGACCGTGTGTGCTGTCCAAAGGCGGTGATGTCATGCCAAGCCCAACGTCATTTGACCGTGTTTGCTGCCCATAGGCGATGATGGAATGCCACGTCTGACGTCGTTCAACCGTGTGTGCTATCCAAAGGCGGTGATGTCATGCCACACCCGACATCGTTCAACCGTGTATGCTTTCCAAGGGCGGTGATGTCATGCCACAACCGATGTTGCCGACCGTGTGTGCTGTCCAAGGGCGGAGATGTCATGCCACGCCCGACGTTGCCGAACGTGTGCGTTGTCCAAGGGCGGTGATGTAATGCCACGCCCGTCATTACCGACTGTGTGTGCTGTCCAAGGGGGTGATGTCATGTCACACCCGTCATTGCCGACTGTGTGTGCTGTCCAAGGGCGGTGATGTCATGCCACGCCCGACATTACCGATCGTGTGTGTTGTCCAAAGGCGGTGATGTCATGCCACGCCCGACGTTGCCGACTGTGTGTGTTGTCCAAGGGCGGTGATGTCATGCCACGCCCAACATTACCGACTGTGTGTGCTGTCCAAGGGCAGTGATGTCATGCCACACTCGACGTTGCCGTCCGTGTGTGTTGTTCAAGGGCGGCGATGTCATTCCACACCCGACATCGTTTGATCGTGTAAGGCCACACCCGACATCGTTTGATCGTGTTTGCTGTCCAAAGGCGGTGATGGCATGTCATGCCGGACGTCGTTCGACCATGTTTGCCGTCCAAGGGCTATGATGGCATGCCATGCCCGACGTCGTTCGACCGTGTGTGCTGCCCAAAGGCGATGATGGCATGCCACACCCAACGTCGTTCGACTGTGTGTGCTCTCAAAAGGCGGTGATGTTATGCCACGCTCGACGTAGTCCGACCGTGTGTACTGTCCAAGGGAGGTGATGTCATGCCACCCCGGACATTCCCGACCGTGTGTGGTGTCCTAGGGCGGTGATTTCATGCCACGCCTTATGTCGTTCGACCAAGTGTGCTGTCCAAAGGTGGTGATGGCATGTCACGCCCAACATCGTTCGACCGTGTGTGCTGTCCAAGGGCAGTGATGGCATGCCACACCTGACGTTGCCGACTATGGTTGCTATCCAAGGGCGGTGATGTCATGCCACGCTCGACGTTACCGACTGTGTGTGGTGTCCAATGGCGGTGATTTCATGCCACGCCCGATGTCGTTCGACCGAGTGTGCTGTCCAAAGGCGGTGATGTCCTGTCACGCCCAACATCATTCGACCGTGTGTGCTGCCCAAAGGCGGTGATATCGTGCCACGCCCAAAGTCCTTTGACCATGTGTGTAATGTCCAAGGGCAGTGATGTCATGTCACGCCCAATGTCGTTTGACTGTGTGTGCTACCCAAAGGCGATGATGGCATGCCACGCCCGACGTCATTCAACCGTGTGTGCTGTCCAAGGGCAGTGATGTCATGCCACGCCCGACGTTGTCTGACTGTGTGTGCTGTCCAAGGGCGGTGATGGCATGCCACGCCCGACGTTGCCGACCGTATGTGATGTCCAAGGGCGGTGATGGCATGCCACTCCCGATGTTGCCGACCGTGTGCGCTATACACGTGCAGTGATGTCATGCCACGCACGACGTCATTCGACCGTGCGTGCAGTTCAAGGGGGGTGATGTCATGCCACACTCGACGTCGTTCGACCGTGTTTGCTGTACAAAGGCGGTGATGTCATGCCACACCCGACGTCGTTTGACTGTTTGTGCTGCCCAAAGGAGACGTGCCATGCCACGCCCGACGTCTTTCGACCATGTGTGCTGGCCAAGGGCGGTGATGTCATGCCACGCCCGACGTCGTTTGACCGTGAATGCTGCCCAAAGGCGATGGTGGCATGCCACCTCCGACGTCGTTCAATAGTGTGTGCTGTCCAAGGGCGGTGATGTCATGCCACGCCCGACGTCGTCCAACTGTATGTGCTGTCCAAGGGCGGTGATGGCATGCCACGCCCGACGTCGTTCGACCGTGTGTGATGTCAAAGGGCGGTGATGTCATGCCACGCCCGATGTTGCCGACCGTGTGTGCTATTCTAGTGCGTTGATGTCATGCCATGCCCGACGTTGTTCAACCGTGCGTGCAGTCCAAAGGCGGTGATGTCATGCCACGCTCGACGTCATTCGGCCGTGTGTGCTGTACAAGGGCGGTGATGTCATGCCACGCCCGACGTTGTCCGACTGTATGTGCTATCTAAGGGCGGTGATGGCATGCCATGCCGAACATTTCCGACCGTGTGTGATATCCAAGGGCGGTGATGTCATGCCACGCCCGTTGTTGCCGACCTTGTGTGATTTCCTAGTGCAGTGATTTCATGCGATGCTCGACGTCGTTCGAGCGTGCGTGAAGTCCAAAGGTGGTTATGTCATGCCACGCTCGACGTCGTTCGGTCGTGCGTGTTGTACAAGGGCGGTGATGTCTTGCCACGCCTGACGTCGTTTGACTGTTTGTGCTGCTCAAAAGCGATGATGACATGCCACACCTGACGTCGTTCAAAAATGTATGCTGTCCAAGGGCGGTGATGTCATGCCACGCCTGACGTTGTTTGACTGTGTGTGCTGCCTAAAGGCGATGATGGCATGCCACGCCCAATGTCATTCGACTGTGTGTGCTGTCAAAGGGCGGTGATAGCATGCCACGCCCGACGTTGCCGACCGTGTGTGTTGTCCAAGTGCGGTGATGGCATATCACGCCCGACGTTGCCGACCGTGTGTGCTGTCCAAGGGCGTTCATGTCATGCCACGCCTAACGTCATTCGACCGTGCGTGCAGTCCTAGGGCGGTGATGTCATGCCACGCCCGACGTTGCTGACCGTGTGTGATTTCCAAGGGCGGTGATGTCATACCACGCCCGACGTGGTCCCACAGTGTGTGCAGTCCAAGGGCGGTGATGTAAATCCACACCCAATGTTTTTCGACCGTGTGTGTTGTCCAATGGCGGTGACGGCATGTCACGCCCGACGTCTTTTGACCGTAAGTGCTTTCCAAAGGCGTTGATGTCATGCCACCCCCAACGTCGTTCGATCGTGTGTGCTTCCCAAAGGCGATGATGGCATGCCACGCCCGACATCATTCGACTGTGTGTGCTGTCTAAGGGCGGTGATGTCATACCACGCCCGACGTCGTCTGACTGTGCGTGCAGTCTAAGGGCAGTGATGTTGAGCCACTCCCGACGTTTTTCGACTGTGTGTGCTGTCCAAAGGAGGTGATAGCATGTCATGCCCGACATCGTTTGACCATAAGTGTTGTTCAAAGGCGTTGATATCATGCCATGCCAAACGTAGTGCGACCGTGTGTGCTTCCCAAAGGTGATGATGGCATGAACCGCCCGACGTCATTCGACCGTGTGTGCCGTATAAGGGTGGTGATGTCATACCACGCCCGACATCGTTAGATCGTGTGTGCTGTCCAAGCGTGGTAATGTAATGCCACACCCGACGTAGTCCGACCGTGTGTGCTGTCCAAGGGCAGTGATGTCATGTGACGCCTGACGTCGATCGACCGTGTGTGCTGTCCAAGGGAGGTGATGTCATGCGACGTCCGACATCGTCCGACCGTGTGTGCTGTCCAAGGGAGTAATGGCATGCCACGCCTAACGTTTTCGACCTTGTGTGCAGTCCAAGGGCGGTGATGTCATGCCACGTCCGATGTTACCGTCTGTGTGTGCTATCAGAGGGCGGTGATGTCATGCCACGCCCGACATCGTCCGACTGTGCGTGTAGTCAAAGGGCGGTGATTTCATGCCACGCCCTAAGTCGTCTGACTGTGCATGCAGTCCAAGGGTGGTGATTTCATGCCACGCCTGACATCGTTCGACCATGTGTGCTGATCAACGGCGATGATGGCGTGCCACACCTAACATCGTTCGAAAAAATATGCTATCAAAAGGCGGTGATGGCATGTCACGCCCGAGGTTGTTCGACCGTGTGTGCTGTCCAAAGGAGGTGATGTTATTCCACGCCAAACGTCGTTCGACCGTGTGTGCTACCCAAAGGTGATGATGGCATGCCACGCCCGACGTTGTTCGACCGTGTGTGCTGTCCAAGGGCAATGATGTCATGCCACGCCCGACGTAGTCCGACCATGTGTGCTGCCCAAAGGCGGTGATGTCATGCCACACCCGACGTTGCCGACCTTGTGTGCTGTCCAAGGGCAGTGATGTCATGCCACGCCTGACGTTGCCAACCGTGTGTGCTATCCAAGGGCGGTGATGTTATTCCACGCCCGACGTCGTTCGACCGTGCGTGAAGTCCAAGGGCGGTGATGTCATGCCATGCCCGACGTCGTTCGACCGTGTGTGCTATCCTAAGGCGATGATGTTATGCCACGCCCGACGTCGACCGACTGTGTGTGCTTTCCAAGGGCGGTGATGTCATGCCACGCCCGACGTTGCTGACCGTGTGCTGTCCAAGGGCTGGGATTTCATGCCACGTCCGACATCGTCCGACTGTGTGTGTTGTCCAAGAGCGGTGATCTCATGCCACGCCCGACGTTGCCGACCATGTGTGCGGTCCAAGGGCGGTGATGTCATGCCACGCCTGATGTCATCCGACTGTGCGTGCGGTCCAAGGGCGGTGATGTTATGCCACGCCTGACGTCGTTCGACCGAGTGTGGTTTTCAAGGGCGGTGATGGCATGCCACACCAAACGTCATTCGATCGTGTGTGCTGTCCAACCGCAGTAATATCATGCCACGCCCGACGTCGTCCAACCGTGCGTGCAGTCCAAGGAGGGTCATGTCATGCCACGCCCGACATTACCGACCGTATGTGCTGTCCATGGGCTGTGATGTCATGCAACGCCCGACGTTGCCAACCGTGTGTGCTATCCAAGGGGGATGATGTCATGCCACGCCCGACGTCGTCCAACCGTGCGTGTATTCCAAGGGTGGTGATGTCAAGCCATGCCCAACGTCGTTCGACCGTGTGTGCTTTCCAAAGGCGGTGATGGCATGTCACGCCTGACGTCTTTCGACCGTGTTTGCCTTCCAAGGGCTATGATGGCATGCCTCGCGCGACGTCGTTGCATCGTGTGTGCTTTCCAAAGGCGATGATGGCATGCCAAGCCATAGGTCATTCTACTGTGTGTGTTGTCCAAAGGCAGTGATGTCATGCCACTCCAGACATCGTCCGACCGTGCGTGCAGTCCACGGGTGGTGATGTCATGCCACGCCCAACGTTGTCCGACCGTGTGTGCTTTCCAAGGGAGGTTATGTCATGCCACGACCGACATTGCCGACCGTGTTTGCAGTCCAAGGGTGGTGATTTCATGCCACACCCGACGTCGTCCGACCGTCATGAAGTCCTAGGGAGGTGATGTCATGCCACGCTCGACTTCGTTCGTCCGTGTTTGCTGCCCAGCGGCTATGCTGGCATGCCAAACCCGATGTCGTTCGACCGAGTGTGTTTTCCAAAGGCGGTGATGGCATGTCACGCTCGACGTTGTTCGATCGTGTGTGCTGTCCAAATGAGGTGATGTTATGCCATGCCCCACGTAGTCCGAACGTGTGTGTTGTCTAAGGGCGGTGATGTCATGTGATGCCCGACATTACTTATCGTGTGTGCTGTCCAAAGGCGGTGATGGCAAGTCACGCATGACGTCATTCGATAGTGTGTGTTGTAAAGGGCAGTGATGGCATATCACGCCCGACGTTGCTGACCGTGTGTTTTGTCCAAATGCGGTGATGTCATGCCACACCCGACGTCGTCCGACCGTGCGAGCAGTCCAAGGGCGATGATGTCATGCCACGCCCGACGTCGTTCGACCGTGTGTGCTTTTCAAGGGCGGTGATGTCTTGCCACGCACGACGTTGTTTGACCATTTGTGCAGCCCAAAGGGGATGATGGCATGCCACGCCCGACATCGTCCGACCATGCGTGCAGTCCAAGGGCGGTGATGTCATGCCACACCAGACGTCGTTTGACCGTGTGTGCTATACAAGGGCAGTGATGTCATTCCACGCCCGACGTAGTCCGACCGTGTCTGCTGTCCAAAGGCGGAGATGACATGTCAAGCCCGCCGTCGTTCGACCGTGTGTGTTGTCCAAGGACAGTGATGGCATATCACGCCTGACGTTGCCGACCGTGTGTACTGTCCAAGGGCGGTGATGTCATGCCACGCCCGACGTCATTTGACCGTTTGTGCTACCCAAAGACGATGATGGCATGCCACGCCCGACATCGTCCGATCGTGCGTGCTGTCCAAGGGCGGTGATCTCATGCCACGCCCCACGTTATTCAACCGTGTTTGCTGTCCAAGGGTGGTGATGTCATGCAACGCCCGACGTCATTTGACCGTTTGTGCCGCCCAAAGACGCTGATGGCATGCCACGCCCGACATCATCCGACCGTGCGTGCAGTCCAAGGGCAGTGATGTGATGCCACGCCTGACGTCGTTCGACCGTGTGTGCAGTCCAAGGGCGGTGATGTCATGCCACGCCCGACGTTGCCGACCGTGTGTATTGATCAAAGGCGGTGATGTAATGCCACGCCGACGTCGTACCACTGTGCGTGCAGTCTAAGGGCGGTGATGTCAAACCACGCCCGACGTTGTTCGATTGTGTGTGCTGCTCCAAGGTGATGATGGCATGCCACGCCTGACGTCGTTCGACCGTGTGTGCTGTCTCAAGGCTGAGATGTTATGCCAAGCCCGATGTAGTATGGCCGTGTGTGCTGACCAAGGGCAGTGATGTCATGCCACTCCCGACGTCGTCCGACAGCGTGTACTGTCTAAGGGCGGTGATGTCATGTCATGCCCGACGTTGCCGACCGTGTGTGCTGTGCAATGGCAGTGATGTCATGCCACGCTCGACATCGTCCGACTGTGTGTGTTGTCCAAGAGCGGTGATGTTATGCCACGCCCGACGTCGCCGACCATGTGTGCGGTCCAAGGGCGGTGATGTCATGCCACGCCTGATGTCATCCGACTGTGCGTGCGGTCCAAGGGCGGTGATGTTATGCCACGCCTGACGTCGTTCGACCGAGTGTGTTTTTCAAGGGCGGTGATGGCATGCCACACCAAACGTCGTTCGACCGTGTGTGTGCTGTCCAACGGCAGTAATGTCATGCCACGCCCGACGTCGTCCAACCGTGCGTGCAGTACAAGGAGGGTCATGTCATGCCACGACCGATGTCATTGGAGTGTGTGTGATTTCCAAAGGCGGTGATGGCATGTCACGCCCGATGTCGTTCGATCGTGTTTACCGTCCATGGGCTGTGATATCATGCCACGCCCGACGTTGTTCGACCGTGTGTGCTGCCCAAAGGCGACGATGTCATGCCACGCCCGATGTAGTCCGACCGTATGTGCTGCCCAAAGGCGATTGATGGCATGCCACGATCGACGTTATTCGACCGTGTGTGGTGTCCTAAGGCGGTGATGTCATTCCATGCCCGATGTAGTCCGACCGTGTGTGTTGTCCAAATGTGGTGATGGCACGTCACGCCCGACGTCGTTCGACCGTGTGTGCTGTCCAAAGACGGTGATGTCATGCCACGCCCGACGTCGTTCGACCGTGTGTGCTGTCCAAAGGCGGTGATGTCATGCCACACCCGACGTAGTCCGACCGTGTGTGCTGTCCAAAGTCGGTGATTTCATGCCACGCTCGACGTTGCCGACCATCTTTGTTGTCCAAGGGCGGTGATGTCATGCCACACCCGACGTCCTCCAACCGTGCGTGTAGTCCAAGGGCGGTGATTTCAATCCACGCCCGATGTTGTTTGAACGTGTGTGCTTTCCAAAGACGGTGATGGCATGTCATGCCCGACGTCGTTCGACCGTGTGTGCTGCCTTAAGGTAATGATGGCATGCCACGCCCGACGTCGTTCGATCGTGTGTGCTGCCCAAGGGCGGTGATGTCGTGCCATTCCCGACGTCGTTCGACCGTGTGTACTGTCCAACGGCGGTGATGTCGTGCCACGCCCGTCGTCGTTCGACCGTGTGTGCTGTGCTAGGGCAGTGATGTCATGCAACTCCCGACGTCGTCAGACCGTGCGTGCAATCCAAGGGTGTTGATGTCATGCCATGCTCGACATTGTCCGACCGTGTGTGCTGTCCAAGGGCGATTATGGCATGCCACGCCCGACGTTGCCAACCGTGTGTGCTGTCCAAGGGTTGTGATGCCATGCCTTGCCCGACGTTTCCGAACATGTGTGTTGTCCAAGGGTGGTGATGTCATGCCACGCCCGACGTCTTCCGACCATGCGTGCAGTCATAGGGATGTGATGTCATGCCACTCCCGACGTCGTCCGACCGTGCATGTAGTCCAAGGGCGGTGATGTCATGCCATGCCCGACGTTGTTCGACCGTGTGTGCTATCCAAAGGTGGTGATGTCATGCCATGCTAGACGTCTTCCGACCATGCGTGCAGTCCTAGGGAGGTGATGTCAATCCACGCCCGACGTCGTTCAACTGTGTGTGCTGCCCAACGGCGATGATGGCATGCCACACCCGATGTCATTTTACTGAGTGTGTTGTCAAAAGGCGGTGATGTCATGCCACGCCCAACATCGTTTGATCGTGTGTGCTTTCCAAGGGCGGTGATGTCATGACAAAGGCGACGTTGCCGACCGTGTGTGCTGTCCAAGGGCGGTGATGTCATGCCACGCCCGATGTTGCCGACCGTGTGTGTTGTCCAAGGGAGGTGATGTCATTCCACGCCCGTCATTATTGACTGTGTGTGCTGTCCAAGGGCGGTGATGTCATGCCACGCCCGACGTTGCCGACCGTGTGTGCTTTCCAAGGGCGGTGATGTGATGCCACGCCCGACATTATCGACCGTGTGTGTTGTCCAAGGGCGGTGATGTCATGTCACGCCCGACGTTGCCGACTGTGTGTGCTGTCCAAGGGCGGTGATGTCATGCCACGCCCGTCATTACCGACCCTGTGTGCTGTCTAAGGGCGGTGATGTCAGGCCATGCCCGTCATTACCGACCGTGTGTGCTGTCCAAGGGTGGTGACGTCATGCCACGCCCGACGTTGTCGACCGTGTTTGCTGCCCATAGGCGATGATGGAATGCCACGCCTGACGTCGTTCAACCGTGTGTGCTGTCCAAAGGCGGTGATGTCATGCCACGCCCGACATCGTTCGACCGTGTGTGATTTCCAAGGGCGGTGATCTCATGCCACAACCGACGTTGCCGACCGTGTGTGCTGTCCAAGGGCGGTGATGTCATGCCATGCCCGACGTTGCGACCGTGTGTGCTGTCCAAGGGCGGTATTGTCATGCGACGCCCGTCATTACCGACCGTGTGTGCTGTCCAAGGGCGGTGATGTCATGCCACGTCCGACATTGCCGACCGTGTGTGCTGTCCAAGGGCGGTGATGTCATGCCACGCCCGACATTACCGACCGTGTGTGTTGTCCAAGGGCGGTGATGTAATGCCACGCCCGACGTTGCCGACCGTGTGTGTTTTCCAAGGGCGGTGATGTCATGCCACGCCCGACGTTGCCGACCGTGTGTGTTGTCCAATTGCGGTGATGTCATGCCACGCCCAACATTACCGACTGTGTGTGCTGTCCAAGGGAAGTGATGTCATGTTACACCTGACGTTGCCGTCCGTGTGTGTTGTCCAAGGGCGGTGATGTCATGCCACGCCCAACATTACCAACTATGTGTGCTATACAAGGGAAGTGAAGTCATGTTACACCCGATTTTGCCGTCCGTGTGTGTTGTCCAAGGGCGGTGAAGTCATTCCACGCAAGACGTTGCCGACCGTGTGTTTTGTCCAATGGCGGTGATGTCATGCTACGCCCAACATTGCCGACTCTGTGTGCTTTCCAAGGGCAGTGATGTCATGTTACACCCGACGTTGCCGTCCGTGTTTGTTGTCCAAGGGTGGTGAAGTCATTCCACGCCCGACATTTCCCACCATGTGTGCTGTCCATGGGCGGTGATGTCATGCAACGCCCGACTTTGCCAACCGTGTTTGCTGTCCAATGGGGATGATGTCATGCCACGCCCGACGTCATCCAACCGTGTGTGTATTCCAAGGGTGGTGATGTCATGCAACGCCCAACGTTGTTTGACCGTGTTTGCTGCCCATAGGCGATGATGGAATGCCACGTCTGATGTCGTTCAATCGTGTGTGCTCTCCAAAGGCGGTGATGTCATGCCACGTCTGACATCGTCCGACCGTGTGTGCTTTCCAAGGGCGGTGATGTCATGCCACAACCGATGTTGCCGACCGTGTGTGCTGTCCAAGCACGGAGATGTCATGACACGCCCGACGTTGCCGACCTTGTGCGCTGTCCAAGGGCGGTGATGTCATGCCACGCCCGTCATTACCGACCGTGTGTGCTGTCCAAGGGGGGTGATGTCATGCCACGCCCTCCATTGCCGACCGTATGTGTTGTCCAAACGAAGTGATGTCATGCCACGCCCGATGTTGCCGACCGTATGTGTTGTCCAAGGGCGGTGATGTCATGCCACGTCCGACGTTGCCGATCGTATGTGTTGTCCAAGGGCGGTGATGTCATGCATTTCCCGACGTCGTCAGACCGTGTGTGCTGTCCAAGGGCGGTGATGGCATGCCACGCCCGACGTTGCCGATCGTGTGTGCTGTCCAAGGGCGATGATGTCATGCCTTGCCCGACGTTGCCGAACATGTGTGCTGTCCAAGGGCGGTGATGTCATGCCATGCCCGACGTCTTCCGAATATGCGTGCAGTCCTAGGGAGGTGATGTCATGCCACGCCTGACGTCGTTCGACTGTGTGTGCAGCCTAACTGCAATGATGGCATTCCATACCCGATGTCGTTTTACTTAGTGTGTTGTCCAACGGCGGTGATGGCATGTAACACCAGACGTCAATCGACCGTGTGTGCTGTCCAAAGGCGGTGATGTCATGCCAAGCCCAACGTCATTTGACCGTGTTTGCTGCCCATAGGCGATGATGGAATGCCACGTCTGACGTCGTTCAACCGTGTGTGCTATCCAAAGGCGGTGATGTCATGCCACACCCGACATCGTCCAACCGTGTATGCTTTCCAAGGGCGGTGATGTCATGCCACAACCGATGTTGCCGACCGTGTGTGCTGTCCAAGGGCGGAGATGTCATGCCACGCCCGACGTTGCCGAACGTGTGCGTTGTCCAAGGGCGGTGATGTAATGCCACGCCCGTCATTACCGACTGTGTGTGCTGTCCAAGGGGGTGATGTCATGTGACACCCGTCATTGCCGACTGTGTGTGCTGTCCAAGGGCGGTGATGTCATGCCACGCCCGACATTACCGATCGTGTGTGTTGTCCAAAGGCGGTGATGTCATGCCACGCCCGACGTTGCCGACTGTGTGTGTTGTCCAAGGGCGGTGATGTCATGCCACGCCCGACGTTGCCGACCGTGTGTGTTGTCCAAGGGCGGTGATGTCATGCCACGCCCAACATTACCGACTGTGTGTGCTGTCCAAGGGTAGTGATGTCATGCCACACTCGACGTTGCCGTCCGTGTGTGTTGTCCAAGGGCGGCGATGTCATTCCACACCCGACATTACCGACCGTGTGTGCTGTCCATGGGCGGTGAAGTCATGCAACGCCCAACGTTGCCAACCGTGTGAGCTGTCCAAGGGGGATGATGTCATGCCACGCCCGACGTCGTCCAACCGTGCGTGTATTCAAAGGGTGGTGATGTCAAGCCATGCCCAACATCGTTCGACCGTGTGTGCTTTCCAAAGGTGGTGATGGCATGTCACGCCTGACATCGTTCGATCGTGTTTACCGTCCAAGGGCTATTATGTCATGCCACTCCCGACGTCGT